>NW_019641688.1:2268631-2625946 GCF_000599845.2 Trichogramma pretiosum
ACTCGGGCTCATGCATGCAAATAACCGTTGACACATCGATTCAATTAATATAAGGCGATTTATTTATCGCTGTACTACAATATACATATCGGCCCGAGGACACTGGGTCGTTGGCACGCTCGCGCGGCGACACGCCGAGCGCGAGGCTCAGAGGGGAACACATATACACCGGAGCTCGTGGCCCGACTCACCACTCGTAGTGCTCGATGTAGACGTTGTTGGTTGTCCTGCTGATGTTCCTCTCCTCCTGCAACACAATCAAATGTCGTGAGCCCGGGTGCCTCGTCGTCTCCTCGAATGGTGGGACGATGATCGGCTTTCTCTCTCTCGTCCGGCCGTCGAGACACACACATACACTCTCCGCGCACTCGAGCTCTCGTCGAGTTAGCCACACTCCTCACTCAGAGAGCTTAAGGTGATTACACCCGTGGTACTCGACGAAGAGTCGACCTAGACATCCAGAGAGTCACCCTGGACGCCGCACACACACACTCACTTACTCGGATCAATTTCGCACACACACGATCGCGATCAATCGATCTCGCCAGTTCGTTGGCAACTGACTTGTCGTTACTTATACGTCGTGTTGACAAGCTGCCAAACGTCCTTTCTCTTCTCATCGTTGCTCACATGAAAATATAAATACCGCGATCAAATGCTTTACTATATTCAAATTATATTATTATTGGCCGACGACAACGACTACGCAGAGGCTCGCCGGGCAACCGAGCATCTGATGCACTTCCTGCATCACACTTTTCAATCTGAAGAATAATCTTGCAAAAACTACTCGAGTATTTTCTTTATATCATTACTTTTGAACAATAGCGACTAATTCAATCGAACAATGCCATACTTGCATATGACGATGCAATCGAAATCAATTCATTTCTCCGCGAATCCGTATAAATTAAGGGTTTATGTGTACAAACGGGAAAGTTTGGCGACTCGATGTTTCCCGTAGCAATTGCACGATCCTCACAAGTAATAAGCTGGTACTACACGAATTGGCATAACTCGCGAATTTCATGTCGCAAAATCAATTATCAGTTATAACATGACGCAGGCTATTGTGTGTTTCGTTGGTCGTAACGGGCATCGCGTCTATCATCTGCTTTCACTTCATAGAGGGTGAACTTTTTGAAGTGAATCCATAAACAAATTTCGATACATGAAATTTCATCTGTCTCTATGCGAATCTGAGGAGAGAATTAGGACGTAGAGTATTATAATGTAGCTGTTATGGAGCTTAGAGAGACAGAATCTCGATATTTTCTCCGATAACAGGATCGGCACATTTTTCCTTTCGATTCGTCAAGAAAGTTGGGGTATTATTATTATATATATTATCGGTTGCGGCGGCCGTGCAGCTGGTGCGGTGCATAGCACTCCAAGGCTCACGCGCGCAGCATGAATGATTCAGACGTCGTCGTCTCGACGTAGCTAGACGGACGCGTTCGAGCTAGCTCGCGCGTTCAGCACCGCACGAAGTCTAGACAACGGCCGCCGAAAGTGTCCATTTGCCCGTAATCCCAGTACGTCATATTCTTTCTTTACGATCGTCCTGTGAAATAGCCCGTTACGTCGTGTGCCCATAGCTATATAGATATATGGCAGCGGAACCGGGGGCTCGAGCTAGAGGCGCAGCTAAGTTGGAGCAACTACGGCTATTATATGGCTCGTACGCGCGAGGCTTTCTAATCGCTCTCGTTTTGCACTACAGCTCGTCGTTTCGGCGGGGGGAGGCAACAAGTTGTACTACCACCAGCTTTCCACCGTAGAGCGAGACGGCCGCGACGTACAGTAGGCGATCGCGCATTCAATATTTCGGAACGATCGTATTCTTACCGCTAGAGCTGTAGCGCACTCCGTGCCGAGCGAACCGATTCGCCTTGACGTTCGATTTCTCCGCAGGACGCATTACGCTCTTGTTATTAACGCAGCTGAGAATAAGCCCGTTTGTCGTGAAAAATGCACGACGTGCTCTCGAGCGGCAGCTACATACATAAAAGAAAGAGCCGACGATTTTTCACTACTACTGGAGCGAGTGATAAAACTCGCTACTGGCTGCGGGAAAAGTTGTATTGTACGTTTTTGCGCGTGAAACTCTTCAACCGGCCGAAAAAGCATGTGTACAGACGCATACACATGGACGAGACGCCCTCACTAACACACCCACACATATACACATGTATATAAAATATTAGAGGCGAAAGTGTAAAAAAGGCTAGCGCGCTGCAGCACGCAATAAAAAAGCCAAGCGATATTTGTCTGAAACTTACACTTAGTACAGTGGCTGCTGCTATACGCGCTCGTATGTATGTACGTGTGCGCGAGTGTGTAGTTGCTGCTGCTGCTGCTACTGCTGTATAGAAGCTTAAAATTTATACCCCGTACGTGTTCAGACTATACACTGTCTGCACAGCTCGCAGTCGCTCGCTCGCGCGCACGCCGTAAGTGTAAAAGTGGGAGAGAGAGAGTCGAGAAGCTTCTACTGATTTATCCGTACGAATGTGTGTAAGCTTACTCTCTTTTTTTTCTTCTTTTTCAACTCGACGCACCACACCACACTGCAAGTGATTTTTACTCTCTCTCTCTCTCTCTTTTCCTCTTCTTCATGGCAGATCTCGGTGGCTGCCGCTGCTACTTCTGGCTTTCGTGCGCGCGAGTAGAGAATTTTAACGCGGGGCTCCGCCGCCGCGAGACGGCTTTAATCTTGCGCGTTCTCTACCCGCTGCGAGCATGCTTCTTAATCAGCAGCACATTAGTTGCGGCCATACAGCTTGGGAAAAGAGTAGTTGACGCGTTGACGGCTCACAAAGCTCCGTTACCAGTTTCCCTATAGCAGAGCAGCCCAACGAGCTTAAATAAGAGAAATTTGATCAGATTCGCCGACCTTTTTCCCCTCTTTCTTTCTTCTCTCGTCGTTTGGCTGGATGCTCGCTTGGCTTGACGCGTAAACGGCAAATTAACGATAGAGAAAGAAAGCAACTCACTCGTACCCTAATGCGTTCCCAAAATTTTATCGACCAATGTGCAATTTTTGCTTGTATACACTTACGCGCACTGACTGGCTGATAATACGCTATATGCACTATATACAGCCGCGCGTGTATGTAAATCATCAATTATGCGTCAAGCTTTATCTCTCTCGCTCTCTCGATATTCTCTACTGTCTGCCAGTCGCGTGAGTTGGTCTGTACGCGCTGTATTTCAAACAGCAGCGCAAATCCTGTCGTGCCTCTCCTATGCGCCAGCCCAGCAGCTTTCCAATATGATATTTTCCCAGTTTGTGTGTGTGTGTTTGTATTATATATACGCAAGCGCGTAAACGCACAAGCCAAGCGATTACCAACAATGTATTTGCGAAAATTAGGTTTCGATCCACATTGTATTATTTAAAGGGCTATTATGCACGAGTATCACAGTCATACCCACACACGTTGCATACTGCAACGATCGCTGCTGTGCTGCAGCTAGCAGTGTCCAGCAACTTGATAACTGTACTTTGGATATACGTATAAATGATTATTTGCACATACGCATCGAGTGTTATTGTTCGTCCGCTTCTTAACTACCGTGTATATTTGTGCTTTCAATATTAATATATAACGTGAGCTTTGGCAATAATAAGTTTCGTTTTCATCTACACGCATACACATGCATCACCCGTACAGTGGAATTGCTTCAAATATAAATCTACGTATACGCGTGAAGGGGCTAAGTCGCATGAATAATTTCAACAACTATAGTTTAAAACTATTGGATTATAGGTTCGGATAAAATTGCCTCATGGCACCGCTGCACTTGCTCTCAAGGCTGAATCGAGAGACCATTCGCGTGTTTTTATCCGGCATAATACAATTTTTTGTAATCTCTCGGCTTTTAATAATTCAAACTATGCGCATAGAACTATCGAGCGAGAGACGTGGACGCGCGCGGGGTTGTGACGGTGGTAGAGCTACGCAGGGGTGCTAGACAAAACAAAAAAAAATCTCTTCTGCAAAGCTTTGCCAAAAGCTTGAAAGCCAAATTTATTCGAACCAACAACAAGCTCGGAACTATGAATGGCCCGGGCGGCAGGTATACATAGAGAAAGAGAGAGAGAGAGGCGCGCACGAGTGAAAAGTGAAAGAGTTTGCTCGGGGATAATCCGCAAAGTTGTTCGAGCATCGGCCGTGCGCTATGTTGCAGCACTTGTGTGTATGCGTAGACGCGCGCGCGCGCGCGCGAGTACGTGTGAGCTGCGGTATGCGCGCTCCACATGCAGATTTGCGATTTATACTTAGCCACCAGAACGTGATTCGTCGTGAATTCGTCATGAACGCGTGCTGGAGTGCGGAGAGTTTATTTGTTCGGTCGAGTGTGAGTCAGAGTTGCGTTATCTTCAAATTTACGATTAAGAATCAAATTGAAAACTACAATTCTTAATTTGAAAATTTTAAATAACGAATTAAAATTAATTTTCGATTTCAGTTAGATTCCAATTCAGTCTCACACTGTCCCGGCTACAGTATTCTATTCCCAATGTTTTTTCGATTGAAAGCTCCAAAAAGAAGCGCTGTCAGAAAAGAGAGCAGAAAGACAAACTTTGAAGACGACACTAGCTATGTGCTTTAATTTATTTATATTCGTTTTGAATTAAAACTCGCAAGTGTGGTGCACGAGAAACGTACCAGTGCGAGAGCTTTCTAAATTTAACTGTTTTTTTTACCCCGTTGTTGAACAAAATTATTTACTTTTCAGCCTCTCTTCAAGCCCAGCAAATTTTTTTCAACAGCGCGGAAGGTGAACGAGAGAAAGAGCAGAAAAATGAACACGTACTAACGCACGCGTGCGAGCTTGCAGGACAGGAAAAAGAGCTCGGTGTGAGTATGTATATATGTTCCATGTGAAAGTCAGCTATGTGATATTACACTACAGCGGCAGAAATAGCAGCAGTAGCAGCACAGCAGCGCCCGAGTGACATTCGAAAGTTTTTGCGAGTTGTTCCAAATAGTAACAAAGTACATTTCGCATTGCCATCTCGCAATATGTATGAAAGCGTTATATTACATCTAAAATATTAACCAAGTTACGGCGCACTTATATGCTCAAACATATTAAAACTTCATTCGTTCAGACAGTGCGAGGGATAGAGAGAAAGAGAAAGAGAGAGCACATTATATGAAGAAACTCGAAAAGTAACTCGAGATGCGCATACGAATACGCGTACGAGACTGCGTTCCGCATTGGCTTATGAAAATACATTTCGTTTTCGATTTTCGCTGAGAAATGAGTGTTTATAGCCACGAGTGAGGAAAAAGAGAAAAATCACATTAATGAAAAATAAGCCAGAGAGCGAGAGAGAGTCAGCTCGCCTCGAGACGCTCACTATACGCGGCACTAGTGCAAAATCCGCCAGGAACCCATCCAGATTTATTTGACCGCCTCGGCTCCGGCGCGACATTTCTCAACGCGAGAAAACGCGTATACAGAAATATCGCTATCCATCACTACTCTACTAGCAGCGCGAGATAGAGAAGGATGTTCGACATGGAGTAAGAAGAATACATGAAAATATTATGAGTCTACGTTACTGGGCTTATACTACCTAAAACGCCTGGGATGCTGTTTATATCGATTTTCTTCGAGTCTTGGCATGCATGTGCATACGTATACGCCTTGCCTCTCTTTCTTCTCTTTTTTCTTTTTTATTTACAGCCATTGACGTGAAAGAATGGGCTTTTTGCTCGAGAGAAAAAAGGAAAGATATGTATCGTCCTGGCGTATACACGTCATGATCTTCGCGCTCCCGAGGAAGTGAGAGAGCTATAGAGAGAAGGAGCGTAACCGCCAAGATTAAAGTGCCGTGCGCCACGACGATCATGTACTGTTGCGTTGGTGGTGGTGTTGCCTGTCGAGCGCCATGCCTTTCATATACATGGGAGAGAAAAGTATTCACGCGGGCTTATGCACTGCACGCTATTTTTTTCGAGAGCCACGATACTGCACACATTTACTTTTTACGCAAACGATTTTATTACATTGTCGCGCGAGCTCGCGCCCCCGTGTACGCGTGGACTTTCTTACGCGAAACGACACGAATACCGCCCTCCTATGTCGCCAGTATAGAATTTTATATTCAATTCTGGATTATATTTTTACGATTTTCTCTCTCGCGGCATGAATATGCATGCGTGGCCTGCTACTGTAGCTGCTGCTGCTGCTGCTGCTGCTGCTGCTGCTACTGTTGCTGCTGTTGCTGTTACTACGACCCTCGACGCGCAAACTGGAACTGGGTGTAAAAAATCAAGTACGATACGAGCCGTGTCGTGTATCATTCCGAAACAAGCTCGGCAACAACAAATGACGTAATTCACGCAACGAAACTCACCCCCTCATACTCTCGAAACGCATGCACGTGTGTACTGCTGCAAGCTCTGGGCTTGTATTATACACATATCGCGCGCGAGCGCCCGTACTACACTGCACTGCAAACACTGTGGCGCGCCGTATCGTACACAAGCTATATTATACTTTTTAGTTTGGAAACAAAATTAAAAAAGATTGCTATCGCTATCGCGTACGGGCACGCGCGCGCGGGTGCACACCCGCGTACACGCACGCTTTTAATATAAAAATGTGGCCTATGCGCGCTACCTCGATATATAGTGGTATGTACAGGACGGCGGCAGCGATTTTTATGGTATGCAGGAGATTTGCATTGGAAAGTTCGATTCTCATTGATGAATTTACATTATCTGTGCCCACGTGCGTGCTCGCGTCGCATCATGCACATATTTTTGCGACGCGGCTGCGTATCTTTCTCTCTTTCCCCGGTGCGACACGTAACTCTAGTTTTTTTATTTATTTTTTTTGCTTCCATTCGGAATCCATAATTTATACGAATAAATGAAGTGCAAATGAAATGGTATTGTGAGAATCGGGAACGCATCAAGAAAAAAGTATAAATATAAAAAGGTATAAAAACACAAAAAATTCAGAACGTGATGGAGCGTGATGAAGAGTTGAAAGGTTTTCTACGTGATTATGTTTCCTCGTATATATCTTAAATAGAGGGGTGAATAGTGTGTGAATAGTGTGTGTATGTGTGTCCATGGCGGAAAAAGATTAAATTTCTTGCTGAATCGTGCGGCCAACGTACGTGAAAATTTGATGCCATCCAACTGATAAGAGAAAGAGAGAGAGCATGGAGAATGCACTGCTGCTCGAGTTTTTTTTTTGCCTTCGATATTATGAGCCATAGTGAATAAATAAATATGTAAATGTAGAATCTGAGTAGAATAGAATTTAGACTTTCTGCTTCGAAATGAAATAATAACTTGCGCACACGTATACATTTCCCCGAGAATGCATTATATACATTTGAAAGTCTGATGCCGGTAAAAGTTTCCAATTGCATCTTTTGGGGGTTGGGGTCCGACTCTCTGTGTGACTCCCTCTCTACCCCTCTCTCTCTCTCCATCAGTGCATCAACTCCGACGAACGAATTGAAGTGTAAAATATCAGCGAGTGTGCGTACGCTTATACACTGCAGCAGTTCTAGCGACAGCAGAAGCAGCCGTAAGGTCTGTAGGGCTAGAGATAAACTCCGAGCAGTATTTTATTGGCTAGTTGACTTAGCCAGGCTAAAAGTAATTTATGTTTTGAATATGCTAAAACTACTCTCATAAATATGAAGCGAACGCGAGCGCGTCGTACCACGTCGAGCTGCGCGACACCCTCCTCCACCCTTTTTCACTCCAGAGATAACGAATTTTACAAACGAGAGTCACGATGCGGAGAGCTACTGCTGCCGCCGCTGCCGCTGCTGCCTATACTACTACTGGATTATTATTATTATTATTTTTCTTTTTTTCAGCACACTGCAGTCTGCGCGTATACGTGCATGTGGACTCGTTTCTTTATCGAAAGCTTCGTCGAGTGTTTTCTTAGTTTGAAAAAAAAATAGTATTTCATTACTGCGCGTATCGGTGCGCGTTTCGTGCTGCCGACGTGCAGTGTGCTATAAGCGGCACGAGAAAAAAATTAAAATTTATAAATGTAGGTCACGAATCGATGCATTTTGAGGCATAAAAAATCCCCGCGCGCTATATTTCATCCTATTAATGGCTTATTTTTATCGCTGCTCACAGGCGCTTTCGATAAAAATGCCCTTTAACGACGGATGACATCAAAAATGTTTATTAAACTACCCAGCCAACTACCATAAATCATCGTTTAAAGCGCATCCGAATTAAACAGTATCACACAAGTTTATGGAGAAAAATCATTTCGCGTTAGGTGTTGGCCACAAGACAACGATGCGTAGCTTGGTGAGCACGAGCTACAACAACAAAAACAAAAAATAAAGTGAAAATAAAATAAGCAAAAAACAAAAACGAAAAAACAGAGCACTTTATCATCTCTCGGTTTTTCTCCGAGCAACGCAAGTTCGCGCGCGCACAAGCACACACTGCACACAACTCCATCATTTAATTGTTGAAACCGAAAATCAGGATAAATAACTCGACCACGGCAATAGCACATGTAGCAATGGAATTCGCGCGTCAATCGAAGAAGGCCGAATGCGTAGATACATGTATAGCAGCAAGCAAATAAACTCGAGCGGTCTTGTGAAAAAGGCCATAAAAATAGATAGAAAAAAATGAGAATGAATGGCTAAGAAAGCGAGCTAGAGAGAGGGAGAGAGAGAATAAAAGAAAAAAATCGAGAACTGCTAAAAGAGAGAGAGAGAGAGAGAGAGAGAGAGAGAGAAAGTTTTGAACTCTTTACTGAATTTATTTGCTATGTGTGTGCGAGCGTGCGCACGTTCGCGAGTACAGGCTTGTTCCGCCTTTCTCATAAGCATTGTATAACTCTTTTTTACGCCTTGTCCGTGTATTAAAGCTCCGACCGATATCGCCTCGGCTAAGGCAGACTTTTCCAGCTCCTTTACTCTTGCAGCTTCTTTCTTCTTTTTTTTTTGCTATTCTGCTTGTATAATATAACTGCGCAGAGCTATACTGTTGAAAGTACGTCTGGTGCTAATTTTATCGAGGAACTTTTTCATTTCACTGAGTATATTCGCTCTCAAGTTGTTGTGCGCTATGCATCGGCCATGTATACCTCGTTTCTCCCCTTTTGCAAGGTATGAAAACTTCGAGTTTATAGCTTGAATTACAGGCCCTATTTTTATCGTCCACGTCGATTATCAAGAGCCAATGAGCAAAAAATTACTGTTAAAAAAAATAGTAGGGGGATAAAATCGCGGCATCTTGCAAAGTCATTCACTCGTTTAATAATAGAAGCTCGCTGCGACATTTGACAGAGTCACCCTCGGGTCAGCATTATTCTCTTTTACTCTGTGTATATGTCTCGTCGACTTGCAAACGATATACCTGGGAGGGCTCGCGCGTGGCAAGGTCGAAATCCCGGAAGAGGTGAATCTGCAGATTCGCTCTCGGCTCTCTGTCTCTCTCTCTATCTCTTATTGTGTTTGCATGATGCGCACAGTCATTTCTGTTTGGCAAGAGGCTTGCTACTGCTGTATACTCGTATGAGAGCCACGCAGAGCTCTGCAATATTAATGTCTCGCTTCCGACGTTTCGCCAACGAAATTATTTCCCAAAATCTAAGGATTACAAGGCTTGCTACCTTCCCTTTCCTCTGATGTACGTAGCAAACATTGTATTTTTGAACCTCTTTTTGTATGCGTTATATGTTCGGCGCGTTATCACGAACATCTATATTCGTAGCGCGAGTACATACATACTTGCGTAACTTAAGTAAAAAAAGAGAAGAATAAAAGTAACGTACGGAAAATAATACTCTTGTTGTCTGTGAACTCGGAGCTACATAAAAGTTTCGTCCTTAAAAATCAGTCAAAGGCTGTTGCTGCTACTACTGTTGCGTTACTTGATAGATCCTTGTTGGAAGAGGTGAATTTGTGTATTATATGAAGAAGAAGCAAACAGTCGTGATATACGAGTTTCCTTATTTACCGCGCGCACGAAAAGTAAATATTCTATTTCAGTTGTGCGAGAGAAACGACGTAAGGATTTCGCGTGTGAACGTACATGCAATACACTCTCACACATACATTCTGACGTGCCCTTAAACAATAACAAGGCAAAATGATTCATAACTTTTGACTTTTGAATTTCTCAATTTCCGCGCACCGTTTTTTCTCGTTGAAAAAATTTCGCTTTTTCGCGTATCAGTCAAAGTAGCTATTCGGCTCTCGAGGGTTGTTACTATTGTATAAACTTGTCCATTATATATTATTCACAAAGAGCCCCTCGCTACTGCAGTGGCAGCAGCAACAGCAGCAGTAGCGGCAGTAACAGCAGCCTGCTGCACATTATACTTGCGCCCGCGCGCGCCTCAAACGAGCTTTAAAGCTTCTTACTGTAAGACCTTCTCTGAATCTCTCGAGAACGAGATTTTTTTCCCCATTTTAATCTAGAATCAAAGTTTTCATTCACGAGTAGATTGAAACCTTAAGAAAGTTCCGAAGAAAATTATCTACATCAAAAATTGACACATCAGCCAAATTTGAATCTGTATCCCCCCGATAGAGGGAATATTTAATGTAATCCGACAAAGGTTTGAAATTTAAGCTGCTTTGGAAATTGTGCTAGTCGATGTTCTTGTTAGATCGATCAAGGATTTTAACCCATAGCAAGTGTGGCGACGCTCTTTTTACTTTGATTTAAAAAATTCGATATCGTCTTCCATAAAAATTTTTTCTACATTAACTCAGCGAGATCAACTCGTTACAAGTCCTTCCTATATTTATGGAAAAATATTTAGCAAAAAAACCAATTGGTCATCCGTTGCGTCGGAAAGATATAGCGCGGTTGAAACTAAACTAAAAATAAACACTCGTACAGATGTGATAGCGCTGTAAGACCAAGAGAGAGTGCCATACGCGAATAGATTCAACCAACTATAATCAGCAGGCTTGCAGAGGGAGAAAGGAAGAGAGAGAGGCTTTTAACCAAACCGGACAGAAACAGTTCTCAACTGCTGCCGCTGCTGCTACGACTATTCGGTTTAGAAATTGTTGTCCAAGCGCGAGAAACAACGTTCAACTTTTGCCGCACGAGCTTGTATTTTATACTAGCACATACTCAATCAAAGCGACTTCTCTCGTCGCGGAGCTACTGTTGCTGCTACTGCGTATACACCGCCGCCACTGTTTGCACAAACTAACTTTCGCGGAGCGTTTGGATTTTCCGCACGATTTAGCTAAATTATTTACCTTTCAATCCACGCACACGCGAGGCAAAATCATATTTGCCACTCGCTATTACATCGCGGAGTTGAGTCATGAGATATGCGAGCTTGAAAGGATTTTTCGAACCAATGATTTTCCATTTACAGCACATCTTTCTCTCTCGCTCGCGCGGTGCAGTTCATGTAAGAGAAAGCATTATGCGGACTAAATTATGGCCTCGAGAGAAAAGTTCATAATGACAGCAATATAGAACTTTATGAGTTTACGAGGCATGAAGAAGGAAAGGGCGGGGGCCATATATAGCGCAAACGGCAGAAGGACAAAACTGCGTGCAGACGTTGCATTATGTGCGCGCTCGCATTACAATATAAGAAAACTATACGAGGCTCATTTAAGAGTCGACATCTTATTGTCGAGTCTCGTATCTTTTTCATTTGTTTGTTTCTCTTTTGTTGCTCTCAGCGTTTACAGCGCTCTGCGTGCTTCAAACTGTTTACAAGCTGAAAGTTGACATAAAATACAGAAATAAAATGTGCTCCCTTGCCCATCTCAAGAGACTTTTTTCTCACTAACGGGAAGGGCTATACCAAGTCTGTTCAATCTATAGTCTAAAAATTTTTTAATAGTAAAAATTATTTAGATATGCAGAAGTAACAAAAGATCCTCGACGAACTGAGTTTGTCGCTCTAGGAATATTCAAGAATCTTTGCTCGCCTCTCTTCTTCATTTGCTCTTTCGCAACTTCTGCGTTAAAATGCCGAAAAAAAGGGCCGCTCACGTTCGGTTAATGCACTCTTTAGTAACGCTCTAAACAAAATGCAAAGAAGTTCCCTCAGCGCAACGTAGCAAGCTGTCGGGGGTGCGCGTAATGTAAGGAATTTCACGGGTCACGAGTAACAACAGCGGCAGTATTGAAAAAAGAAACAAACAGCGAGTGCTGCTGCTGCTGCTGCTGCTGCTGCTGCTGCTACGTTGGTACTAAGCCTCGAGGCTTCCTTTTTCTGATGTGTATCCAACGCCTGTTTACGAAATGCAAATTCTTGAGAGCGCGGAGAGCCATGCCAGCGAACAGTATACCTGAGCAGCCCGATTTTCATCGTGGAGAAGAGCAGTAGTCTCTCTCTCCCTCGCTGAAGACTAAATGAAAATATGCCGGAGTGCAGTATGGAACCCTACTTATTACATAGCCCCCGAAGCACAGCGAAGCGCCGCGTGAATTGAATTTCGACTTTTATATTTGAACATTTCTAGGAGCCACCTTAGTTTATATGAATTTACGCGCGCGCTCGTCTCAATACTCGGTATATAACTGCACCGAGTTCTCATTAACAATTGAAATGAGTGAAAAGCGAATCACGCACGTATTCGCGATTATTATTAATATCATCATAGCAAAGTTATTGCATCAACTCGCGCGCTCCTATTCAATTATAAAGGTTTTAGTAAATTCTGCGCGTTTATATACACTTTATGTGCACGTACAGTACATGTACCCTATACTGGTGCCACCGGTTAATAGCCTCGTTGTGTGTGGAATCTTGATAAAATTTTCAAACTCATTAAATGCAAAATTACATGCTCTGCTAATTTCGCATTAAACAACATCCCCTTAAAGTAGCGATTTTCAATTCAAGCTCGCGTAATATAAGCAATGACCGTAACGTTTGACCTGTTTTGCGAGAGCTTGCGCTCGTGCAGCAAGAAGAGAGTGCGTTGAAAGCTCGACGAGATCGCATACATAGCGCTAAGCTGTAATGCCGCTGATCTCTGAGCGAGCGCAACTACTACAACGAGCTTAAAATAATAATTTATTCGTTGCGAGAGCGCTGGCAGAATTTATTCAAAGCCACGTGGATTAATAGAGTCGTATTAATGTTTCACAAAGTTCAGTTATCGGCCTTGAGTATATTGTTTCGAAAAAGCTCGGCCCAACTGCCCAATTTCGAAACGTACTATACCATTATATGTAAAAACAGCCGCCACAGCTGTAACCCCGGAGATTTCGGTTTCGAAAACACTTCAAACTCGCATCTGGCACGCGCCAAACGGATGTTTGAAAGAGCAGCAAACGAGCATGAGAGGCCCGAGTATTAAATTCAAGCCTTCTTCCCCCGCGACGTAATAATTCCTCAACGACTAAGACACGCGGAGCGCGACATTATTTGCAGTATACGTATACGGCTGAGAGTTGTGCAGCGATGCTGCAGAAGCTATGCTGTGGGATCTCTATCTCTCTTTCTCTCTCTTTCGCGTGAGCTTGCGGAGGAAAACCTTTTGTGCGCCTGAGCAGGCTAGCGAGCGTTTGTATATTACTTCAAAGATCGTAAACAACGACAGGCTGCTGTTGCTGCTGATTCTGCTGCTGCTGCTGCTGCTGCTGCTGTTGGGAGAGAGCGTAGGTAGCGGCTGCCGCAGCGAGTTATGATGAGAATGAAGAAAGCTTGTTGGCTGGAATGTGTTTACTCAGGCTGTGCTCGAAAAGAGAAAGAGAGAGAGAGAGAGAGGCATACGGAATGAGTATATATGCGTACTGCACCATAGGCAGTATAGTAGACCATGTGCATGCGTACGGGTAAGCGAAGCGCTTATAAGTGCGGTGGTGACGGCTTCATTACGTAATCGAGCTTGAGACCGCGTAAAGTTCCCGAAATTCGGTCGACATTTCGCTGCGGGAAATTTTACGACGATGACAATGACATTCTACGTATTGGTACACTTTATGCACCCCAGCTACGATGTTTCACCTCATCGTTAATCGATAAGTCATTAAAATTTTGATTAATAGCTGCGCATAACAAAGTTCAAAAATGACTATAAAAAACGATGGATATAAGTGAGAGCTTGCGAGGAAAAAGTAATAAGCATCCAAAGCATTAAACGAGACATCGAGCTCGAGAGCTTATTATGACACTGGGGCTGGAAGCTCCAGCCCGATCTGACAGTAGCAACTCAACTCAGGTATAATAATGATGATAGTGAAAAACTTGAAAGAGGCAGTGCGTATATGATTCTTATAAGAGTCCGGTATACTGGCATGCAAGCTCTCTGCTGCTAGCGAGCTGCTGCCCGGGCTGCTTCTCAACAAACATTATATACCATAAATAATGAGCTCAGCCTGGCCAGAGTGTAATCCTACGTTTTCTCTCTCTTTCTCTCTCTTCCTCTCTCGGCAATGTACCTATAATGCTGTTGTACACGCATGCAGGACCAGGCAGCGCTTTATATATACGAGCGTGCCGCGCACCTCTTTATGACATTCGTATTATATCTGCGTGTGTCCGTTAGTTGCTGTTGCACGCGCGTGTGCACGAGTGCAGTTTAAAGAGAGAGATAGAGAGGAGGAAGGGTCTCGGGAGGGAAGTGCACGAATTAACGCGAAATTTGTCATCGTTCTTTTTAGACCCGGTAATTCAGCCCGGCCGCGTGTGCTACTTTCTGATGGTAGCTTTAGAGTGCAGAGAGCCATCCAGTAGCAGCAGCAGCAGCACCGGCCGTGGTATTTGAGTGGTGTAAGCGACCATTCACTCGCTAGCCTAGCAAGCGCTCGCTCTCCATTCGTATAATTGAATGGACTTTTCTACAGTGCGGCTGCACTTATTACGCCCCCCGCCCCTAGACTTTATCACGCGAGCAGCAGTCTACTTGTATCGTGCTACTCTATTTTCACAGCTTCGCTAGAGTATATAGCAACTCTGACCTGCTGCTGCTGAATCTACGTGACGTACACGATTTGTTCTTTATTTATTTTTTTCCCCTTTCTACCACGGTTCGTTTGTTTCACAGGATATATACTCGCAAAATATTTAGTTTCGGTCCAAAGTTTTCGGAGACTGAGAGTCGGGTAAAAAGAGAATTTAGCTTTCTTTGCAACAACTGTTTTTGCTAAAGGTGCACATAAGCACCTACGGTATGTAGGTCATTTTCAGGAATTCACCTCACTAATATAATATAAACTCGAGTTAAATAAAAAGCATTGACCCGTGATTGCATTCATCTCTTGACATTATTTTTTTAAGATATTTTTTTACTAGTTTCAAAACTATAGTTCCATGAAAATAGATTACATTGCTTTCTTTGTTATATCTATTTTAAAAAATCAATGCACGAGTGAAATAAGACGAAGTTTCTGGTGCAGATTGGCTATTTCGGATGAATGTACGTGTATTATACAAAATGTCAGCCGTAAAATTACTTTTCTTTCTTTTTATTCTTACTCAATCCAGGTAAAATTTTGATCCAGCGCAGCTGTTGCACGTTTTGAAAAATCAATAAAGCACCAAAAGCTGCTATATCGTAACTCCGACGTGCAATAAAAAAAAGGAAAAAGAGAACGAGAAAAACAGCAAAAAAACTCGAGAAAGGAGGCAATAGGGTAGTAGCTTCGCTCTACAGCAGCAGGTCTCATGGGTGTCAAAGTACACGAGCCCGCTCAGACGAGCAGTCGAGCAACGTGGACGAAAGAGTCGAGCTAGCAAGTGAGAGGCGAAAAACCCCGTAGTGAGAAATAAAGTCACTAAGCGTGTGCGACCAAAGTTCGAAACTTGATTACGTTCTTCTTTATTGGCAGTAAAATGGGATCCACGCGCGCGCGGGTAGTATAAAGTATAGACTCGTGCTTTCGCCAGCGGCGTCGGCGGCGACACCCTGAAAAATCGCGCAAAGAGGCATCACACACGCTTTTACGACGATGACAAGGCGTGCAGACTGTGGCAGCAGCAACGGCAGCCATGAGCCGCTGGAGCGCGTGTAAAAAAATGAAGAGCCGCACCACCGCCAACGTCGCCCGTGTATCATACATACATTTTGCCGCGTCGCCGTTGCTGCTGCACTGCATTGCTCTTTGCAGCTTGGCCTCGTTTTTATTATTATAGCTCGGGAAAGGAGCACAAAAAAAATGGAAAAAATATCAACAAACGTTGCCCGCGTTATGTGCTGGAGCACGTGCGAGGCTCGAATCGTAAAAAAAACTAACGAAATTTGCGAATTGAATGTAACTGCTTGGATGAAAGAGAGAGAGGGAGCGACAAAGGAGAAATACGAGGAAAGGTAGGTTATTCTTTGCTATGCAATCCTTTTTTGTCGACCTATAAAATGGAGTTTTCTTTAGGCTATTCCGGAAATATCCGATCGATCAAAGAGTAGATAATGAAAATCGCGTTGAAACGGAGAATGACGTTACATCATTACACTCGTTCTTTTCTTTGCTGTAAAAAATAAAGAGAGAGAAAAAGTTATAAATCAATAAAATTACTTCCATGCCCGTATAAAAATAATACGAAAGAAAATAATTCAATTAAAAAAATTGCCTTTCTACGGTATTATATATCTCAATCAGAACGGCAAGCAGCAGCTATACAGAATTGGTAAGAATCAACGCCGCGTTTAGATCGCTCGACGTCTCGGCGGCAGTCGTCGTGGGAGGATAAAATTTCTCTGCCTCACGGCATTTTGTCGAGCTGCCGATAAACGGACGTAAGAACGTCGTGTTGAGGTTGCCTCCTCCCCCTTTCCCCCTCTTCCTAGCTTTTGCACGCGCGAACGAGATTCACTTATTTCTCTCTCTTTCTCTCTCTCTCTCTCTTTTTCATACTATACGCGTGTATACCTATAACTAGTGTTCCTCCTGCTGTGCGAACGTGATTTTTTCAAGAAAAAGAGCTATGTAAGAGAAACGCCAAAGCGCATCGGCACATGTCAAGTCGAAGGATTCGTGGATTTATCATCGCAGTCCCAGAGCTGCTGCTGCAACCTTACAGAGAAAGAACGAAGAAATCTATACAGCTTGCAGCCACACGTACATTTCTCCACGTTATACACATCGTCTCTTTCTTTCTTCTCATATATATAACACACAACGTAAAGAGAAGATGAAATTTCAATTGTCGACGATGATTGCGAGATATAAGAGCCGCTTTGGTATTTGAAGAAGCCAGAGGTACAAGAGATATAATCTACGTATTCATCAGCGGGGCAATGATATTTTTAAAGCCAATCGTAATTGCTACGGCGCGCGCCTAATGCATAAGTCATCGGCAAAAGACAAAGCGCGCGGGCGTACATAGTGAGACGAGCGTCTACCGTCCACGCTCTTTCAGCGAATTTTATTACCCCGCTCGGCTGCCAAACTCCATCTTTATTTTCCTTACGGCCCCGGCGGCAGCGGCTCGATCACCTATCGCGCGGCTGAGCCAAGACGAGAGAGATAGCTACTCGAGGATCGCGCGCGGCTAAGGTTTATATAATACCTTATATATACACGGCTAAAGGATATCAGTCTATTCTTGCCCGGGTATATAATACTCGACAGACGCCGCCACCGTCGCCGCGTGCGCTCGTTCCATTAAGCGAATATTAACGTGATCCGGAGCAGCGGTGAAGCGCGTCACCACCGGAATATAAAACGGGGACTCGCGCGAGCTAGATGCAAGGTGGTACCGTCGCTGATAGTGACATCGATAAGCGCTTTTGCTTCGAGAGACGAGCTATACACTAGTCTCGCAGAACTCGTGGAAGATTTCAAGACAGCGAGGCGAGCTACTGCTGCTGGAATGTCGAAGAAAAAAAGCCCTCAGATGTACAGTATACGTACGAGCTGTAGCAATTAACTCGAAACGAGCTTTCGCCTAATACGTGTACAGAAGCGGACCGACAGAATGTTTGCTCGGCTGTGCGGGACTGGTGCGGCTGTATGTGCGAGGCTCGGAACGGTGAAAAGCGGTTTCGTGTAGCATAGCACGTGATTTAGCGACACAACAAATGTCGGAGCTAGCCTGGCGGGCTGGCTGGCACCGCCGCTTCCTTCGGCATTCAATTGAAATCTAATCAGAGCAAGGTGAAGCGGGGTCCAGAGCGCCAGCCAGCCCCAACGTGAGAGCGAAAGCCTATAGTGGGTCACAATCGAGGCAAGTCAAACAAGCCTCTCGGAGATGAAAGCACACGAGACGTCCCCAATGCGTTTAGAGCTCTGCAAGCTCGACCACTTCGGTATATGCAATAACCCCCTACGCGTTGTGCTACTGATGCAATTGCCGCTGCTGCTGTTTCGTATATATAGAGTCTCTCCGTTTATAGAGAATTAATCCCAGCGAACAGAACGTACGGATATTTCATTTTTTTCCTTCTTCAAACACGCACGGACACAATTAATCTTCTACTTCGCATCGTGTATTATGCCGCTGCAGTCGCGACAAGGTAAAGCTCGCGTACGCTCGCGCGCACGTATATTCGATGCTTTGCAGGAACTTATAACTGTTTCTACAGAGCAGGTAGGAAGTAAGTCGCTTGCTAGCTAGCTAGCTCTCTCTAGAGTAGATTTTCGTCTGGAATTAGACTTTGGGATTACACACGCCATATATAAGATGATTTACAAGAAGAATAATCACGATCTTACGAGCTGTTGTATGTAGTAGCTGTGCACCGAAGATATTTTACATAGCCTCGAGAGCTAAAAAGTTTCAAATGGGAGGATTACCCTGCTTGAAAAGTACATGATGTGTCCTCTTATTTTGAGCAAAAAAGCTCAGATTGTAAAACATACGCAACGATAAAAGAGACTTCAACTTCATTTTGATTTTTTATGACAGCATAAATAAATAAGAATAATCTTGTTTGCATTACATCCATTTCTTTTCTGCTGCTCAAAAAAAAATTCCACAATAAATTTACGAGTTCATTCGAAAAATTTTCTAAAAATTTTAAATGGCTGACAAACGCAAGGTTTATCCTCGTTTACTCTCATTCGTACAAAAGCTAATATTGATGAGCTAATTTTCATCTTCAAAGAAAAGACAAATAAGGTAAAAATTGCGATTCAAAGCATAAAAAAGTATAACGCTCTTCGTAATACTCGGCGAGACGGAGCTGCATCTCTGATAATACTTGCCATAGCGTACATCTGTAGTGTATTGCAAAGGAAAAGTCATGTAATTACCTGGTTTATCGGAGTTACGGGACGAGGATACACGCTCGAGTGGATGAGTTAAAAGCGTTTAAATAAAAAAGGATAAAAAAAGCGGATAACGAGAAAGAGCGAGAGAGAGAGAGAGAGAGAGAGACAAAACTAGAGAGAAGAAAAACAATTCAATCACCGGGGGATTTTTCATTTCTCACTTTCTCCCCGAGTCATTGTCCGCCATCGAGCTCTTTCTCTCTCGGCTCCTTCGCTTCTCTTTATCTCTTTCTTATATATAACATACTATGCACTATAGTATGATACACCGCTGGAAAACGCGTGCGTCGCCCCACTCTATACATGGAGCTATAGATAGACATTTTATTCGATGCTACTTGATCTTTTCTCAACTGCTGCTGCTGCACTGGTGTACAACAATCGACTCTATATTATTATTATCTCGATTTGATTCTTCGATCTATAGCTATTGCCTTCGTTTCAAGTGCATTGCTCTTATACTTTTCTTCTTTTTCTTTCCTTTTTTTTCATCTTCCTTTCATTTCCTGTTTGCACGACTGAAAATGTGTATTCGCTGCGGGTGAAACCGATAAATAATCGAATAAGAACCTAAAATACTCGTAATAACATTTCGTCTTTGCAGCTATTTACTAGCTTTATTATTGTAATTTCTTTTTCCGAGTAATCGAGCGTATGATTCTCCTATTAATTATCTGTTACTAATTACCACATAAATAGCGCATTATTATTATTTTTTTTTCTAGAAAAAAAATTAATTTACTCGTTTCTACGCTAGGGTACATCGTTTCCCTGTATCGAAGCAAATTATAACGGAAGAAAGTCACGATAACAACCGGGGCCCAGACATTTCTCTACTCTCTCAGTTTCTTACGGTAAAAGTGGAACAAATAAGCCGTCGAGGAGTGAGCGTGAGCTTCCGATGAATTATATATTTGAATGTATATAACGAAGAATCCTATTACGAGCGTTTCAAAGAGAAAGAGCAATAGCTGATGTGCAAAAAAATAAAACGGAAAATGCCGAGATTGTTAAGATTTTTTAACCTACAGTCTGTGCTTATTTATTAATTTCGCGGATGGAAAGATCGGAAAATCCAGTAAATTTTCTTCGCAAATGAGATAGGAATGCAATAATTTAAACCAACAAATGTTCGTGTAGCAGTTACGGGTGACCTGCGAGCTTAATAACGTCGAATTGTAATTGAAGTCGTTCGGGCGCTTCACTGAACATAATCAGCGCACAGAAGCCTCGACAAAATGGGGCTTATATAAGACCTGGCACACGAATGTGCACGAGTATATGTGTACAAACTCCATGTCACGGCCCTCGCACACGATAGTAACTTTGATATTTACAAAAGAAACACTCGAGTCGTCGTCGTCGTCGTCTTCATCGTCATTGCGGCCCCTGCAGCCACATAAAGAGAAATTCCGTGCACTTGCGCGATACCCGCGAAAAGACTCGAGCCGGAACGCGCGTAAGCTCACGTACATACATATGGCTATTCCACAACAGATGTTGCAGGCAATGAATCTATGCCCTGATATTGTATGCTCATAGAGCAGACAAAAAGGTGAAATTCGACTAAGCAAGAAACCTTTGGGTCTCTTTAACTGGGCTCCTCATAGGTTCAACGATGAATTTGAGAAATTGATCTATTCCTCCAAAAGCTACTCGTTACTCTGAAAAAATAAGTAAGAATAGTTTTTTGGTAAAAAACTGTGAGGAATTATGTGACAAGTCTATACGTATACTCTTCTCATAAAATATAAAAAAATGAGTAAAAGTCCAAAAATAACTATGTTCGTATATCTCAATTTAGCTCAGAATAACCTACATGTTTTATGATAATGAAACACAACTCTGATACAAATTTTATAACTGAATCTCTATTATAACACATAGATTTCCACTAAAGCGAAAAATAAGATGAATAAAACCTTATTCCTCACATCATCTGCTTACTCATGCTTCAAACATCAAGTGCCATGTTTACATGTATGTAAGTAGTCCATTCTAACTTATAGTTGAGTCAAATGATATGTATAAGACCATATCAGCATATCGCCAATTGCTTATACCTTGCTATTATGCTTGCTATTATTGCTTATACGTGGTTTGACTGTATTAGTATGAGGAATAAGGTTTTATTCATATAATTTTTCGCTTTAGTGGAAATCTATGTGTTATAATAGAGATTCAGTTATAAAATTTATACCAGAGTTGTGTTTCATTATCATAAAGTATATACTTCATTCTAAGCCAAATTGAGATATACGAACATAGTTATTTTTCGCCTTTTACTCATTTTTTTCATATTTAATGGGAAAAGAGTATACATATAGACTTGTAACATACAAATTTGAATTCCTCGCAGTTTTTTACCAATAAAACCTATGTTTACTTACTTTTTTAGAGTAACGAGTGGCTTTTGAAGGAATAAATAAATTTCTCAAATTCATCGTTGAACCTATGAGGAGCCCAGTCAAAGAGACCCAAAGGTTTCTTGCTTAGTCGAATTTCACCTTTTTGTCTGCTCTATGAGCATACAATATCAGGGCATAGATTCATTTTTGGCCTGCAACACCTGTTGTGGAATAGCCCATATACACACATATGTGTATGTATAGACCGAAAAAGCACTCGACGAACAGTCCCTACGTATATAGCTCAGAGCGTCTGAAAGTAGTATAAGGGGGGGGGGGGGGNGGGGAGAGGTAAAGTAAAAAAAGCGCACACCGAGATTGTCCCTACCTTTCTGTCTCTGTATGTTTACCAAGTACTTTATAATATAGAAAAGTAAAGGCGCGAAATGGAGCTTGTAAAAATGATGCTCGCTGAATACAGCTACACACACTGCGCACACGTATACCCTCAAAGTCCCTCGCTCCCAGCAAAACCAACCTTCTTAAGTTATATGTTTTGCATGGTTGGAGAACTTGAGCACATAAAGGATAGGAATGAGCAGCGAACAACTTAAGACTAAAAAACTCTCTTACTTGTATATAGTAATCCTGCATTAAGAGCACAGTGGAGATTTTTTCAATTTGTCAGAAAGAAGTTCACGTAATTTTTTTCAATTATCAATGGGAAATCCTGCAACATTGAAATTGAAAGAACAATTATAATATGAATCAAAATACAAAAGAAATTTGAAATAGTTTTATTTTCGCAATTGTACCCTGTTAAAAAAAGTTTTAAAGTTGATGGTCCCAAAATTTCTAAAAAAATTCAATCAGATTCTTTGAAAAATTTTAACTTTTGATCGTTGCATTTTTTCGTTTAAGTACTCATATATCGGTATGGAAAATAACAACGATTTTTTTATAATGTGGAAAATCCTCTAAAAAATGGGCCCTTAGGCCCTTATGATCAAACTAAACACATGGAACTTCAGTATTGGGTACCAGGAGACAGCGAAAAAATTTTGGAGCAAATACATGGCCCGGAGCTGGGGTGGTCTCCTTGTAAGTATATAGGGTTTTACAGATGCAGAATATGAGTCTTCGAATCTTAGCTTCGATAGCGAGGTAACGCAATAAAAAAGCGCATATAAAACCGCAATGCGCAATGAAATGCGACATTTTACGATCAGGCTTTCGTTTGATCATTATTTATCCATACATACATCGATCGAAGGCTTGTATTGTACATACATTCTTTCAGTTGGTATATTCCGTTAAAAAAATAACTCGATTCAATAGAATCAACTGGTTTTTGGACTTTGGGTTCTGTTTATCAAATATTATTATAAAGCATCCCAACTGTACGCAACCATAATCAAATTTACCAAACATTTTCAAAATTAATATCATTCCATCCTCTCCATAAAACTCAAAGTTGCGAAAAAAATGAAGAAGCTGTACCAAATCGGCCATTAGAAATATTAGTCTCGAGAGCTCGATAATGAATCATCCATCAAGCTGTTAAAGCCGAAAATCTCCGACGAGTGTTGAGCAGCTCGGCGTTATTTATAGAGACACGCAGCGGCTCTCGATAACCCATCGTTCTCTAGGCACTTAATAGACAGTTACCCTAAGAAGGACTTTATTTTCTCGCATTTCTATGAGTAAAAGGGAAAGAGAGTGAGAGGGAAAAGCAGTTTTTGAGAGTGGGAGTGTGCGCCTGAAAAGTTTCGAGCGAAAGCAAAGGGATTTATAAAGTGGCCCAGTTCTGTCATCGTCGTCGTTCAATGCTGCTCTCTCACTCTATCTATCTCTCTTTCTCGCTTACTCTTGCTGCTCTGCCTCTGCCTTTCTCTCTCTTTCTCCCTCTCTTTCTATGGGTACCAACGCTACTTACTAAGTGCTCTCTTTGTTTTTAAATTAACTCGAGAGAGGATGGGTGAGACTAGGTGCAAGTAGTAGGACAAAAAACGAGAGTAAAGGTGGCGGCGTAGGAAGAGGAGTGAGTTTAATCGTAAAGAGCTGCTCGCGCGCGAGTATATAAGCCGATCGTCGAAGGAATTAAGGTTGAGTACGTACGGCTTTTATCTCAATTTTCGCTTCGTCGGTTATCATTTTCCTCGCACAGTATGCATGTGCCTATGAGTACATCTAGATATATATCTATGAAACGCGCAATACAAGCATCGCTGCGGTAGTGCTGCTTTCCAGCCACGTGCACGTCATATTATAAGCGCGCTTACGCGCACAAGGAGTGCAGCTTTGCATATATGTGGGCGCGTTTGACGCGAAAAAGGATTTTAGTCTACACTTTCACGTGTACGCTCGTCGGAAAGCTTCGTACGTCAGTCAGATATGGAAGCTCACTCAAGAGTGATTATTATTTGTAATATGGACACGGTTGCACGTGCATCTCAACATTTCTGAAGTTTAAATACTTTTAATAAGCCGACGATTGGTTCCCCTGCTACACAAGCTTACATGGTATAGCGCCACAATTGGCCGCAGTTATACAGCATCGACAATTGCGTATACGGCTGAAAAAGAGATCCCCGCAACTCTGCTTTACTGCTGCTGCTGCGGTCGTATTGGGCGTAGAGAGAGAGAGTGACGTATTTCAAGCTCACGTCGCGGAACTCTGCATGCGCGGCTGGATGATCGAGGGGAAATCGCATAAGGATCGGAAACTCATCACTCATGCATAACAGCTCGATAAATGTTTCGAAAAGAAAAAAAGGGCAAAAAATGCGATCTCTCAATATTCATCGTCACTGCCGAGTATCACTTTTCACTGCGGCGCACGCAGTACTGCACACGAACAAGCAGACGTATACGTGGATCACTAGCCAAAAAAATATGTTTTCAATTTTCCCTATCGATGGCACGCTTTTCCCGATATGTATATACACGCACGTGCACGCACACACGTACAGACATATGTGCCGAAACCCACAACGTCGCTGCAGCCATCAGACAAAAACCGATAGATACACGAAACGACACCGAGCGAACGCGCGCGGCAGAGAACAAATATAGATTGGTACCGACGCAACATCGCTATATACTTCCCAAGCAAGAATAATAACCTACCCCCAAAGTGAATGAAGCTGCAGTGCGCAGCGGTAGATACGAGTGCAAGCGCGCGCGCGCACGGCTGCAACTGTATAACTGTGTGTATACGCATCGAGAGAGAAAGAGAGCGACCAATGGAACGCGTGAGATGGAAAAATGGGCACAGCGCGGTGCAGCGCGGCAAAAAATATAACTGACAAGCCAATTTCCCATTTACACTGCGAACAGAGGGCTTGCGGTTGCGACTGCGCGATACAATGTTTATCGGTGCAGGTATACTTTGTCGCGCGCTGCACCGGCAACAGTTCATGTATTGCTGTACCTTCGAGCACAAATATCTATTTAGACTTACTCAAATTCTATTTAAAACAACGCTTCAATCGCATTCGAGTTCTGCAAACTCACGATATAATATAGGGTAAACGTTGGACGTGCGGATGAGAGCATTTCAAACGAGATTCGAGTTGACATTTTCTACATCCGAATTAATTATTACTTGCGAGATATTGTTGCTTTGAACTCTTGGCTTTTGCTTCCGGACACTCTCCTTGAGACCTGGTGGATCTTAACACTCTGCAGCGTTTATAATCATAAAACTAAAGACCAAACTCCGCTGTATATACGGGTATATGCAGCACACCTAATTCCAGCAAACTTAGCTACATAAATACAGGCGGCCAAAAGTTAAACCTTTGTGGCTGGCTGCGGCATCATCACCTCTCGAATCGCGTTTGCTATCTATAGAATTCGACATTCCATTCGAGATCTGTTTACAGAAAAGCTCTCGTGCGGTGACCGCGTGCATATGTATACACAATATACGTTATATATACATTATATTTATGTAATACACGCAGCGCACATATATATATTCGTGTATATCCGTGACGCTCGACATATTGCCGCACACTGCTGCTTTGTCCATCAAATCCTAACTTGTTGATTTTGCTAGTGAAACCCCAGCAGCAGCGATAGATGTTTGCTTGGCGGGGAAGCTTTGTGTATCTATTATAGAGCTCGACGTGCATTATTAGCTTATACATATAATTCTAGAATTAGTTGTATTCACCCCGCACTAGAGGAGTATTCATATTCCAAATATTCGCCAAGCTCAAACTATGAAAGGCAGAAATGTTTCTATGAGCGGTTTCATTTACAGAGTGGATATTTTTGATCGGTTTTTTCACAGTCTTCTGCGCTCGAATATCTCGTTATTAATGTAAAATACCAAGGACACCAGTTAAATTTCATATAAATGACTGCTCCGGTGTTCTAGCTATCATTAAAATTACAGCGCAGTTTGCTAAGAAGGAATCGTTTGCGCTATTTTTAAAGCCGAATCGAAAGTATATCATTTATAATACTTGAGGCCAGGCTTAAAAAAATGCCTAGGAACATGCGAGTCGCTCAGAATGCAAATCCTGCGAGAAACTTTATAAAGGGCTCTTATATACATACACTGAAAGGACGAGGCGCGCGCGCGAGCAAGAGCAACAGGGAGGGAGGAAAGGCATTTCCGATTGAGATTCAAGAGACGTTGCCACCATCAGCGTAAAAGAGAGCAGAGCTCAGAGAGAAGGCGAGAGAGAGAGAGAGAGAGAGAGAGAGAGAGAGAGGGAAGAGACATGCAGCAAGCGGAGAATTAAAGTTGTAAAGTCGAGCGAGCGCAAAGAAGCGTGGAGTTGAAAGCTCGCTTTTCTTGCGCGCACCAGAAAGAGAGAGTGCAAAAATGTCTTATGTGTGTGCGCGCGCATACGGCTCCTTGCACTCGCGTGTGTGCTTGGCTGATATTAAAAAATTTAAGTCCATAGAAGCTCGTAAAGTGGCAAAGTTTCCTTACTCGATATATGCCAAAAGATAATTTACCGGGATTTATTTTTCATGTTTAATTAAACCTGTATCAATGATCAGGTAAAAATTAAACATTTCAATAGTCAATGTTCAAAGTTTGAAAGCAGTCCTTAATTTCCTTAAATTCTATTGCCTAAATCCACCATCTTTATTCCATCACTTTTGAATTTAAATCAATTTATTCGTCGCTTATTTATTAATTATTCATCGAATCCGATTGCAAAAGTTGATTTCTTTCTGCAATATTGACATCTATATATTATGGAAATTCAACAAAGAGCTTTCGGGCTACTTTGTTAATAAACGATGATATAAATTTATTGAGTTTTATACGTTTTTTTCTTGCTCATTAACGTTTAAACTCGCCAGTGAACACGTAATTTTTAGATATTATTTTATGGATGTCACTTGTTTGGACGAGTTCCAGCTATTTACCATCGAATGTTTCTTTCATCTTGTATTTGACAATTTGCGATAATTAATATAAAATTACTCATCGATGAATATTTACTGTATTAATTAAAAATATATTACGTCATAAATATTGTAAAATGCAACGAAGGGGCGTATAAAATCCTTGGGCGTGTGCAAGATGATAAAATCATGTGATCGCCAAGAGCTCTAGCAGGCGCAGTCGCGCGAACGAGGTTGAAAGAGCTGCGAGAAACGCGAACGAGGAAAAAAAGGCTTTTCCGTACTAAACTTGCCTGCGCGCTTTACACGCTGCACACATTCATCGAGAGTCACTTTTGAGGGGGCTCTGGCCATTGTAACAGCATGTAATAATACCGTCAAAGTGAGTCGGACTTGTGTCAATATCAAACAAGCTATACAGGCGTCTTCGGTGTTGCTTTTATTCAAATATTTAATTTGTTTTTTTAAATTTATTTTATTTTCACTTTTTTGTGAATAGAAAAGAGAATAGAAAAGAGGTCAGGCTCATTATAAAAAAAAATCATTGACGGTATTATAAACAGGCTGCGTTCATTTTGTTGAAAGTAAAATGTGTTATCTAGCGTTTAAAAAAATACGTGTCACAGCACGGTCGAGCAATGTGTTGTTGAGTAAAAACGTACAACTGAAAAATTGTTAAAAATATATTTTCCGAGTGAGAGCTTACGATTTTAAAAGTACCGAAAAAAAAATCTCCGACTTGAAATTTCCACTGAATAAATTAAATGTGTCGAGTAGAGACTAAATTGTAGGTCAGGCAGCGTCAAGAGTCTTTAATTACAACGAAATAAATAATTATCAACGCGAGTGGGTGCTCATGCAAATGAAAAGTAACTCTATGAATTTTCATGGGCTTTCGCAAATGTCGAGAAATAATCAATTCCGTTAAAAGTATACGTGAGTTGGAGCGAAGACAGGGCATCGGAGGTTACTTTAAAACCGGAGCTGCAATCAAGTTGGATCGATAAAATTAATCTTACACGCTATACTGAAAAATCTTACGGGTAAACCTACTGAGGTAAATAGCAGAATCAGCAAAAGATATTTTGTTTTTTTTTCAGCAGAGTAATTTTGCTGTAGCGACAAAAAATGTCAAAAGAATAACGTTGCTGTGTATTTAAATTCTTAAATAAGCTGAATCAATGATGGCTTGACAGGGTATCTCAACTACAAGATCATGGTGTATCATATTTTCACTTATATAGATATCCACCTTTACTGGAATTACCTGCTAAATTTCGTTTTAGTGTACTTAACTTTTTATACCTTAAATAAATATTTTGCATAAAGTCAATGTTTCACCTTCGATGACGAAGTATAAAAAGGTTTTTTTCTTCTTATAAGCATTCAGAATGATGCGTTTCGTTCGCTTAAGCCTCGCTCTCGATTGAGCTACATTTTTTCCGCGGTGCACCTCGCATAGCTAGTTCGAAAAGCATCTTTTGACGAGGACTCAGTGACTCAGAGTTTTGCATGGGAAAGAGACGAAGGCAGAGAGAGAAAGAGAGAGAGAGAGAGAGAGAGAGAGAGAGAGAGAGAGAGAGAGAATGTCAGGTGGCATTTGCCTGTGCTCGTTTTGATAAACCGCGCTAAATCTCGCGAATAGTCGGGGCCGGGGCCAGTAGCATCAGTGGCATCAGAGCTCGAGGTAAACCAAGTCGGCGAAAAAAGTTTTTTCCCTGACTGTGAGGTGAAGAATTGCCTGTCGCATTCATACATATATACGCACGCGTTCCCTTATCTCCTTTGCGTAGCATATACCTGCGACTCTTCTCTCTCATGCTTGTCGTGGATTTGTGGCAATCCTTACTTCTATGATCAAAAAGTGCGCTAGCGTTTTACCGGAAAAGTATGTAAGAGAAAATATATTTCGAAAAAGAATATGTGAAAAAATACAAAAAAAACTAAATTAGTAAAACACATTTATCCGACAATCCAACTGCATTATGTATGTTCCAAATGTTCAATAGATTTAATCGTTAAATTAGATATCCATTTAAGCCTGAGTTTCCAAGAAGTATTCAGAAAGTTGAGTTATTTTGGTAAAATGATTGTGTCGGTTAATCTCTCGATGGATAACAATTTTCTCAAAATAGTCAATGCGATATCTGCGTGCCTATGAGTCTGGGACGTATGCAAATGCAAAACCCAGTCTGAAATTCTTCGTCAAATTCGTGTCTGATTTCAGTACTCTCATGACAAGAATACTAATCGATCATCTGTGGTAGTGAAACAGCTGAAACATATTTTGCTTCATACATACATATAAAATTCATCTCTATCCATACATTCACAAGACGCACATATCGTATTTGACTTCGTATAGTTTCAGGAATGAAACTACTACTCCAGGTGCAGACAACGGGCTCTGCTTTGACTGAGAAGGATCGATAGATCCGCTCTCGCCTCGGATTCTCCAATGTATTTACGCGCACGTATATACTCGAAAAACGAAAGGAATTTCGGATTTACTTTTAAAATGGGAATCTGAATTCGTGACGCGCTGAGTTTCATTTCGATTGAAAATAGATGATACTTGCGAGTATATTACAATCGACGTCGCAGGAATATATGGAAAAAACGCGACATTGCGAGCTTTTTTACTATGAGCGTCTGACTACATCTCGATTGTACTACTGAAAAATGATTCGGAGCAAGATGTTTCTCGAAAACTATTTGCATTGCAAGAAAGTGTAAAGTGGTAGTGTGGCAAGCCAGTCAAATGAAACGCCAAGTTAGCCGCTGTATGAATTAAAACACGCTTATGAGGGTGACTAACCACAGGAATTTATATGTTCGAGCATCGCTTCGAGTAAAAGTACACGAGTTACTGTAGTAAATGTTGTATTTTATTTTATAATCATTTTAGCTCGATCTAAAGCTGTGGGGCAGTAATAAAAAAAGTGCGTAATCCTCGTTTAAGCAGGAGTATACGAAATCATAATGTTCCTTGGAATTAGTTTTAAAAAATGTCAAGCATCCCATTTCGTGTCCCAATTGTACCAACGCGTGACGTCGCTTTAATGACACTGCGAGCTCAGTCACTGTGAAGATTTTTTTAAATGTACGCATCGCACAAAACATTGAACTCGTGAGCTTTTTGTCGGCTGAATACGAACAATTAAACAGTTTCAAGCGCCAAATGACGGCTCATCCCGCCAGAGCAGCCGCGGGATCTAGTATTCCCAAATCTCTCGCGTAATGTATTTGCCAACATTCCATTTGCTTCTTTGATGCTGTTTCTCAACATTTAACCCCATATTCTTTTACACAGGATAAACAAATGATACGTATGCATTAAAGTTCCAACGATATGCCAGCGTATGATTGATTTAGTTAACGATACAGACGAACATGCATAATTCAATAATTAATTTTAATTGAACTCAGATCATTGGTCGCAGCAAACACAGTCAAATAATGATACTCATTTTCCTTTTTTTCCGGTGAAAAATGAAACGAATAATTAGCAAGTGAAATCAGTACTGCTGCACTCTTTGGCCGACATACGCACATCAAGAAACGCCGATGGATGTAATCGATAAAGTCAGTCTGAAAAGTGAATTTGACGCAGAATCGATGTGCGATATTAAAGTCGACGGAGTGATAAGTTCTTTCTTTCGCACTCACCCGCGTGCTTGACGGCTTTTTTTTCCTTCCATGCACTAGCATTCGAGTCTTTCATCCCTCCCACGCGACTCTGTACCCGTAATCGCTCGTATTGCAATTCGAATTTTTTTCAGGCGCTCGTGCACGTGTATATCTCTATATACCAATAAGCAGCTGCAGCACAGCCATCTATACAGATATATAACGCGCATAGAGCTCGGGAAAAAACATTTTCACCGTTTCGTTTCATGCTAGAGAGTCGAGTTAAAATTTTTACAGCTTTCTCTCTTTTGTAGCTTCCTTTGCTTTGGCGCGGGCGGGCGCGTGTTTACGATCCTTAAAGAATCTCATTCAGCCGCTTACCTTTTTTCCCTGAGCGTATTTATTTTTTTTTTTCGAATTTCATTGTGCTACTGCGCTACTGTCGCGTATTGGTAATGTTTTGTGCTTTTTCTCTTGCACCTCGCGCTTGCGCTGCATGACTCTCGCTTTCTCGGCGACAAAAAAAAAGAGAGAAAGTTTTTTTTCCATACCTCGATTCGATTGTTTTTCACTTTGTACGTGTTTCCGAGCATTCATTATGAACATACAATGTCAGGTAAATTTTACTCTCTGTCAAATGATCGTGTCGAGCCGGTCTCGAGGCAGCAGATGTAACTGCATGAAAAAGTTCGAAACTTTTTATTCCCTCGCGGGCCATTTCCTGTTTGACACAGTAGAGTGAATCTATTGCCCTTTTCTAACTTAAGACACTACGTCATGACATTATGCACTTAAAAGTGAGGGTAGACTGACTATGAAAAAGGACGAAAATGTTATTTTCGCGCGCAAGAATTTAAACATCAACGAAAAGAAAAGAAACGAGAGACAAGAAAAAGAGGAACGAGGGGGATTGAATGCTAAAATAAACGAAAGAAAAAAGTAGAAAAGGAGTACAGAAATAGAAGCAGTTACCTTGCATAACATCAACATAATTTGTAAAAGCCGCGGGGGTTCATTTACATAATGCGATGCATCGAAAGCCTTCGAGCTGTGAGCGTGATCATGCTGTACACTATATGTATGTCTGTGCTGAGAGCTCGCGAGCACTCCGGCGATGCCAAGCTCGTGTCATGTACTCATCCGCGATCGTTCACATGCTTGCCTCATCGAAGAATATATATACAATTATGTATAAATTGACGAATGTTGTGCATCCACAGACTTCGTACTCGTCAGTCTAGAATAAATTCCAACTGGAATATAAAATGAAATTTAATGTTTCATAATCAAATATCATATGGGTATGTCGGAAGTATATGGCGGGTATATGAATAAGTTTTTTCAAACGTCATCTCGTGCGCTTGATAATATACAAAGAAAATCATCTAATTTGCCCCAGTGGTGCACATGAACGAATAAAATGAGCAAAACTCGCAGTTTTTCAATCGCCCAAAATGTATCAAAAGTTTTCCAGGAAAATAAACTGATATTATATAGTTTTGAGGTGTTTTTTTTTCTTAGCTTTTCTATAGTTTCATTAGTTTCTCAACAATTTGCTTCCATAAGTAATTTTCCGAAAGTTTAATGATACCTGTGGAAAACTGAGGAAAAAAGAGCATTGGAATAAGTATTTCTTTATTCCAATAAAATTTTTTGATGAAAATGTTGGTTAAAACTGTAAAGTACTATGTCTTTTTTGAGACGTCAGTCCGCCTTGTCATTATCAATATAAATACTGATTAGTACTCAGATTGCCATTAGATGGCGATGTCCGAATCATCAAAAATCGAAACGGGAAAAACGAATTTCTTGATACAAATATTTCTTTGCATGTAAAGTAATTTATACTTAAGGGTAACTCAATTTAGTAACTGAGTAATTTATATAACTAAATTTTTTAACTGACATTCGAAAGTACGTTAAATCATTTTTTATCCATACAGTTGACGTGATTTAGCCCTGATATACTTATTGGAAAAATATGGACCTGTTCTCGATGTAAATAAGACCATGGTTGACGCAGATGCAGTACCAACGATCTACTACTCTACGACAGGCATGAGTGTATACGCAATGAAACGTTCGAAATAAATGTTGAGCCGTGGCGGGTCCGTACTGCATCCGAATTCTTCAGGGAAATCTGACGAAGTATTGGATGGAAATTTTTTATCGAAGAAGAAAAAATATATTTATAAATTTTTCATCGCAATGATCATAATATATATATATATTTTTTTTCAAATCCAGAGGGCTCTGATATGCGCCTGCGCGAGTTATAAATCAAACACTCGAAGTGATTTTCGAGCCAGCTAAATCCGTTATAATCTTTTGATAGGAGCAAAAAGTGCAATGCTCACAAAAGAGCTTGCGTTTGGGAAAGAGATGTAGGATATTCAAAAGTCTTAAGAGTGAGAGCACACGCGAGTAGTCGGTGGGCAAAGAACTGAAGATGGGTGTGTGTGTGTGTGTGTGTGTGTGTGTGGGTCTGGGCGCGTGTACTCACATTACTAGTCGAAAGAGAGAGAAAAAGAGAGAGAGAAGCGCCAGGCTGCTTTCTAAGTTTTCGCCGTACGTAATTCATGCAAATAGCTGCTGCTGCAAAGAGCTCTGCAGCCGTACCTATATATATCTATAGACGTATAAGCCACCGATCTCTTCCTTAGTGAACTTTTTGTTCGCATCGCTTACTACGCTTAAATTATTCTCACCACTATAGGTAGCGTGTGTACTGCGATTTTTGGAAGTCAACCAACTTCTCTCTCCCTTGATCGCTCTAACTCGAGCTCCTTCTTTCTTTATACGAGCTCGTGTGCAGACGCAGACACAGGGTATATCACGATCGAGGAAAGGAGTTCATTCGCTCGTCGTGATTCCGAGCGAAAATCCGTATCATAGCTATATACACACTTGGAATGCGTGCGAGATGGAGGAGAGAGAAAGATAGAGAGAGTAGAGAAGCTTGATATCGATATCCTTCGAACCTCAACGACGCGTGGGGATTATCCAGGCCGAAACTTTCATTAGACGTCGCGAGGTCGAATACGATGACGATGACGGCATTACAAACCCTCTCGAGAAGTATCGTTGGCAAGCATTTAACGAGCAACTGATCTCGTACGTGAGTGAAAAAGTTATCGATATGTATGATGCTTACCAACGCGTGCCATGAAACGATCCAACATGTATGCGTGAGTGGGTGTATGTGGGAGTGTGTGTATGTGTACGAGGTATTGCTATCGCGTTACAAGCGAGCATCAATAAGGTGCTTCGCTTTTCAAAGCGAGCCCAGTTTTCGAGCTATTGCAGCGCTTTGACAAAGTTCCGATCGAGAGGAGGAGAGAGGGACACACAGACGAGGCTGGCAAGAGGCAATCTCTATACCTCCCTCCTCTTTCGATTCACGCATCTGCATGCAAAACTGCACTTGATTGAACTAGCGAATTGATTTTTTTACTTTTTTTTTTATTTTCATTTTTTGCTTTTTTTTTGTTGCGGCAGAAACGTTTGTATATTATCACAACTTTGCAAATCCAAACTTACATTTATTCTGTGCGGCTACGTCGCAGCTGTTTTCTCTAACGGACTTTTCTTTGACAAATTCACGAGATTATTTCCTTAACCTGTGCAAGCTCTTAATCCTCTCTTCATTCTGGTACTTCGTTTGCAAAGTTGAGAAAATTCAGTCCCTCTTTCTCGGGATGATTTTATCCCGAAGTGTAAATAGATACAAAGTTTGTCGAGAAATTTGCATGAATAATTCAATTTTCTTGTTTTTACGTACAAATCCTTTCCAATAACTACCATTGATTATTAACACGAACATGGACAAACTCGTCTGCATTTCAGGGAAACTCGACCATTTGATGCTTCAATAAATATTTCAATAGCGAAAATATAAGTATAGACATTATATCGACTGTATTGATTGTTTTACGCTCATATAATCCCTTGATCATAATTTGAAACAAGTGTCGAGGAATAAATCTTTGGGAATATCATGCGCGTGGAGGACGAAGATTTGAACGCGAAGCAAAACAGAAAAAAAACAAAAGATAGAGAGAAAGCAAAAGAGAGGGAACGCTTACCTCTCATTGAAAGATAATTATTCGAGTAAACTACGTTTTAGCTTGGGTAATAGCTATAATGCTTTCTTTTACTTTATCTCTCTCTCTCTCTCTCTCTCTCTCTCTCTCTCTCTCTCTCTTTCTGTCTCTTTAGTATACATGCACGTGTCAGCTGCAGTTTTTACACTCTTGTGAAATATTTTGACGCGGCAATTGCAAAATGTGAGCACTGGAAAACAAGGCATACAATACGCCAAATGTTGCACTGCCCACCCGACTCATTTATGCGAGTACGCAGAATGCACGCACACATGCGCGATGTTGGTACATATAACGGACTATATTATTATGGGCATAACTCGATTCGTAACACGGGAAGCTCGTGCAAAAATAATCAAGTATCATCTGTTTATTAACAGGCTAATTTCTTTTTGTACAAATAAAAATTAAATGTTACATTTCATGCTCTCTTAACATGATTTTTCTGTAACAGTTTTGATTGTAAAAAAAATTTTTAATTGAATGGCATAATATTTGTTGATAAATATTACTGTAACGTTTTTCCATATTATTTTTGATTAATAAATTTTGCTTCCTATCTTACCAAGCTCTATGCTAAATTTAAAATTAAATTACTTCATGTATTGTGAAATTTAAAACATTATTTATGGCTTAGTGACCGAAAAAAGATTAAAAATATTTTAAATTACATTACGAATAATGGGTACGTTTTTTGCAATTTTTTTGTTACAATAATGTCACAAATATACAGCTGATTACAAATTACCTTAAAATTGAAATTTAATGGTTTCAAAAAATTTGTTTTAATTTCATCACGATAACCTCTAAAAATACTTTTTATTTCTTTAAACATTGTATGAACCGTTTGTATCAGAAAGCTTTTGCAATTCTAAAACTCTGTATATTTTGATATAAATTTTGTTCAATTGGATGTACCAAATTTAGCAAACGATTTTATCGCTATAACTTTCTTTTCAAATAATTCATTTGAGAACTCATAGATCCACGAACGATTCTGAATATTTTTGGTTTTATGAACGTTTTCACGGTTCATATTACTCGATGCTTTTAAGATCGTTCCAAAATGAATATTCGTCGAAGCGAATAATTTTTGTACTAGCACCGCAAAAGATTAATCCGTTCGATGAAAATATATTCATGGCCGTTTGATGACTTGTTTTATTTAAAAGAACGAGGAATGAACGCAAGAAAGAGAGAGAAAGAGAGAGGAGCGCAATTGAATACCCAAGGTAAATAAAAGAAAAGTTCACTTTTAAACAGAGCTGGCTTGCTAGTGCTGCTGCTGCTGCACCCACGGAGTGTAGATCTTTAAAGAAGCGAGTGGCATCAATTCCGGCCACTTGGTTTATCTGGAGGATCGCTCAGTGAATTTAAAAGTGGAAAATTCAAGGAAGCAGAAAAAAAAGGACGAAAAGCTTCTGAGAAAGAGAGAAAGGGTGAGGAGGTTGGAGGGGGCAAGAGCTTGCATAGATATGTAGTTACAGCGGGCAAAAAGCAAACGCGACCAGATGGACGACACAGTGAAAGAAGAGAGCAGAAAGAACTTCCTCCTTGAAACGCTGCGCCAAGGTGTCGCAATGGCGTAGCCAAGTAAATAAAGTCTCGTCACCGCCGCGTGCCGCGTGCCGCTGCTGCTGCCTTTTTCCTGCTCCTTTTTACGGGTAACAACCACGTGCAAGAATTGGCTATGGTCGAACGCATTCCTTCTTCTTTTTTTTCCTCCATCTTCGTGCGCGCAGCAGCAGCAGCAGTAGCAGCAGCAGCGACGAAAAGAAGAAGCTCGAGAGTGGGAGTTTGGCTCGAAGGACACGAACGAAAGGAATAAAAGTAAAGATGAAAGAGAAGAAACTAACTCGGAGTAATTACGTTTGTCCGAGCGGATGAAAACTTTTATTCTCGGGTAACGTTTATTCGAGACATTCTCGACTAGGTGCCCGCGAGTAATCCCTGTATTTACGAACTCATCTTAATTTCAGTTCCTTACGAATGTAGCTGATGCGTCCTTATGTAGGCTCGCAAATTGACTCGTTCGGAAATTTAATAAATTTCATACCATACAAAGAGTGAAACATTACCACGAGATACAAAGTTCAGCTATTTCACCTTTCTTTGTACTCGAATAAACAACGCGGGCAACGGGTATCCTGAAAAACAGCTTCTTATTATTGCCCTGTAATGCTGGGTGACTTCTCATTTCGTGATATCAGTTGTAGCGAAGAGTGATAAAAAAAACTAGAAAACAGTTCCATTTGGCAATTTGGTACGTCCTGTTAGATTCTGGCGTCTTGTAAAAGCTCCACACGAAAAAATAGAGAGAAATTTTTTCTTCCGAGCCGAAAAGTACAAAGGTAAAAAGTAGCTATAGCTCAGCCGAGATCTCTGTAATTTTCTCCTTTTTTATTCTTTTTCCATCTCTTTCAACGCAAGGAATACAAAATTACCGACTGTCCAAATAATATACATTTTTCAAAACTCGAAATTCGCTCGAATTGCTCACTTCAAAAGATAAATAAAGGGCGTTGCAGCAACATTCAGAGGTTTGTAAAAAGATATTTCTTTGATAATGTTACTAGTTTAAGCAGCTATTACAGCAATAACGCACTAGGCTCTATGCACGCTCACTCGGTCTGCGGGGGGATAAAAGTAATTTTCGCGAATTTTCCGTGGCTGAATATAAATGCCACTTTTTGTCCCCGGATAATGGTTGGTGCGCGCGCGGCAGGGGAACCACCAAAGCATAAGCACAAAAAAAGCTTTCGTGTCGTAAATGAGACGAGAAATTTTGCGCGCACAACTATACGAGTCTCTCTCTCTTTCTTTCTCTTCCTCTCTCCTATACGGTAAAGCTTATAACTGCTGCAATTAGAAGCAAGCCTCTGGGGTTCTTTCGCGCTCTTCGCGCTCTCTTTGTCCAGTATATATACGGTATTTTTTTTGTGACGAACAGACAGAGGAGAGAAAGAGGAAGGGAAAGAGGGTCGTTTGCCACCAACCTCCTGTACTATACTCGACTACATACGTGTAGTAGCATATATGGAGCATAGAGTGAAGCAATATGAGCTGCTCTCGCGCCGAAAATTACTGTCATTGCTTCGGGTTGGTAGGTAGGTTGTTTGTCGGTGAACCACACGAAAGCAACCCGGCCCGCGTTTGCCCCATACCCCTGCACAGAAAGTGAGCTGCAGAGCGTACACTCTTAACAATAATTTTTGCAATTACACTATTTCCCACGTGCGCACCGATCCGTGTCAGGCAATTTCTTTTCCTATAATGGTGCGCTCTGTTTTTTCTCTCTTTCTTTCTCTCTCTTTTCTTCTCGATAGTGCAAAATCAAAACAGTCTCAGCATCAATGCGTGCGCTCGGCTTGCCAAAAGTTTCAATTCGTCATGTGCTCTCTTTTGAAAATGTCGAGCTGCTCGGAGCAGTTATCAGCTCGTGCGCATATACTCGAGGCTGAATGAAACGTTCGGCTCGATCGTCATATATTGTATACACGTACATCACGCACATACGTATGCTACGACTATATATAGATGATTGCGTGCATGGATGTGATCCGTATACAGAAAACAACGTTTTCGCAAGAGTATGTAGGAACGTCGCAACAAGCAAGCAAGCTATACACGATGACGACGATGACGAATAAGAGGACCGGAGCGAGAGTTTGCGCAAGTGGGTGGGAACAAAGTTCTGATTTAATTAAATCGACTAACTTGCTCACTCGGGAGAATGTCACCGAATACAACGACGAGGACGAGAACGTCGACGACGACGGCGACTACGACGAGGAACGACGACCATCTCTTCGCTTATGCGTATTACGTATATAGTCCGTAATTCTGACACTTCAGACGTGTGAGAGAGAGCGAGAGAAAGAGACGAGAGCCGCGCGCCAACACACGTTTGTGTTAATATGAATTGCTGTACGTGGGCGCGCACGACTGAACGAGTGAGCGAGCCAGCGCTATGTGTGTAATATATATTTATACACACGCGAGCGTAAGCGAGAGCATAACATGCTCCGTGATGCTCTCTACCCGTGCGAGCAGGAAAACCTCCGAGGGATGACCTATGTACATAATGCAGGCGCATTTTACCTCGTATCAACTCTGTAATTACGAGCGAGAGAAAGAGTGAGCCATACACTAGCTCTAGTGGAGAGCTGCCTCCGTGCTCTGCGCTATTATTTTTCATACCTGAGCACGTGTGATTAGAAATAATTACCTCAATTTCAAATTTTTATCGCACCCCAACAGACCGACAGCAACAGCAGCAACGAGCAACCATATAACGTGCAGTGTCTGCTGCAGTGGCCAACACCCGGTTCGGAGCACTTTTTGGGTTTCTCGGTGCAGCACTCGACGCGAGCCGGCACAGAATAATTAACGTCCAGCTGAAATTTTATTAATCATTTTCGAATGTATAATGCTGTACGCGCGCCATACACTCGCGAGGCGCGCAAGTTTCAAGTGCCATCCCTCCCTCATACATGCGTGCGGCAGAAATTTCATTATTACAAAGCGGCTACCGAATTGCGACGGCCAAGCAATTCGAGAATTCGTCATTTTAAGCACGTAGTTTCTCAGAACTGTAGATAAATTTTGCCCCTCTCGTGCGCGCTGCTTCGCAAACGTACTATATACCCTGGATATGTATTCTCTCGTCGCCTTCAGGCTGCTACAGGACAATTTTGGCCGTCTAGTGCTGTTGCTGCTGTTATACTGTCGCTGCGCATCCTTCAACACTCAATAAACAATTCTCAGCTGCGCTCCCCATCCCGATCCTTACTGCCGCCGCGACTACTCTCGTTAGTTAGTCAAAGGAATTAAGCGCAAGGTAAATAAGCTTTCGCTCAAATACAAACTATTTTCCACCCCATTCATACGACGACGATGCCCTACATACATACATGAACCTCGTTGGATAAATTTATGTTGCTGGAAAGTCTATGACAAACGCGCCTATGGGGCTTTCTCGTGAGTCGAGTTTGCCGCACACGCAGGAAGGATATAAAATTTCGCTGCTCATGTATAATGAGGCCCGGGCCGGCAGCACGTATTCAAAAATTGCGCTACAAACGCAAAGAAGAATTCGAGAGTCGATTTTCTGCGCGCTCCACGGCACGAATAAGTTTCTGTTTCGACGCCCAAACTTTACCGAGACATCCCCAATCGAATGTGGCAGCCGCACGCGCGAACTGCAACAGCAGCAGCATCACCGCTATATAGTATACGTACGCCGTATTTCGGTCGACTTGTCGCTCGTGCACACACACACACACATACACACACCCCGAGCAAACTATGGTAAGAATGTCGAGTTTGCGTACCAAGGTATATACGCAAATAATAAACGAGCTTATGTTTTTAAACTGCTCGTTGTCGCCAGGTTACTGCGTTCGTCGTCAGTGGCTCATTTTCGAGCGAGCCAAACTTTGGCTCTCCGCGTTTATAATTGTCGAGTTGCATTTCGTGCTAGCGTGCAACTATATTACACGGCGGTATATATATATATATAATGACTCATGCGAGCGGAGAGCAATGAGGGGCAGGAAACGTGCGACGCGCTCGACTTGCGCTTTTATACATATAGCACCTACTCCAAACTTGTTCAACGAGCTGCCGAGTTACAAGGCCAAGCGCGTGGATGATGTTTCCCGAGGAAAGCAAGAGCTTTTAGGACACGCTGCAGCGATGATTTGACTTGAGATACTAATTTTACTTATTGATTTTTTAACTTGCAGCTGTGGAAGCGATAAATTGATTTTTCAGTCGAGCTTTCTCGCGTGAGATTTTTATCAAATATATAATGCAAAAGTAATACCGGCGGAGCACAGCGTGTATACATGCCTTGAGCTGACTTCCGACAGTCTTTTTTCACAATGCCCGGCAGTCATATATTCACTGCTCGTCCTATACTCGTCGTCGTCGTCTTCACTGTCGACGTATATAGCTTACTCTTGCCTTTGCCAGGCTGCAAGCACACGCAAGAAAAAGTTTTACAGCTCGACTGTTACGAGCGCGAGTCCCGTGTATTGTGTGAGTAAAACTTAACCATAACTTGTTCCATAAGATATGTAAACCATTTTACTTCAAAGATTTTTCCTTTAGCACCGAGCGAAGCACCTTTTCAATTCCTCTCGTGGGTTTTTTTAGTTTTTCTTTTATTATTTTCATTAACCCAGCTGAAACAAATCGTCAAACGGGTACGAGCGCGAGTTAGCTCTCGTGCCCTCACGGTCGCGTAGATTTGCTTGTGCTTTCGGCGCGTTATATGTAGCTTTTATATTATCGCATCGAACCCGACTGTACGCCACACACTATATAGTGCAGTAGGACACGCGGAGTTACTTGTTATACATATATGGCTACAGGGGGCTATAACAAGAGAGAGAGAGAGAGAGAGAGAGAGAGAGAGAGAGAGAGAGAAAGCTCAGCTGATAGTATAACGCGCTCGTATACAAACATACACATATATATATACTGCATTAGCTAATCGGATAGAAAATCGGGTTATGGGCCTAAAGCAAAGCGCGGGGTGAACAGAGCAATAATCGAGATCACGGATCATCGACAATAGGGCGCGTTATCGCCTCTACGTGTGAACGACTTATCAGTGTACCAATAGTTTCGGCTCCGTGCACACTGCAGCCACCGTCGCGCTTTTGAGCGTGTTCAACAATGTACTAAAAGCTAAAGCACACATGCATACTGGACTATCGTACGACAATGCGTCGGCGAACTCGCGAGCGACGACGACCATTTTCGAGAATTTCCTCGCGCGGCCACCACTAGAGTCACCACTTTGACTTGGAAAATAATATAATACGGTGCGCGGCCGAAAGAGTCTTTGTACGCGCATGCATAAACTTCGAGTGAGCCAGACTCGCACCCATGCACTACTGCACACACCTCGGGTCCAACTAATGCAATAATATTCCAGCGTCGAACAAAGCTGTATTTGTGCCAAACAGACAAAATACATATTTTCCAGTTCGCGCGCGCGCGAATATTTAGCTCGCGTGGATCTATATCGCCGTAATGCAATAATCCCCGCAGCTCTTATTATTCCGACGGGTTTCTGTATAGATGTATATACAAATTTTCTCGTTAATTGTTAAATGTGCTCGGGTGCTTTGACTATTGTTGCACTGATACGTAATACGCGCGGATAGCAAAAGCAGCAGAAACACAGCGAAAATTGGCAAATGCCCTCATTTATAACTCTGTAATTTTATCGTTTGATTAAATAATGATTCAGTATCTGTGTCGGTGCTAACTGCAGCAGCACGCCGTGTGCCGATGGATTAGAACACTGCTGCGAAATTATAACTGCATTAACGTATAAAGCTGTACGTTTCAGCCAAGTTCGAACAAACGTGTCCGGTACTTATGGACGACCCCGCGAGTTTACACGTAATCAGGAATTAGAGTTTTCTGTCGTTGTTGTTGTTATTGTGCGCGTAAATGTATACAAGTCTGACCAAATGCTGATCGCCACTACTCACGAAAACGACGAAAAAGCGACGCAAAATAGACAATAACGAATATAATATTCCTTCACGTTTGTGAGTTGAATGAACGGCTATATACGCCTACATGGTGTGTCTATACCTCGAAATCTTCTACGTGTCACGTTGGGTTATTCACGACGCCATGATTCTCGATATTTTCGATTTTCGTCACGGGCGCGACACGATCTTGCCCCACGATCCACGTGTCAAACATCATGAGCTAGACTCTTGTCTGCTAGGTATATGTGTATTATACGTGTGTGAGTGTGTGAATATACACGCTAGTATAGACCCTTCCTCATCTCTCTCTCGGGCCGCTTCGCTCGCATACACACATACAGGAAGATATTATCCTCTAGGGCTGATAGCAGGCTTATAGTATAATATAGCTTCTAGCACTAGGCGTTAACGCGCAGTACATGTCGTGTCGGGTGTTTGTGTATATCGGCAAACGTGAGATACATACTGCGCATCGCAAACGCAACGACTATACTCGACCTCCTCTCTCTCTCTCTCTCTCTCTCTCTCTTCTTTTGACCTTCTCCCACGCGAGTAGTATGCGTCTGTGTGCGTGCCGCGTGTATGAAACTCCCAGTACATATACAGGCATATTACGAGGAAGAATGTTAGGAGCGTCGATTACTGTTGCACATGATAAGTCCCGACGGATGTGTCGTACTCGCACGTACTTCCTTTTTATTCCTATTTATTTTATATCGTATATGTATGCATGTACGTGGCACTCACTCGCTCGAATGCCAACAAAGAAAACATCGCCAGGGCCGCCGTCGCCTCCGAAAGTCTCATGCATACGTTGAATTTTTTATATGCGTCGCGCAGTAGGCAAGATCGTCGTCGTCGTGTACGTCATTTGGCCTACGAGAGCGCGTGCGTGCGTGTCAAGCTCCGTCAACGCGGCATGCGGAATGCGTGTGAGTGTGCTGAAAGGACACATTGAGCGTAGATGGTATAAGGACGCGTATGTAAAGGCATAAGTTTACTTGTGTATAAGGTCTCTTTAACGAGATTTTCACTCGCATATACATAAAATAAAATAAGCTTGTAAACTCTCGGAGACAAAAAAATAGCTCAGTAGTCGCGCTTGCAAGCTCGTAAGCTCGCTTGCACATAAGCGCTGTGGCGTACGAGTTCTCCGCTCGTTTATATTTGCACTCATATTCCCAACGAGTCCTGATAAATAATATGTACTCTCACTGTACGGGTGTATGCATGAGTCGAGTAGATTTTGAATGAGGATTCCATTTTCAATGGGCATGCCCCAACGAGAGGCAGCTCTAGCAGCTTTGTAACGCGCGCGATACATGACACCAAAAGCTCCCCTCTTTTTTTCTATCACGTCTTCTTTCACTTTGCGCGATTATATGCGATGTTGCACGGGCGATAAAGCGCAAAATTTTTGGAGATTGGCTCGGTTTTCGCGCAGTCGAAATTCGCCAAAATAAATAGAGCATTATACCATGCGTGTTGGACTATTTCATTTCAGTGAAATGCTGCACAAACGGAGGTAAAACCATTCGAGTTTATTTTATATTATACCTGTCATTTTATTATATCAAACATTGAAATCAACGCGCGAGTCAATGAATTTGTTTATTATTGATTTCACTAAGTATACTGTCCATATCGCGCTGCAGGGGCGAATTTTATCATCGATGCCCACGCCATACATATCTCACCCCCTCCGTCCCCTCCACGCTTCCGAATCCATATACCTACCGAGTGAGAATTATGCGCGTGCAGACTACGCAATACGAGGAAAAATTCCATTTCATTGATTAACACTTTTCATTTATTATATAGAGACCTTTGATCGAGATGTAAAATATTTCGATGGGCTTGCGAGGCCTGGTCGAAATAATATTTCGAGCTCGAGTTCCAAAACACTTGAAAATGCTGTTTTACGTGCTTGCTGCAGCTCTTGGAAGTGGTGGCAAAACGAGCGGCGTCATCGAGGAGGCAGCAGCACCAAAGCAGGCCAAAATAAAAGATTAATACGAAGGAAAAGTGTAAGTGTCGCGAATGAGTATTATACGAGCTGAGTTTTTTAGGCAACATTCTCAACGAGTTTTATATGAAAATATCCTCTCGTCGTCGTCGTCGTCGTAGTCATCTTCGTTGTCACTGGGGGAGAATTTTTGCATTCTTTTATGCACGGGGAACGGATGTGAAATTTTTCTATGCCTCAGAGAAAGCAATTTGGGCAAGGAATGCGTCAAAAAATAAAAAAAAATATTCGTCAACGTCACCGCAACGGGCCATCATCTTTATGTCATAAAGATGGACGCGTAACGAGATACACGAAAAGCACCACGAAGCTTCGACCATTATTTTCGTTTCAAACGTACATCGTCGTAATTTTTGATAAGATAACTTGCACATTTGTTACAACAAACCTCGAAAGCACAGATTCTCGCGAGTAGCAAGAAGTACCTTCGGTGTCTTGATTAATCAAGCTCATGAAAAGCTTCGCTCAGCTATTCTATTGTTCTTAGGCAATAGTAACTGTGAGTGTCAAAAGTTCATTTCGTATAGAGCATGACGACAAGGGTGGAAGGAAGCTATCGTTTTGGGGTATTACATACGCAGCCGCGCGATAACATCGCTCCGTGGGCGGGCGGCTGCACGGCGCTCCACGGTATAGCCTCTAGGGAAAGAGAAAAGTCGAGAAATAAAAATTTTCCCAGAGCTGCTGTGCTGCTGCAGCAGCGGCAGCCACAGTTTCGAGGACGATTTTACTCAAGTTTTGCCTTCAACTTCGAGGCAACTTTCCATTCTCTACGTTGCGTGCGGCGACGGCGACGCTTTTGTTGCGTTCACGAAGAAAATTACATTGTATATAATGACGGAGAAACTTGACTCTTTTTCTTCTCCGCGCGCAGGTTTGCAGTACGAGGGGTTTACACATAAAGCGAAAAACTGTCGCTGTTCCAGTAAGCAGAGCACGAAATAAAAATGTTGGCAATTTTCTGCGGCGAGTTGCTGTTATCAAACCAGCCGATGCGCTTGAATCGAAGATCCGAGACGTGAAAGTTCTCATACCGTACTATAGAATACAAGTTTATGAAATTACATCAGCGCGCGGGAGCACGCGTCGATTGCCGGTAGTAGTACTAGTTCCAAAACAAAACAAAAGAATTTACTAAATTGCCTGTTATTTTATTGAAATAACATCTCGGAAGCCGAGGCGTTTAATAAATAAAACGATGGGGGGTGGTGGAACGAAGCGCGCGCAGTATCTGCCATGGAAGGGGGTACGTGCAGCGCTACAACATATCTTTGCCGCGTACTCTATAGATATATACCTATATACATAGCTCGACGCTAGACATTGCAAAGCAACGAGTGTAAGCCTGCAGCTGCGGAACACGATTCGCGCCAAGAATAAATGATGCTGAGGCGAGGGCAAACCACCACCGCCTGAGCTGCTGCTGCTGCTGCTATATATCTATATATAACGTTGGCCCTTCAATTATTGACGAAGGAAGTAGGCGGAAGGTGTGTTACGCTTGCCAAACGCGGCCCAATTAACTTCGGTCCGGTCAGCAAATTTTCCGGCGCTCCTCCTGTCGCGTGTACCATCTATATGTATACTTACCGTTTATATACGTGTTTCACTGGCACCGGCCGAAGTATGATGCCTGAATTTTCAAAAAGATGATATCGATGTCGGAAAAAAATGAATAAAAAATTCAATATTCGCTTCTGCGATGGAAGAACTGCGCCGAGCGTACTCGAGAAATTCTGAAAATTCACACTCAATAGTCTCGACTCTTCTCCCTTTCGTATGAAATCATAATCTACCCTAATTTGAGAAAATTCTTTTTCTTCTAACAAAATGCTGACTTGTGAATTATTTCAACACTTTAAAAAATTTTTTAAATTAAATTCGTGCAAAAGTAGAGAATTGAAAGTCATTTCAATTCAGTTTACGAAAGACCTCTTATAGTTTTTACATTCTTTCGAAACAATTAGCGGCAACGATGTAAAAATGTTAGCATGATCCAGAAGATGAGCTTGCCACAGCGTTGCAAAACAATAATCGAAGCTAGAGGAAAATGCAAGGATTACAGCGTACAAGCAGTTGTACATACCAACCTCGAGGTAGTGTTTTTAACTTTCTTCCGAGCATTATGCAAATTCTTATGCGACAGTTTACATAGATGTATATGACTGCGCATCCTCCCTGGCGGAGCGTGCTCGTTTATACGCTACTCATTATTTGTTTCTTTTTCATTTTTGTTTTACATTTAACGTTCTTAAGTACATTCTCACGTAACAAATGCTCTCGAAAGCAAAACACGAGTAGTCAAAAAAAAAAAAAAAATAATAAAAAAAACAGAACCACGCGTATTACAATCGATATCATTGAGTCAGAGAAAGAATCAAGAGTCCTACATCGTTATATGGAACGGGCGCGACTACGGGTATTATGCTCCTTTTCCCCGAGCTGCAAGGGAAAGAGGCACTCGTGTATAGTCGCGAGTAGAGAGAGAGAGAGAAAGAGAGAGAAAAAAGCAAATAAAACGTGCCACGAGTCGAGCTTATGCTTTGAGTTTTAACATTCATCGAGCGACGGCTGCTGCTGCGGCACCCGGTGCAAGATGAAAGTGAATGGAAAATCGTGCGGCTTATGTATAGGTCTACTGCAGCGAAAGGAACTTTTTTCTCTTTCTCTCTCTTTCTCAAATTCATCGTTAAGCCCCTGGGAGAGCTTTCGAACTTGCGTTTCGGGAAAATTACTTATACAAGGGCGCGGCGGTGTTGAGTGCATCGGAGGAAAGAGAGAGAAACGCCTGCAGGATATCCAAATTAAATAATTAAAAATCTGAACGATCGTTATGTTTGCGAGGCCCCGAGATCCGTCTAAAAAGCCCGGAAACTAGAAGTTTAAGAAAAACAGGTACGGATCAAGCGGAAGGAATCACAGACAGCTGGGCGAGCTGCTTGAGGTAAGGTCTTTCCACCGTCTCGAACCGGGCGCGGCGCGAGCTCTCTTCTTCGTAAGCTCTTATTCTTCTCATTACCGGGCACTAAAGAAGTTAATTGTACAATGGACTTTACGGCGCACGGGGCCTCTAGAGCCTTTAATTATGCCCACTAACTTTGCATTTTTAACGACTCTAACGTTGAACATCCGCAACCGCTTTGGTCTGCTCTTCTCTCTCTCGACCGTCTTCTTCATTCCTCCTCCTTCGTTCTCCTGCTGCTCCTCCTCCGCAGCCGCCGCCGCTGCCACCAGTGCGGCCTTCGCCAGCTTCTTCCTCTACATCTTTCAACAAGTCTCGACACTTGACATTCTCCTTTTTTTCATTATCTTTCCGGTTGCAGTTTTAAGAGGCGCGAGAAATTTTCGTCGCGATTAAACTCACTTACAATAATCAAACTAGCACTCTCGAGAGTTTTAGTTGGTTGAGGCTTTTTTGTATAGCTTAGTTCCGGGGCTAGATTAAATTGCTCTGGTCATAGAGCAATCTATAACGCGGGCTTATGCAAAATTTTTCAACTGTTTGCAGACTTTAAAAGCTGCGCACCGCGCCAGACCATTAATGCATCGTTCGTTACTGCAAAATATTTTTCCGTTGCGAATCGTGGCATGGGCAAATATTTTTCGCAATTCATTTTCTATACATACATAAGGCCACGAGGCGTGCGAGAGATGGTGAAAAAAAAGAGAGAGAGCAGTACACGTATTATGCTCGACAGCGCGTGGCATACGCTTAAGCGCCGCGCGGGCACTGGAGATATGATTCATTCATCGTTCACATATTCATCATACATCGTCGTCGTCTTTTTTTGCCCCGTATAAAGTGTCAATCAGTTTTTGCTTATAAGCGCATTTTTCATACTCGAGTCGAAAAATAAAGCAGAAAGATGGAGCAGTGGCAGCGGCGTCGGCAAGAACGAGACGGATGAGAAGCAGTGTAGCAGCTCAGCAGTAAGAGTAACGCCATACGAGGATGGATCAAGAGCTACATGTATGTATACGAATGTATATACCTATACTTGAAGTACAACAACATCATTTATACGTATACACCAATACTGCTACAGATACTAGTGTGTATGTGTAGTGCAGTGCAACGCCTGATAAAACTTTCAAGAACCGCTCTTGGTGTGTTCACCGACTCTTGCCTCTCTCTCTCTCTCTTTCTCTCTCTCTCTCTTTCTCTCTCTCTCTCCCTTCGCATGGCAGATCGATCTACCACTGGGTCGGGTGTCCTGAGGTACATGGAGCTCATGCACCAGTAAAAGCAGCAGCAGCAGCTCATACATAAATTCCACGACATGTTTATCGTATATTAGACTTTTGGCTATGCATCCATAAAGTTCCTCTGTTCCCTGCACGTCCGCACACGTGATTTTTTTTCTTCGCTCGCTCCCTACGCTGTACTCTGCTATCGTCGCCTTTGCGCTGCGCCATCATCGACGTCGTCTTGAAAATTATATACACTCGCGCTTAAAGCGGGGTGAATCAGTGAATCCATGCTCGAGCTGCAGAGTGCGTGGGATAGTGAAGAGAGAGAAAGCTCAAACTTGGCGCTCAGACGCGCGAGCGCGAGCAGAGTTTCGAAAGCAAATTCATATATATGTTACATGTAGAGAGAACTGGTACTGGTATACGTACGGGAAAGGAAGCAATGGCCCCGAGGGTGCACAAGGATCAGTGTGCAGAGAGAGAAAGAGAGAGAGAGAGAGATGGAGTCTGATGCAAGCCTTGCAAGATTCCCCGGTGGGCCGAGAACGAGAGAACTCGCCTCGCCTTGACTCGACTCGCTCGACTCGCGAGTGCTAGTATATATAATTGCACATAAATGCGATTGGAAAGGAAAGTAATTCGCGCTCGCACTGCAAGTTCTATCTCACTCGCCTTTACCCCGAGAAACTATGAAATATTGCTTTTGCTTGTACAAGTCTGTACTGCCACCGCCGCCGTTGCCGCCGCTGCTGCTGTACAGTAACTTCGTAACGATGTTTATCCACTTATCTCTCTCTCTCTCTCTCTCTCTCTCTCTCTCTCTCTCTCTAGCCAAGCAAGAGCTATTCTTGTGTGTATATGATTTTCTCCGCCAGGAATTAAATAATGACTCTGCTGCTGCAGCGGGACCGATATATACCTTTGCTATGTCTACCCAGCCCCTAGGACGACCTAGCTCCCCGCGCCCTGACGCCGTACCGCAGTTACACACAGTACGCGCGGTGAAATTACAGAAGCTTTTAGCTATGCAAACTCGAGCTTTTGCGAGCGCGCACGTTATCGGTAGCATATTTTTATACTCTCGCCCGCTTTTTACCATAGTTTTCCGCGCCGCGCATTTTCTAGCTTATGATTTAGGTGAAAAATTTTTTCATCAAAGCTCTCCGAGTTATATACGCCTCGTGACCGAGATGTTATACGTACACCAAGACCCGGCTCTGTATAACGAACGAGCTTGCATGCACACGTGACGTATAATTTATTTTTTACCATATGTATCATCCGCCACGACTGCTGCTGCTGCTGCTACTACTGCTACTGCATACTGCTAAGCGCTAATACGTACTTGGAAAAAACCCGATTTTTCACCTCTGCTTTACTCTCGAAATTCACTTGAAAATGTGGGACCAATTTTCAAGTGATTGATAAATTGAGCGCATCGAAACGAGGTGTATAGCGCATATGGTATGTGTGTATGGACTGGACTCTTCAATCAGTGCAGCTAACGATAATTAGTGGTTTGAGCCAAGGCAAAAGGGAGCTAAAGATAACGGAAATTCTATAAAACAAGAGATAGCAATGAAATTTGTTTCCAACGCATCCAGCCGATTCGTCCAAACGCGCGCACACACGCACACACCGAACCGTATACATAGTTAATGCCTTCGGGCCGTTGCGTTTACACACCGATAACTATACGCGTACAAATGCATGCACACACAGACACACACAGACACACACAGACCCACAGAAAGCCAACGCTACAGCAGCAGATAAAAGTAATTAAGTCCTGAATACTCTACGTGTAAGCACACTGCAAAATCGAATGGTCGCGCAAGCCTCATTTCCGGCGATACTTGCCTAACTAAAAAGCATCTGCACGTACTGCGCTTCCAATTCGCGTCAAGCTACGTACAATGCATATTGTATATATGTGCACGGCTCCAGCTTCTGTTGTTTTCTAGTGAATGTTATACGCATGTGTATATGTACGTGTATTTAGGTGCAAGCTAGGGGGAAAGAAAAAATGGGTAACGTGGAAAAAATCCCTCGTATAAACGACAATTTGCTAGACTGCTGTACGCGGCAGAGTCGAGTCGTGAGATTTTCTCCGCACGCTTGACCACCGGTACGGCGTACTTTTTCAACTTTTTCGATTTCGACTTTTTCAAGCGTGAAAAAAATGGAAAGAAGCGCGTTACAACTGTAGCTAGCTAGCTAGCTGTCTGAGCGTGTGTGTATTTTTTGGGACTTTCGAAGGTTAAAAAAGACTCGATACATAGAGAGAAAAACACATTTACCGCTGTGTATTGCGATAGATGGATCGAGATTGCTTATTTGCTCAAGAGTGCCGCGCGCGACTCTGTAAAGCATTTTAGAAAAAAAATACTCAAAGCGCAGATCATGCCTGCAAAGAGTAACGAATAAAAGAAGCGACAAGCAGTCCATAAAATGCCGAGACTAAGAAACTTTCTAGAGGAGAATAAAAAAACCTGGTGCAAGAGAGAAAGAGAGAATCCGCGTGTTTTATGCATGATTGCAAGGTGAAACACGCAAGTCCGGAAAAGTGTGGGCTCAGCTCAGCGCGCGAAACACGAATTCAGGGTAACACGGGGAGTACTACTGCCGGGGTGAGAGAGAGAAAAAAAAAGAGGTGGAGGCAGGGATAGAATCCCGTATAGACAGGTATATCGCGCAGAGTGAAAGATTGTCGGAAATAAAGAAACAAGAAGTGCCGATCGAACGCGCGCGCACGAGCGCGGGAGGCTGTACCGCTGCCATTGCGCGCGCCTGGGCTAAAGCGTATCCGCAAAGTTGGTTTCAATGCTTTCTCTCGCTCTCTGCTGCTTTCTCACTCGTTGCCGCGCTGTTTCTCTCTCTTTCGAACTTCTCTCGTGCATTCCAATCCGTTGAAGCTTTTTAAAAGCAGTAAGAAAGCTTGAGGTTGAATACCTAAGCTATAAAATCGTTACTGTTCAGATCTCTGGGATATCGATTTTCATTTTGTTAGAAAAAAAAGACCACCAACCCGACAGTCATTTTAAGTACGTATATCACTAGACACACACACACACACACACACACACACACACACACACACACACACACACACACGACCTATCCCGAAAGAATGGAAAATTTAAAATGTACATTCGTAAACATTGCGCGAATCTAACTGGAAGGATTAGAAAGGACAGAAAAAAAATAGTGACAGGAGAACTGATCTTACGCGAAATTAATCGAGAGATAAAAAACTAAATCTGTCAAGAATTAAAAGCCAGAAAAAGACTTTATACATATAGGTTTTTTATCTAAAACAATAAATGGTACCTGAATTTCTGCATTCAATCACTCTGGTGGAAATGCTCATTATTTTATCGCTAGTTTTATTTCAACGAAAAAATTTCTCAACCATCATAAATTCTTTGGAATCCGATATATTATGAACAAAAGTACAAAACTTTTTTTCAATATTTTATGTCCCTTTAATGCTCCACACTTTTTGCTCCATTCAATGATCATTTTTGACTAGATCAAAGTTGTGTAAATTACTATTTAAATACACTTTCAATAGTTGGTTTAAATTTTCTTAATTTTATAATGTAAAAATGTAGTATACTGAACATGAAATAGGGTAGTCACACCAATCAATGACCGGGTACCAGTGAATGACCATTTTGGAATATATCATATGAAAAACAATTAAAAATACATTTGTATGGACGTTATTCAATTCTTCAGTGAATGATGCATCTTGTTTTCTATGTTCGAAAATAATTTAACAAGGAAAAACAATAATTATTGCACATCCAAAAGTGGTCATTTACTGGTTGAAAGCGGCCAATCACTGGTATAAGTACCCTATGTCAAAATGATACAGATGGCCAAGCGGGAGAAGAATTAACAAGGACTTCATTCTTCGACAGCGAGAATATCGATTACTCTCTCATCTCGCCCGGACATACCCTCACATAAGGCAACATCGTCGCCGGAAGAAGTTTAACTTATTGTGACCACGACGTGATTATGTTGATCATGATTGTGCTTTGACTTAGAAACTCATTTTGACTTTGCCACTTGCAGATTTACAAGTAAAGGTACTTGCCATCATTGAAACATTGAAACCTTCATGTTTTGGTCATTTCAAATGCGAGCTTTTTTATAACACTCTTACTTGAAAATCTCAACTTTGCCGTTAGATTTAGGCTCTTGTGCTATAAAGTATGCAACTCGCCTTCGACTCATGCTGCAAACCCTCGTTTTGCAAAAAAAACATATCCACACCCGTTACATCATTTACTAGTATTTTGAAACATCGCAAATGGTCATATTCAAGCCATTAGGCCATTACAAAGCATTTTTACCAGGGCTCAAGGTAGAACTACGGGCAGAATGAACGTCATTAAAGTGCAGAAAAAAACACGAGAATTAAAAATTGATACTTATTTTGAAAAATTTAAATCACAGAATAAAGCTCGAGTGCAACTTCGGTCACTTATTCGTAAGCTGGTAGATAAAAGTATCGGATAAAAAACACAATGGCTCGGAAAACATCAGATTTGATAATGCCTTTCATATACCTGCATGGCTTTGTGAAATGTGAAATTGGCATAAAAGTAGACTGAGAAGCGAGCGAGCGTGCCTTCTTTTACAAATCCACTGAAACATGTACGAGTTTAACAAGTCAAGTGGAGGATGCGAACAAAGCTCGTACTCGAAATTTGTTATTTTAATTCCAAAAGTTACGATTTCTCCATGCCGTTATTTTTACTGTAAGCGAGCGCGCATGACCGGCCCTCTTCCCACCCTTCTCTCTCTCTCTCTTTCCCTCTCTCGAACACATAACGAATAAATTAGAAATAAATTCAACCACCTCCTTCTCCAAACAAGGTAACAAAAAATAAAATAAGAAAATGGTGCAGTATATACTGAGTTTGCTTTATTTTAGTTATTTTTATCGCATGTATTCTTTGTTATTTTTTATTCACCTTATTTCCTCCTCTTTTTTTCGTTATCACATAAGCCTGTAAAAGAGGACGTTACGCATTGTATATTTTTAATACAAAACAGCGTGTAATCTCGATGCGTTTTTGAGCTTCGTAAATTTGTATACGTGAAAAATTGCTTTGAACTACCAAGCTCGAGCAACTCCGAGATTATTCATTTATAAAATTTCTCTCGCTGGCAACTATCTACGTGACTTATTCTTTATTTTCGTCCGTATTTTTTCAACTTGAATCAAACCATTTAACAAGCTAGATTAAATTAATGCTCATTATCTTATTCTAATAAACTTGGTCCTCACAGGGTGCATCGGACGCAAAATTATGTCTAAACCCAATTTCAAATCTGCTGTTCGATCGATTGGCTCCAATTTAAAATTGTACAATAATCGGCCTATTAGCGATTTTAGTTCCATGAGCGCGAATTTTTGTCCTAAAACATTAAATTATTCGTTTTAACTGAAGCCATCGTATCCCGATATTTTTTTTACAATTATTACCTATGCAATTACGAGGACCGGCGCTGAAAGGTATGTAAGAATACGGATGTCGGGTGGAAATAAGCTCGGGAAGAAATCTGTCGGGATCGAATTTCGAAGGTTCCGGCCACAAATTTGGATCCCTGTGAATTCGATAGAGCTGGAAAAAGACTTCGGTTTCGGCAGGTATCAGGTATTCTTCTACAAAAATCATAAAGTACATTGATATTTGTAATCGAATAACTCTTATCGATGCACAAGATTGCTTACTCAATTGCAAATCTTCCCTCAAGTATCGTGACATGATCGATACTGGTGGAAAAAGGCGCATTGATTCCTTAATGCAACGTTCGAGGTAAGTCAGCTCTTGAAGCTCGGCAGCTCCAAGATTGCCATTTGACTTATCTAATACAGCCGTCACCTCTTCTCTTGCTCTTTCCTTGAAAAAATCGACTGTTGTATAACTTGCATTGTATTATCCTTCGTTATTCGAATTTTTTTACCTGTGCGTCTTCGTTCTCTGCCAATAATAATATGGCATAAGTCATCGCCATGCCTGTCGTATCGTGACCCTGTGGGAATCGAGCGCAGAGAAAAATATATAAAATACGACTGTCGTGCATTTTTATATAGACATTTCTCGAGATTTTTCTCGAATGCTTACTTCGAACATAAATGTGTCTACTTCTTCCTGAATGCCTCGATCATCTATCAAATTATCCATTTGAGCCGACAACAACAAATCCAGCATAGCCAATCTTTTCTTTTTCCCGCTATAAACCTCGTCACGGTCTACATCGACGTCCTCGTTCAGAGTCTTCAAGAACTTATACTGCGTATTTTTATGATACTCTTTCCTCTCTCTCAGAACCTGTTAAGATTTTTAAAATATAGCATGAATCACCATAATGGGTGCGGAATTATATAGGCTAGTTGCAAACCTTGTTCGAAAATTGGTGGAGCGTGGCTAAAGTTCGATCTTGCAGGCTTTGCAGCCACCACATACATTTCATTACCCGGTCTGTGATGTATGGCCTCAATATTCTAAAAGAATGTGTTATAGTCAAGAAAACTAATCGATAAAAAACTTCTATATAGTGTGTTTTAATTCTAACTGCATCTACCTGTACACAACAATATTACCCATTGTATGAACGGCTTTCTTGTATTTCAGGGCACCTTCGTCTTTAACGTCCTCAAGACTCACTCCCATTGCCGATTCTATCGAACGTCAAGAGATGCAATTAAATTTTTCACTCCATTCGACGAGCATAAATTAAAAATTCATACCGCAAATGATGTTCAATGTGTACTTGGAGCAAAGCGGGCTCAATGTTTGAATAGTTTCATCGCCCTCCTGTTTGAGTGCCTGCACGAACTTTTCGCTATTTTCATTGGTAATTTCATTGTACTTTTTTAGTATGTTAAAGTGAAAAGCCGGCGTTAATATTCTGCGACGCTGACGCCATTTATCCCCTGTCAAATGCGAAGGACACGCATAAAAGCATAATTTTCCAATAAAATTATTATTACGCTAATGCGTAAGTGCGAAACTTTACCCGTGGCGGTCAAAAGTCCAGTTTCCAGCCAGCCGTGCAATTTTTCGTAAGAAGATCCTTTTTCAATGTGTTTCTGGCTCGACAGCACGGTCTGTGTGTGAAATTTGATTTATGATCAAATGAATGCATTCATTTTTTAATTTTTTTTTTTTTTTTTCAGAACACACACATACCTCAACGTCATCAACATCGCTAATTCCGACCAAAGCGTAGGAACCGAGCTTCAATTTAGCGGTTGGCCAGTATTTAATAGTCTCGTTATTCAGCACATCCCATATTTTGTCTACAATAAACCCATGCGCAATTTTTTAAATGGACTCATCCACTCTCCTCTTTGATGATCTTTTTTTAAACGAAAAACTCAATTACCTGCCGGTGTTAATCCCAACAAAAGATTACCAATAACCGGTAGGCCCTTTGGCCCTGGTATCCTATTAATTAGAGCTGATCTCGTGCGATTGAAAAAGCCGAAATAATAAAAGTAGTACAATGCACCAAGCACAAAGAGCACAAAAAGCAAAACCATGATAATAGTTCAAGTATTTTAAATTTCACTGAATTTACGCTGAGAACAGAATAAAAAAAAGGTAGAGAAAAAAATTAGCAACTCATTATTGAAGTACAAACAAGAAATGCAATTGAAGCAAGTGCCATTATCAGAGACCACAAAAGAGTGTAAATGAAAAGATGTCTTGTTTACATTCCTGCTTGGCATGATAATCAAAGATGCTGATAAAGAGGATCGATCGATAATTCTCATCAATCTTGATTCTTATAATCTAGTAAGATCACGCGATATTAAAATTAAAGACTCTCGATAATCAAAAAAGATCTGCAAAGATGTCTGTAACGCGCGGAAAACGTTTCTCATACGTATACTCGAAACGATCATTTAGTTTGCATTTTACTACTGAATCCTTCCAGTTAGATCGCTGCATAAAGCGCCTCGACGCATGGAACGAATCGATTGTCTTATATATACACGAGAGTGTCCAAGGCATATAAATCCAGCGTAAGAGTCGAGTATTATACACGTGTGCTGTACATGACGGAACCCGAGTAACGATCATCATCATTTCAGACCTTGGGAATTGCTGACTTGCTGCATGCGCGATGCGCCGCGATCCCATGCATATGCATGCTATATCCTAGCTACACGACAGGTATATGAGGCGTTTCACACCAAAAGTCCTAGCGTGTCGGCGCGCGGCGCAAATAGGCGAAATCACTCAGTTTCCATCTCGCTTAAAAAATACCAAAACAGAACTAGAAGAAAAAACCGATACACCATTTCGATAGGAAATTTTCTCAGCTTTTGATTGAGACTATTTAGAAAAATCTTAAAAATGCCGTTTTTGAGCTATTCGTATTTTAAAGTTTATGTCAAGTTTTTCCGGTGAAAATGGAAAATTTCGGAAAATCTGACCACACCATCAGAAAGCTGGGGAAATTTCCTATCGAATTAGTGTGTCGGTTTTTTCTTCTAGGTCTGTTTTGGTACTTTTTAAGCGAGATGGAAACTGAGTGATTTCGCTTATTTGCGCCGCACGCCGACACGCTAGGACTTTTGGTGGGAAACGCCTCATATATACTTGAAGAGCGAGAGGTGAGTATTGGGCCTGTAGGCCAATTGCATGATTTGCATGGTTGCCACGCATGAACGAGTAGTAGTCAGTGGATGTGTGTGTGGGCGCGCTCAGCCTTATCTAAACGTAACACACACAAGTTATGCCTATGCCTCGTGTCCGCTCTATTGGTCGATAATTCGTAATTCACTCATGTATACGGGCGTATATACGAGTAGCGAGTAGTGATGCGCGACACATTTCTGTGACCTTTCGTATGTACGCGCAACAACAGCTTCCATAATAACGGAGATTTGAGTCTGAAGCTCGACAGTTTGTAATACTGCATAAGTCAAGTGGCTAAGCAACGACGACCCATCAATCAGACTGTTGTTGGACACTATGCATGCGGATGATTTTTGAAAAACTCGGCAAACAATGGCGAGCAAGTAATCGATTACCTTCAAGCTCTCGCTTCATTAATTAAGTCAATCGCAAAAATCGTATAATTCCGTTCCCTATTCGTACCTATATAGTAAACCTTAACAAATTCCCTTGGCGCTGAAGGGAGGAAAAGAGGATTTTGTCCAAATAAACGCATCTTACATCAGCTGGCTATATACGCGTGTGCGTGTCGTAACTCGGCTACTGAGAAGGAGGGTTGAGCTCCTGGCACCGAGCTAACTCCTCTCCAAGTCGTCGACGAAATAGAGAGTGAGTGAGAGAGAGAGAGAGAGAGAGAGAGAGAGAAAAAAGGAGAAGAGTGTGAGAAAAGCCAAGCTCGAAGGCGTGAAAGAGCTTTACGAAACTATTTGTAATTACGTTTTCTGTCTGGCCTCCATCCCAACAGCGGCAGCTCGCTGTGCGTTATTCTATATACGTATATAGTGTGTATATTGTATATAGATAGTTTCTAGCCTGCCTGCAAGCCAACTGTAACTTTGGACCTATTACAAAAAATTCCCAGCGGCACCGGCGGCAGCTAGCTCTCTCGCCTCTCTTATAGAGCAGCAACAGCTTGTATTTAGTTCCTCCGAGTCTGAGTCAGTGAGTATGTGTGCGAGTGCATGTGTGTGTGTAGGTATGTATTGCGGCAGATAGATAGCTGAACACAACGTACACTGCAGTCTCGAGCGAGTACACTTTCTTGCGGTTTTCTCCGAGTCGAGACGAGATTGCAAGCTCTCTTTCCCTTCTGTACCTTGATGAAAGCTTACGTTCTCGATCTTTCTCCCGCCCTCTCTATCTTTTTCTCTCTTGGTGTACTGCTTATAAATTGGATTTTTGGCGCGCTTTTTGAAAAGTTTTTTTCCGTGTTTATAATGAATTGCCAGGAAGTCGAGCGCATCGAAATGAATAATTGACAAAACGTATAGTTCGGTCACGGCCACTTCAGCGGTATATGGCTATACGTTGCGGCGACCACCGACAAAAACAATGACAACAACAAAGATAACAATAACGATAACAATAATGATAATGAACGATGGACAAAGTTTTATCAACGCGATCGCGATGAGATAAACTTTTTAGCCAAAAACTATAACCGACCGAGGCGATGCGGCTGCCGCAGGTTAGCCGCAGCTCCTGTGTGACCATAATATCCGTTTCAACATTATGATTAACATAGTGCTTTGTATGCGCTCAAAGCAGCAGCGGCTATGGGGCTAGAAGATATTAACCATCGTACTAATTTTGTGCTCACTCGCAAAAGTTTTCTGCGCTGTGGCAAAATTATCCGTGGCACACGGCTCATGGACCGTGTACAGTAGACCTCCGTCTTTTTCTTCGTAACGAGCAGTACCTGATACGTCCGAGACAAATTCAGAGACAGGTATTACATCAATTATAAACTTTTTGTGTGATTGCAATTTAATTTTTAAACGTGATAAGGTGTGATTATGTACCGCTCGCGTTGTCTACGTAAAACATCTTTTAATCATTCGACTGAAAATCCGCAGCATCAGCAGCAGCAGCAGCAGACATTCGTTGATGCATTAATAGAGCTGCAGTCTTGGCGAATCTCTTTTGCCTCGTCGGGCTGCGGTTAGGTTATATACAGAAGAAATCAAAAGGGAAAGAGAGATGTTGTACGTATGCGAGGCTCAGTATTACGCGTGTCTATACATACACACACATCAGGCAAAGTAAAACAGCCGCTATGCGCGTTAACCCTAAAAAGACATAGAACTGCAAGGATCTAACAATCTGCGGGCTCGAAGCTTTCTCCTATACACATTTACAACACATATAAAACGCATAGGTATGAGCTTTAACGTTGTGTCTATGTGTGTGTGTATATACTTTTCACACTGTGCACGTAATCTCGCGAGACTCGCAGTCGTTAACGAGGATCCTACGCCACTGCTGCTAGCTGCTAGCTGCAGCCAACGCCGCATACCACGGTGGTTCTTTCCAGTCGAAAAGCCAGAGAAACCACCAGCGGCGTTGTTCTAGTTTACACACACCCTTATCTTTACCTCTTTTCTCTCTCTTCTTCTTCTTCACATTCTTTTTTTCTATTATACATTCTGTCCACGTCTACTTTTATCTTGATTTTAACTAATACCTCAGCTCTTACCCCATAGAGGCGAGTCTATTGACAAAGCGCGCGACAGCTCGTAAATTCGCTGCACACGCGTCATGTTTACTTTGTACATAAAAAAACTCGTCGATAGACGTGTCGTGTGGCTTGATCGCCTGTCTAATCGCTCTTTCTCTTTCTCTCTCCCTATCTTCACGTTGTAGTACCGCGACTTTATAACTGATCGCTGCTGTTAATGCCCCTAATTGGGACGAGAGGAGACAACGCATCGGGACACGTTCGCGCGTACGATATATAATACTACTATAAGAAGATAAAAGCCAGCTGACATTGTAATGTATATCGCGCAACTTTGCAGCTCCTCCTCCTCTGTGCATGTATATATAGAGACTGAGAGAGAGAGAGAGACTTGGTGGCGTGGAGCAGCGTACGAATGAATAACGAGCATTTCGCAAGTTTCATTAGGAAAAAGCAGTGGCAGTGCCCCAGTGAGCCATGCGCACACTACACTACACTGCACTACTGCTGCTGCTGCTGCTGCTAGTGCTGCAGTGACGTCTTTAAAAAAAAAGAAAGAAAGAAAGAAAAAAAGACGATAGATAAAAGTGAGAAAAGCAAAGTGCAATTACTCCAGAGTGTCAAAGACATACTCACACTAACACATACATGCACCAAGTATACACGTACACTCATACACTCGCTTATAGACCGCGAAAGGGAATAATGAAAGCTTACCAAGAGTGATCGGCTGTGTGCAGCGTGCGGTTATCGTATAACGTTCTTTTTTCCTTCTCAGCTCCCTCTCTCTATGACTCTCGCGACTTGTTTTTCTTAGGTCACTTATTTCTTTCGCTCGATCTTTGACGTTTCACCCATCGCCTTCTCCTCCCCCCTCCCTCTTCGGCTCGACTTAATTGCTTTTTAAATTAACCTGCACCGCGGCGACGATGGCGGTGGCGAAGACGAGGGACATATATAGTCCTACTATATATATTGGACTATATATTTATACGTATAGATGCTCTATACGCGGTATACAACAAACATATCGCATTAACATATCAAACGGGTCTTTGTTTCGAAACTAAATTGAAGCTGCTGTTGCTGAGAACTTGGAGGAGCTCATTGTAAGATGCGCGCACGCGAGCGCGAACAATAATTTTCTTTTTCGCCAATTGCCGCGTGCTGCAGCTGCCTCACGCGTAATATATATAATATAGGCTAGTGTGCGTGCGGTGCGGCGCGCACAAGGTGTTGCTCCCTACAGGCACCAGCAGCAGACGGTACTAAATTTCTCAAACAATCTAGCGTATATAGCGGTACAAACACGCGTACTCATACGTACACAATCGTAGAATCCTGACGTCTCCCTCATTTCCGCTCAACACATGCGCGCCAGCACACATATATATATACACAGAGACTGGCACCAAGACAGGCATCAGACTGTGTGAGCGCGTAGCAAAGAGAGGAGAGAGAGAGAGAAAGCTTGTGGTTTATAGGATTTCGCGAGTTCTCGCGTATACAGCAGACTCGGCAGCTACGCTCGCTAGAACTAAATTAACCCCCGCGCGCGCAGTTTCCCCATGCTTCGCTTTTCGCGTGTAGTGTACACAGGCATTGCACACGCTCCCATACACACACACATACACACACACACACACAAAATATATACACGCTCAAGAAATGGCGTATCCTCGAGACGACTAGGACGACGACGACGACAACGTACAGCAGTGTGCTCACACGAAGCGCCGCGCCGCAGCTAGCAGATATCTCGAGTTCTAGTCTCGCGCGAGATGGAAGAAGTTGCTGCTGCTGCTACGGAGTATAGAGGGTGAACCGCTGCAGACTAGCTCTTAGCTAGGCACGAAGCGCAATCATGTGATCTATATGTACTATATGTACGTATAAGCTTGCACGCAATGGAATGCGGTTTCGGTTACGCATCTATGCACATCGAATACATATGCAGAGGTTTAGAAGCATGCTGCACACTTCAAAGCTCTCAATTTATATCTATACGTATTTCATTCATAGCCTTTTTCCGGCATTTTTGCCCTATCGGCGGTAGCAGCAGCTGCCGAAGCAACATCAGCTTTCTCTCCAATCGAATCGCAAGGAAATATGTTTATTTGATACTCCTACTGCTAAGATGATACGTGCACAGTTCGATGTTCCGTCTTATCTCGTCTTCTTCGAGCTTGCTTGTAAAGGATCCTTGGATTGCTGCTGGCGGCGTGCACAAGCTCGAAGAGTATACCACCGCGACTATAGTACGACGTTGAGCCTCTCCACCTCGTCGTGCTTTTGTGTATGTGCAACGGTTACTCGTACTTATATACGCAAGAGCTCGCAAGAGAGAGAGAGAGTCAGAGCTTCGTTTCTTGTCGCGTCCAAAGGAACGATGGAAGCGCAACTGCTCTTCGCGTTTGAGCCAAATGAGATTAGTTCGCGCGCATCAAAACGACTTTCGCCTAGTCTACTTTATACTGCTCGACTTTCTCGGAGTCACATTAACTTTCCTATTTGATATAGAAAACGTAATCTCGAGGCTAATGTTATCCGAAACCTCTGGGCTGTATATGCTGCACGCACATACATACACACATAGACTGAAAGCAATTAGTTTCTTTGTGCGGATCAACTATTTGCGTATCGCGTTTTCGAGCTGATTATCCTATCTCGTCATTAAGAGCACGAAACGGGTTCCGTTTTATTTCCGCAATTGCGCGCGCGTAAAAGGATCCATTTATTGATGTGTAACGTCTTATGGCTCGTTGGGCTAGTGAATCCGTGAAAAACGAGCGAGCGCGATAATCGTAGGTTTTTAGTCTCAGTAGCGTCTGTTTGCTTCTCGCGCTGTGATTGGTCGAGGCTAGGCAGTGTCGAATGACTGCTTGCTCGCTTCTGCTGTGGTACGCACAGCACGGGCGAGCAGTGCTCGGCAGTCATCGCTCATGTCTATGAAACGTACAATATAGCGTTGTGTACCTCTGCGTCTGTCTCTCGCTCGCACGTTGCTTGTTTATGCGTGTTAATCGGTCATATAATAACTCGAGTTATTGTATTGACTGTCAATTGGGCGTCGAAGTCTAATGTATATAGCTACACCAATATGGCGGTGTACCCCCGGTGATTTAAACACGCATTTGATACAAATAATCTCGATTAAACGCATTCTCGTCGTATTAATTATCAGCGAGGGGAATGTGACAACTTAATTGTAAAATTCGATGAGGAATCCGAATATCGAATTATTTTTCACCTAAGCCTCCGGGAAAACCGTGAAAATTGAAAATTAAAGTGTTTTTCGCTCATATCTCGCGATCCAAGCAAGATACGGAAAAATTAATTACACCATTCCATTCCTCGCAAAATTTTACATGGATATGCACCAAAACATTTTCAAGTGTCGGTGCGAAATTTCGAGTTCTGCGCCGAATTGAACTTACCAGACACCCCGAACGGCGTTTTTAAATTTTATTGATATTGTCAACAATTTTACATGTCGAGGCCGCGGAGTGGCCTCAGCAATCCTAACCGAACACTAAGCTCAAAATTATTAAAACTAAATCGAAAATCGTCAATTAAACTTGAATTCGTTTTGAAATGGAGATAATTAAAGTAGAGGCAAGCGGCCTCGACACTCATTACACGAAATCACAATTAATCGGAAATTATCTACTACAGCATAAATCGAAAAATCAGTTTCATTAAAATCAATTTAAAAAATTAGATTCAAAATTCTAAATGAACAATTCTAAAAATCAGCTGTATAAGAACAGCTGTAAGATGTGTAACGTCTTTATGTACATGTAGAAATTTAATTGGATACCGAGCAATTCAACTGATTCAATCGAGAACAAAATAATTTAAAACTGCAGATGTGAATTCAAAAAATTAAATTATATCAATTTCTAATAAAAAAATTAACAATAATAAAAAAATCGATAAAAACCACTACAAGATGTGTAACTGAAGTTAAATTTGATAGCAAACAGTTCCAAAAATATGATCCAACTAAAACAAAAAGGTATTTGACGTTACGTTTCTGGTCGTTTTATTTGGTAATATCTAAAGACATTTTAATTTCATATTTTTTGTCGTTGTATAATTTTACGTAGACGGAAATCCTTCTTGATAAAAATGCTCAACGTTAACAATGACCTTATAACAAAAAATTATCTTTTTAAACGTTTAAAATAAATGACCATTTATTGACTTGTTATTGTCGATTTTTCTCTTAACATCTCGTTTCAAAAATTAAGCGCTAATGACCTGAAAACAACAACTTAATGGGTCCAAAAAATGTAGGCCAATAAACCACTTTAAATACGGTAAAATACCGCTTTATAAGCCTACATCACTACATGGCGAGTACCAGTACCTTTAAATCTGTAAAATATTTCCTCTGTCTACAATGCGAATTCCATACGAAATTAACCGAGCCCTTTAGTGATTCGTAGAATTATTTTTCTCCGCGAAAAAAAAATTAACAAATCGATGATAAAATTTTACAAATGTGCGAGCGAACGAGCTGTATCGCAAATCATGCGTAACTGCAGCGTGCGGGAGAAGATAATAAAATTTCAGTGTGTACGCGCCAATGACCGTTTACAGTTTATACAACGATTATTCATACGCACATAATGTAATGCAAATAGCCGTTATTACTCATTATTCGTGCGATCGAAGGGAGAGCGACGCACACGAGAGAGCTCGAGTGTGCGAAGGTATGTATATAATTGTACATATACGTGGGTTGTCCGATACGAACTCATGTGTTAGCGCACGTGTGTTTGTATGTGTAAAGGCGTACAACACATGTTGATTGTTTCGATAAAAAGCAAACATTGAAGAACCAATCAGAGCCTCAAATGTGCGCGCGAGAGAGAGAGAGAGAGAGAGAAAGTGAACTCGGCAGGCTCGATTGTACCGACGATGTAGAGAGCCATAACGTTTTGAGTCCATGAATGCCTCGAAACTGGGTTTACAACAGAATTATACATATTTAAACTTTAATTTTTATAATAAAGGCTCACCTACCGTAATCATCCAAAGTAGTTTGTGTAAATAAGACTTTAATTGTTTGCTTTATTCCAACATTTTTTTGAACTGCTACAGCTGAAATGGTTTTAAACGCCACATTGCAAATATACGCATCTTGAAATTTATTTCAACTTGAATTGTTTTGCTTTTTCAGCAAAAAATACAGCCTATTGGTCGATGATAATACCACACGGGCCGTACCGCAAGCTCGCGCGTCCACATGTTCAATACAAAATCGTAATAGAGTCTCTTTCGCATCCCTGCGAGCTTACGCGTACAATATGCATACAGAGTATAAGGGAATTGTGTGTTGCAGCATTATATTGATTTGCTGTATTCGTCGATGAGCCTCTCTCTTTGGCCGACATTCATATACAACAATATTCAAAGACTATTAGCTGCCGTGAGCTTGCGCTCAAGTCCAAAACGAATTAAAAAAAATAATAATAAAAGTAAAGCTTTTTTCTGCGCTTAATCGCGCGTCGATTGGGGAGGTAGGAGGAATGAGTCGATTCATTTATATGTTTTTAAGCGTGCGAGACACGTACGGTACACATATATACTGCGCAGTACGTAGAGCGCTCGAGTAAAGTTTACTGTCAGATAAAACCAGACAGGCAAATAGATACGTCTGACTCTCTGCTGCAGCAGTAGCAGCACCGTTGCCAGCATTTAAAACTCGCGAGCAAGCGTAATTGTCCTCTCTCTCTACAGCTCTCTCTCTGTCTCTGTCTCTCTCTCTCTCTCTCTCGTTCTCTTGTTGCTCGCAAGATCGTTTCTTTATGGTCCGATTCCCTTTGTAAACGTTTCTGTACGCATTTGCTCTTTTTTTGCCTCTTTTCTTTAGCTCGTTTAGCAGCCACTACTGCGTATTTCTTTTTTTTTATTTGCGTCGGGCATCCGTTTCGAAATAGCACGATGACTTTGGCCACGCGCACATGCATACAGCTGCACTCCAGTTGAGCTGGCGGCGCTGTCGCGTGCTAATGCTTCGTATTTACACAGAGATTTTCCCGCGTGAATTGACGAATCGTTGCCCTGCTTTTTTTTTATTTGCTGCTTACCCTTTTTCCGCCGCCGTCGTTTAGCATTTAGCTTTTTTCGTGCAGCTCCAGAATATATAGAAATATATATCGAGCTTGCACGAGCGAGTCTATGCGTACTTAGCTGCAATCGCAAGTCACACTAACTCAAGTCACAGTCTAAAATAAATAGTTTATAAGGTGTCTAGCGTATTACAAGAGCCGTGTTTGTACGCTCTTACGCGGACGCGCGTGGTGGCAGTAGTGCAACTGCGCAGCAGTAGCAGCAACGAAGCACAGAGCCCGACGGAGTGAGATTAGAAGTTAGCAGCTTGACGCGCGCGCTCGCAAGCTCCAAACGTTCAATGAAGTTGTTTGAGTCGGCTAAACATAAACACGCACATCGAGCAGCTCTGCTAGACCTACTAGACACGGCGAGTGCAGAGCTATACGTACGTATTTGTGTGATATATATATGCGCGCGGGATTGCGCATCAGAAGTCGCGCCAAGTTTCGCGCTTACTCTGCCACGTACGAGTTAATGAGAAGTGAGCAAAGTAGTGCACGGAAGCGCGGGAGGCGACGAAGAGGAAGCCACGAGGCTCGATCTCCCTGCATGATGCGCTTATTCGCGTATGTCTTCAAGGCATGCCATTCGTTTGTTTTGGATTTATAAGCTTTTCGTGCGACAGCCCTGATTTCGCGATATATAATGTGTCGTGTAGCGTCAAGCCAGCGATATCGCTTAGCAGAGTAATTGATACGTTTCATTTGTATGCTTGGTAAATTGTAAGCGACCACATTGTGCCCTCGCGAAGTGCGACTCCAATTTCCCGCGGCAAAGAAACGTTGCGAGTGAGTCCCTAAATGTCACAGACGAGATCGTCGAAAAGCGATACGAGAGAAAGAAAGCGAGAGCACGCGAATGAATGTATACATTTAAAACGACGGAGCAAAAAAAGTCCATGTTGATATTGCGCAGAGGCGAGAGAGCGGGTTGCGCGTTGTAGCCGAGTAAAAAAGATGAGTGCGCGCATTGAATAGGGCGCTGCGCAAGCGAGACGAGAGGCGAGTTGGCTGACGGCAGCAGCAGCAGCGACGCTAGACGTCTTTTGCATCGAGAAAAGAGTACATAATGCAGCTCTCCGAGCGACTCGTCTATATATACTGGTTTACATATATATAGCATAGTTATAAGGTACGAAGCGTGCGCTGCGCGGCGCGCCTTGCAAAGAGACCAACAGCTCGGTGCAGCTACGGGGTAATAGTGCGAGGGATGTGGGGGGAGTTGTTTTGTGAACGCGAGAAATTGCAAATCAAATATTCAGTACTGCTTACACACGAGGCGAGCGGACGGCTTTCTCTCCTTTCGACGCGCGCCCAGTAGCCTGCACTGCAGCTGTGTGTAGCAGCAACCAGCACCCTGTGTATAATAGTCGCTCAATGGATCGAAAGGGAAAGTCCGAGAGAGAATATATATGCGCGGCATAAGCATGGAGCAGCGGCGGCGGCGGCATCGGTGGCTGCAGCAGCGAGAAGAGGGTGGTGAAGGCGAGTAGTTTGCGTGTTACGGAAGACACTATGCGGTATACGAGAAGAGACGAGAAGAGAACGTGTTTACCGCGCTCCTCGCTGTCATGTATGGTACTGACAAAGCGCAACGAGTCGCTTGTTGCATTTTTAATAGCTTCTTGGCGGACTCTTCATTTCATATTCACATACATATGACGTATACAGTCGGAATAAGATGTTTGCCATGATCATACGCGCACATAATACGTATGTTATGTAAGTGCGTACGTGAACTGTGGGTGCAAGAGAGAGACAGTGGACGCCCGATAAAGCGACCCTTCACGATTCCTCGCAAGGATATGACGCGCCCATATTGTTCTAGTTTATACGTATAAGCTTAGGTATACGCTCGAGCTTGATTCATTTTTTATTCCATAATACAGCCAGGGGATAGATCGTCGTCGTCGTCGTCGTCGTCAATGTGTCGCAGTGCGGTTTTCTCTCCTTCCAGTTCAATTTTCGCGTTTACGTGCGCTGTGCTGTAAAAGTACATATTATATACACGTGCATGGTCGACTCGAGATAGGCAGATTTTCAAATCGTTAACACTGTTATGCGTCGCACATTTTATACAACACTTATATACAGCGCGTATGACTTTACAACGTCACACGTCTTTCGATTCGATCCTTTCCTTCCTGTATACTTGGGCGTAAGCCGATTAGCCGAGCGAGTCACGGATCGTCACTAAAATGTTCATTTGGACAAGTGAATTTTATGCACGTCTGTGTGCACCTGCAGTGTAACGCTTGTGTATGTAACAGCAGCCGTGTATATATCGTGTGCGTTCAGATACGTTAGTTGTTCTAAGTATACATATACGCGCCAAGTCATTTGCCGTAACACACTGTGTCAGATTATATACAGATTACACGATATGCTCGCGCTCGTACCTGTATACACGCATATAATACTAGTCTCTGTGCGTTGTGTGCTATCTGCGCCCTCGTGTTTGTGTATGGGTACGCGTGCGTGTGAACCGCTCGACTGCATATTACACTCGTATGGCGATATGCATACATGTATAGGCGTGTACTATTCGTATATATGTAGGCCATATTATATATACATGCGCGGAGGCTCATAGCACGCCGACACTATCTAAATATTGAATTATCCGCTAATTGAAGCTTGGTATATACTAAGGTATAGCCGTGCGCGCACTGACACTGCCTGCACACGCACACTACTATCATCGCTATACGCAAGCGTGGCGCAGCAAGCCGCAGAGTACTACCCCCCGTCCGTGCGATGCACACGTGTATGTGCGTGTACATTCTCAGGATGCATGAACACACGCAATATTGGGCACAATTAATTACTATCGGTATTTATTGATTCTTCTCTGCTTCTATTGCTCTCTCTATCTCTCTTCTACTTCGATCGTATATAATTGCTAATTTATCGCGATAGCCGCGTAACTCGATCGAATTGACGCAAATATATTTGAATAATCGTTATATATGTATGTACATGCGCGGCAGCGGATACCGAAGTTTGCGTTTATAGACGTTGCACCGAAGCTGTAGATGGAATTCGCATATACATATTATGATGTATAATACACAAATTGCGAAGAGAACGAGCTACGATCGTTGCGGCTGCAACATGTGGAATATGCGCATTCGATTTGTACAATAAAAAAAAAAGTCCGCATTCAAATTGAATTCGTATACATTTTTCTTTATTATTATTACGGCCTCGTCGAATAAGAGTACGGAACGATGCGCAAAAGATGATATTGCCAGGGATTAAATCGGAGAGAGCCTCGCGATCGCCTCGCTTCCTACTGCCCCCGCCTCACTCATATCACCAAACGAACGAGAGGAGAGCTCCAGAATTGCCGACAATCAATAAACATGATTAAATTGGATTAGGAAGTGCGAGAGATGCATCTATTTATGACAATCGTGTATTATTACCGATGCATATATATAGGCAGCAGTGGCGTTATAACAGCCCACCTACATAGAGGTATACCTACTCATTGAACGCGACTGAAGCCAATAATGTTGAGATATGAGTATTTCCGTGTCATCGAATCGTTTACAATTCGCTACGTACGAAGCACGTTTATATTATCGCGCGTAATTCATCTATGTATCGACATTTTGTAGCAGTTTTGTGCGCAGCAACGAAAATAAATATAGCCGCGTGCACGAGTGTATATAAATGCACCGAATAAACTCCTTTTGCTGCAAGCTATATATCTTTTTTGCCAAAACCAATCTCGACGGACGGATCATTGAGTACACCTTTTGCCCAAGCTCTGAAAACAAAAGAGCTCGGCTTACAAGAGAGAGCGAGCGAGATACAGAAAGCCAAGTTCTTTGAGAAACTGTCGGACAAGTACATGAAGATTTCTCTGTTTGAAGTTGCCGTGTAGTTTGTTGTTGTTGTTGTTGTTGTTGTTGTTACTAGTGCTATTGCCCGATGTTACACCGCTATCTTTATCCTTTTGCCTCAAACGTGATACAAATTTCTCTTGCGAAACTGAAATTAGTACATGCCTTGAGTACCGATCCCAATCTGCGCGAAGTAATTGATGCATTTGGGGAAATTGAACGCGCGGACATTTTTAATTGAGCACATTGATCCTCTCTTTATTGAATTAAAAATGAGAGCAAGTGTGGTTACAACTTTAATTACGAAATACCAAAGTAGAACGTACATAATCGTGTGCAACTCTACAGGAAATTTTTCTCTTGATTCACGACACGCAATGCACGAATTTAATATAATTAATCATGTTCGAATCGGTCTTATCGCACTCATAGTCGAGCAATAATTGAAAAAAAAAATAAATTCATCGAGCGAAGGTCGCGAGATACGCGACAAGTACAAAAGAATACGATACAAGATCTGCTACGATTGTTATCGCAGATGGCGAGGCAAGCCGCACGAGTATCGTAGAGATTTGCACTTGTGAATTTTAATCGCCGAATTTATGGTGAAATCTCGCGCTCTTGTGTGCGAAGAGAAATACGAATGCATGTATCAACAAATTCAATCGATCGTGCGCGAGAGTCACCAGCGTGAAAACAATGAAATTTCGATAATTTGTCGGATACGATTCTTGTCCAGTTGTTCGATTGTGTCTACGGATGCGCACTTCCAGAAAAAAAGAATGATTATCTTTGTGATGCAAGCTAGATTAAAGCGAGTGTTTACAATCAACTGCAATTGTGGTAGAAATGCTTAAAATTTCATTGCGCCAAGTTTTTCGTCAAAAGGGTTGGGGTTTTGTGAAAGGGATATTAGAACTAGACCTATATAATACTAGCCAGCAGAATATCGTTATTTTTTTCATATTTTATGATCAACTGGCTTATATGATTATTTTGACTTTGCCACTTGGAGATTTACAGATAGAGGTGCTCGCCATCTGGCGTTGGAGGCATAAAATGATACTATCGTATTCAAAGTGGTTGGAAACCAGTCCAAGTATTTCGATACAAGTCAATTGCCATTTTTAAGTCATTTAAAATACCCTCAATATTATAACTAACATAATTGCGTCAAAAAACCTGACAAAAATAAGCTAATAAATATTAGTATATTTTCATTAAGTCATTATAAGTGTTCTGCTTTTCTACTAACGATTACAATGCTGAAGAATTCAATTCCCCAAAAAAAGATAATCCAAAATTTAATTCGAGACAAGTAAAAAATAAAAACTGTATTAACAAGCATCGTAAATATATCTATTAACAGTTTCGCATGCGTATAATCCAATCGTTCGGTATTAATCGAGCTCAGGTAAAACGACTTCATCAGTTCAGAGTTGCAAGTAACCCAAGTTTTCAACAATATTTCATCTAAATCATATTCGAATGACATTTTACCAGACAAGTACGGGAAGGGGACTAGTAAACGTAGGCGTCGACGCTGGCTGTTAGTATGCATACGCTGTACTACCGAACTGCTGCTGCTGCTGCGGCACAGTATTGTATAAATGTATATACGTATATCCAGTTCACGAGCCCGCAGCCTCTGGGTATATACATGCAAGCACAACTCTGGAGCTCATCCACACCGCAATGTGTGCATATGTATGGTATACATACACAGTGCTAGCTCTGAGACTTAGCGCGCGCGCGGAGAATAAGCGTGTGACGCCGTCTCTTTCCCTATATACTATATACTATACTATGCTATATATGTATAGAAAGTGTAAACAGAACACGCCAAGGCAGCAGTACTATGCATATACATATCTGTAGCTTGCGCGTGCAGAACATGTACCCTACACACTCTAAGGCCCTTAGTATCCGCTTCTCAAGTTAGTTTACGTTCTCGCGCGCTTCTCTCTCTCTCTCTCCCTCGCTAGCTTTTGCTCTACTGCGTGCATAGGGTGCAGCGAAACGACGAATGCTGCGACGGCTAGGACGACGACGACGACACACGTCCGCTCGCCGCGTACCTCTCTGGTAATTATTCTTGTTACCGAGGGTCAAATCCATGGAGTTTACACTGGCACTGTTGCCTGGTATGTATACGCGCCGGTATGCTTCAGCAAACGACTAAGCTCCAAGACATTCTATCATATCGTATATACTATACACCATCGTGTCTTTCGCGCTCGCTCGTATACGCGAGCTCAGACGATGATGTTCCCTTTCAAAGCTGCGAGTTTAAAGGGAGATAGACGAAACTGCTGTGTTGCCTGTCGAAAAGCCGAATGTCAGGCACAAAGAGAAAGAAAGATCAGGAAACTTGGATTTATATCATACAGTTTGTGCAAACTTCAAAGTGAAAATTATTTTTAACTCGAGAATCGAAATGACTGGAATTTTCTACATACTTGTATATAACAATGAGTGTCGAGGGTGTAACGCGAGCACCACAAAATGCATGTACACGCGTCATTTCTCGGCCGAGTTTTGCGAGTGTGCGATGCTTTGCCTGCGCACGGCCTGTAATAATAGGAGCTTACAAGGAGAGATGCTTCGTTATACGTACCAGCAATCTCCGCTGCTGCTGGCGAAAGTTTCGCGCGAGATTTTGAATTATACCGAGCGGAAAACGTTGCTACTACGCGCAAGACAATGCAGCCCCTTTTCTCTCTCTCTCTCTCGTCCTCGCTTGGGGATTTTATGCTAATTAATTGTCCTGATAAATGCGGTTTTGAGTTATATGCCACCGACGAGAGAGAGAAAGAGATATAGAGCTAAGCTTATGCGAGTATTATACACAATGAGCGAACATCAGACTGTCCTGCCGCCAGAGAAATTACCGTTATCCGTATGTACGCGCGCACCGGTATAAGCTTGTAAAAAGGACCTTAAAGAAATTGTAATTATACATTACAGCTGTTCGCGATTTGCTTTGCTCAAGTTGAAACCTCTGTAATTGAGTATTGACTTTGCATTAAAATATATCTCATATCTGGCAGTTTGAGCCATCCAAAATCAATGATGAAAATATTGGAGCTAGTTCCAAGATAAAATCAAGGGAAATGCTATACATTAATTATGATTCGATAACCTAAAATCTGCATGTTGCAAAGTAAATAAAACTGTATAAGTCAAAGCCCGGTTTTCAATAACTTTCACTAAATGTAACGGTGTGGTACCCTGAAAATATCAATTTAACCATTTTAAAAAATATTGTCCAATTTTATCGATTTTGAATGGGAAAATACTTTGATCCTCTACCACTAGATGGCGAGTACCAATATCTATAAATCTGCAAGTAGAAAAGTAAATGTGAACATATATAAGTCAAACCACAAAGATTATGTGACAATTGCGGGAAGAAATTTGGACAAAAAGGGCATTTGCTCAGGCACTAAGAAACAGTTCTGGGAGGTTGCAAAGATGAAGCATGCGAAGAGTGCGAACAGAAAATTAGACAGGAACAGCAATAGCTCGCACACCAAAAACCAGTCCACGAAAATTACATGCAAAAAGCATACGACAAATGCAAGAAGAAATAATTATTGACAATTGTAAACATATATAGTAGACCGGGCCGTTTTGAAAAAATATTTTTGAATCGTGGGGGCTGAAGGCTGAGCTGACAGTTTAAGGTTTCAGATGAAAAAGGCCGCTAAGGAAGACAAAAAAGTAACGGGAACAGGTGTTGATATATTTTCAAAGTTTAAAAACGTGGGTCAAAATTTTGAGAAGATGTTAAATTTGAACAAATTAAGAAAAACGAGTCCGCAGACACCAAATTGTATTAGAACATTTTCTAAACACATGGATTGATAGAATTTTTTGCAAAATATAATAGCAGTATTGGTTTAAAATTTATCAAAAATAATCATTAATGAATAAAATATTTTATTAAATTGTAGGTGGAAGTAGTCAAAGTTGATCTTATGCTTAGCTTGAGGTTGCGTTGATGGATAATGATCCATCGAAGAAAATGAAATGACATAGAACTTAGTCGTGTCAAGCCATCACTTAGAATCTTACGACAAACAGCTTAGATATCCTCAATGCTCTTCACTGAAGGGTCATAGGCTGATACAAGTTAATTTAAGTGTTTGTAAGTATTTAACTGGACAAAGTTCTTAAAATGGGGTATTGAAAAAGGCTCTTATGCCTGTTTTTTGAAAAAAAATTTTTTTTCACTTTTTCAGCTTAATACTATAAATAGAAATGGGTCAGATTCAGAATTTTTCAAATAAACCCGTGGGCGAGGTTCACGGATTTTCCTGAAATTTTGGTATGTTATAGTACATGATAAAAAAGTGCCAAAACCAAAATTTTGGACCCCCTCCTCCCTCATACCCCCTCCTCCCCTATAGACGTCCATTTTCTATCTATATTTTTTCTGAAAGCCTAAAGCTATTAAAAAATCTGAAAAAATTCATGAAGGTACTTTTCAACAATCCAAAAAATCTTGAATTTTTTCAGATTTTTCGAGTGCTTCAGGCCTTCAGAAAAAATCATTGAAAATTTAAATTATTTTATTTTCGGTGAAATGGTTCGATGTACCAGACCGGAGTATTTTTTTCTGAATTTTGACGTCAAAAAACGATTCCTTGAATTTTTTCAGAATTTTTCATTCATGTTCAATCAGCCTAGAGCTGAAAAACCACTTTTTTCACTAAAATAATTTTTTTAAGGCGCTACGGAGCCTCAAAAAATCTGGAAAAATTTTTTTCTCATTTTGTTCATCTAAATACATGATCTCAAATTTTTTCAGATTTTTTAATTGAAGGCGATAGCGTCTGAAGTCGAAAAACGTTATTTTTAAAAAAAAAGGTTCCTGGAACCCGATGGTTCCGGTAAAAAAATTTGAAAAAATTTTTTTGAATTCCTTGTCAAATTTTAATAAATTTTGACCGTCGCAAAATTTCGATTGGAGCTTCCTAGCTCATTCTAGAGCAAAACAAAGATTAATGCACGATTCTGAAGACATTCATCATATTTAAATTTTTTTTCAGATGTCTTCAGAATTTCGCGACGGTCAAAATTTATTAAAATTTGACAAGGAATTCAAAAAAATTTTTTCAAATTTTTTTACCGGAACCATCGGGTTCCAGGAACCTTTTTTTTTTTAAATAACGTTTTTCGGCTCCAGACGCTATCGCCTTCAATTAAAAAATCTGAAAAAATTTGAGATCATGTATTTTGATGAACAAAATGAGAAAAAAATTTTTCCAGATTTTTTGAGGCTCCGTAGCGCCTTAAAAAAATTATTTTAGTGAAAAAAAGTGGTTTTTCAGCTCTAGGCTGAATGGACATGAATGAAAAATTCTGAAAAAATTCAAGGAATCGTTTTTTGACGTCAAAATTCAGAAAAAAATACTCCGGTCTGGTACATCGAACCATTTCACCGAAAATAAAATAATTTAAATTTTCAATGATTTTTTCTGAAGGCCTGAAGCACTCGAAAAATTTGAAAAAATTCAAAATTGTTTGGATTGTTGAAAAGTACCTTCATGAATTTTTTCAGGTTTTTTAATAGCTTTAGGCCTTCAGAAAAAATATAGATAGAAAATGGACGTCTATAGGGAAGGAGGGGGTATGAGGGAGGAGGGGGTCCAAAATTTTGGTTTTGGCACTTTTTTATCATGTACTATAACATACCAAAATTTCAGGAAAATCCGTGAACCTCGCCCGCAGGTTTATTTGAAAAATTCTAAATCTGACCCAAATATATAATTATTTAAGCCCCCTTTGAGCCCTTAATAAATTTTTTTTATTTCTTGATTTTTTCACATATAATGGCATACAAACTTTTTTATAACTCTAATCAAAATTCCACAAAACTCAGCCCATAAAGGATACTTTTCTGAAGATTTTGATTCCTATTAGGCATTGCCACCTAAATAACTCTGATCTGAACTTTGCACACAGGGCCGAAAGGCTAAAGTAGCAAAAATATGTTATTTAAGGTGCAAAGGACTATTCTGCAACTTTTTTCTCATTTTTTAGAGCTCACAGTTGTCAATTTTATGTTGAAAATGTAGATTGACATTATACTGTAGTTTATATTATAAAAATGACAAAGAATAGTGAATAGGTGAATAACTCCCCTTAAACAAGTTTTTGTTCTCGAAATGTCATAATTTTTTTTTTTACAAAATTGCTAATAAATAAATTATAAATTGCTCCAACTCTTTTTGTCTAATCAATATAAGAAATTACTTAGAGTTCATGGATGATTGCAAGCTGAATCAAATAGTGTATCGCTTTATGAAGAAACGCGTATGAAAAAATGTCGATTCCAACTACAAAAGAAGCCATCCCGAACATGTTTATAATACCTACTCCATATATTGCTTACAGGTCCCGTGCTTTCGATACCAATATTTTTGTCATGTGCCCTTTCAAGTCTCTTTCCATTTTTTTTCTGTTTTGGCAATAAAGTCTATGAAACTGATGGGGAAGTAAAAATCAATCTTTCGAATTCTATCGGGATCCAGTCGTAAAATCAATAAAATTTTTGCGCGCAAGATCACTAAAAGCAGTGCGTCACATACGCACGCGTGAAAACCAATACGCATCCACTATATGTAATAAAAGTGACTTGGTTAAAGAATTTTTTTCCGACGCTGCACTACTTGCTGCACTCCAGCTGCCTTCGAAGTTTTTTTATTAAAAAAAAAAAAAAAAAAAAAAAAAGAAAACTTATCATCCCCGTGTCACGGCACATACGCATTCGCTCTTTTATAGGGCGTTTGTTCCCTGTCTCGCGCGTACGACCGTTGCGCGCTACGTATGGAAAAAAGTCTTTGCTCGAGCTTGCTAATCTGTCGAATACAGCAGATATGCACGTGTGCGTGTCTGAACGACACAGAGGCTCCGGAGAGAGTCGAAAAACGTGCCGCAGCGTTGATGCACTGGACACGAAACGTCGACGTAATACGGACACTTGGAGTTGGTCTAGCACGCCGATGACAGAAGGCTGAATCTGCGCAAAAGCACATATCCAATATAATACTGTCGTATAAGGATCATTGCAGAGATCGTCCACCACCCTTCGCTTGCACACACGTGCGGCCGTATATGCGGACGTGAACTTGTGGATAGATACCACTGCAGGCTGCAGCAACAGAAGCAGCGGACCCGTTAGATATCACGCGCGAGCGCAACGTGTGTTCGAGCTTTCCAGCTGGGTAATTTAATCAGCAGAGAGAGAAGAGAGAGTGGAAGATCGAAAAGGGACTTGGAGAAGTCATGGTATTGAGGTGTACGTAAAATTTTGCAAGACGATGCAATAGTATACTGTAGAAATGCATGCCACCTGTGTTCGCCCAATCGAATTGGACTTGGCGCAACGACTCAAAGCTCGAGCTCGGAGAAATAACTTCTTAAGTAAGCTCATTTCATTTGCTTGGCTTGTTACACTGAACGACGACTGCGAGATCTCACCAGCAATGATGAAATTCACTTATTTATTGCTGCACGCGATACGAGACTTGAGCATCGAACTCGGGGCAAACTGCTGCTACGCTAATAATTCCTTCGACGCGTGTCATGCACCGGTGCTCATCGTTCGTAAACACGCGCGCTGTGCAGTGCATCGCTGCCGCAAGGGCTGCTGCTGCTGCTGCTCAAAGGCAGGCCATGCGCGTGAATACACATCACCGCTCGTGTGTCGTGCAATCATGCGCTAGTCTATAGCTGGTTATTTTTAATAATATATTCTCTGTAACGATGTCGACGAATAAATCAAATCGAGGGCACAAAATTACCAAGTGCAAACGATTCACACTCAATTCATCAGGTACGCAAGATGTCTCTTTAAATGATTGAATAAATTAAAAATGCCGCTCGGCAATAATACTATGCGACGGCCCGAGAACGAACTTGCGGTGGGAGACTTTTACGAGCTCTCGAGTCTCTCTCGCCAACTCCCCTTTACGCGGAAGGCCTGCAGCCTCTCGTTTACAATCCTACGACAGTCATTCGGTGGATGCTCTAGAAGCTCCGCAATATAACGAGTAACTGCCTCCTGTTTCTCGCGTGCGCGACTCCCCGCGTGCGGCTTTCAATGATGCTACAGCACTGCGCCACAAAGCAGAAAGCAAAGCTCCGAGAAAAGGGAGAAGAAGCGTAATCACGCGTACGCATCTTTCGCACAGCTCGTTCGTTCGGCCAAACGCGCGCACACTGAAGTTTTTTTTCAAGGAAAAAACATTGCGGCCTCACCGCGGTGCTCGTTTGTCTTTTATCGCGTGGCGAAATCGATCTCCGGGCTCGCGAAAACAGCTCTTATAGTCGCAGAGAGTGCAGCATCTATATAGACATATTTTTCATATAGTATACCGAAAATGGCATTGTTTTATTTTTGTTTCATAGCGTACTTGGACTGAAAATACAACAATACGGTCGTAATTGAGACTTGATTTGCTTTTATGCGCGTAGATTTGATTATAGTTCTTATCTAAAAGAAAGACTTTCTTCCGTAAAAATATCGTTTAAACTTGAAAGTGACTCGATGCTAGTCCATATCCAACGACTTTATAAACTATATAAAATATTTAATTATGACTTTCAATTTCTTTAAACGTGATCGAACTAGCAAATCAAGGATAATTTATCAAGTTAAATTTCATAAAAGCTGTCAATATCAATTGCTACAGTTGCCGCGTTGATGCACGGCTGCTACATATATACAACACGCATACTGTCCGATTCAAATGACTATCGAGAGCCGTATACATAGCTGTGCGCGCGTAAAAATATGATGAACGGCATTCGATGAGCATCAGGCGCAAGAGGACAGAAAAGTCAAGATTATAAGCTATATTCGCTAGTGTGGAAATGGGCGATAAATCTTCGTCGCTCGGGAAAACGGTGATCGAGACTTTCTATCGCACGTCATCGTCGTCGTCGTCGACGCGGCAGTAGTCGCAAAACGGCGTCAGATAAAATTGCGAGATGTAAAGGGATGCGCGCTTGGCTCCCGGAGTGCTGCTGCACGTGGGTGGCATCGAATAGCAACCAGAGACTAGCAAACGGAATAAAGATCGGATAAAACAATTGCTTTTTGATTGATTCCGACTCGATCGCTCGTCTTTTCTTTTTCTTTGACGACGAGATTCACGCGCAGTCTCTCCCTCGAGTTCCCGCGTCGAGTCACACGAGAGCAGCAGCAGCAGCAGCACAGCTCTCTGCAGGCTTTATTTGATCCACTTCCAGCCCCAGTTATACTGAGAACGTGAAGAGATATGGTTTCGCATCGTCGATGGCGACGACGAGTGAAAAGGAAAATTAAGCGATCTCTGAGCCGAGGCTGAATGATTTTAATAAAAAGAATTATACGTGACAATGGGCGAACGATTGAGCCAATCATCACCCGGACCATCATTTTCCCAACTGATTCAACTTGCTACGTATTCATTCGATTCTTCGATCGCGATCAAAATACATCGTAGCACGGCAATAATGAAACTCGATATAGAAACTGACTCTTACGTTTGCTAAAAAAAAATGGTTTCTTCTCCAGATTACCGCTCGATTTGGGCTGGTGTTACACGCTCACGCCAACGAAAAAAACAGTATATGAAACGACGCTTGCACTACGGATAATCATCCTTTGGGAGCAACACGCGCCCCCGATGAGATTAAGTTGACGCGGGAATTTTTAGGCTGAAGTTGAAAATGGACTAGACTCAGCAGAAGAAGAAGCTCGATGGATTCTCTAATAAATGTACCGTAAAATGCGAGCGCGAAAATGATGTTATATCCTATATCCAGAAACGAAACGATTTTTTCCCCTAACCAAGCTGCGCTCGCGCTTTCTTATCTCGCGTCGACGCGGTCGATGAAGCGATTTCCACTGCGCCTCATTTCTTCGCGACGGACATATTTTTTGGGTTATATGACACTGTGGCCCTTACTCGACTCGGAGCGAGAAACTTTCTTACTCAAAAACTAATTGAAGATTTCTGGCTACTATATAAGCCAGAGTTTGTTCCAGAATGTTGACGAGGGCTGAGTGATTAATTAAACCATCAATTTTTTTGTGTAATTTTATTATAAAATATATTAATGCATATAACATTTACATAGTTATGTCGAGTATTTTTATATAATATCGTATATACAAAATTGCGCATGATTCCGAGCTTAGTGGCTCGTTTTTTACGTGTATAAAAAAATTAATCAACTCATTTTCATGCACAGTACTTCATAACAATTTTTACCCGAAACTATCAGTACCTTACAATAGTTGTAAATGTATTCATATATGTACAAGTACATATATTTTCTAATAATATTTTCTTTTCTGTCATTTTGAAAATTCATCCTTCTAAGATATTATTTTTCTTTCCGCTTTTCATATTTTTTAACATCATTTTAACATCATTAATATTTTCCACGCATAGATCGTGGTGACTTTCAATATAAGGGGTTTTTTTCTGTCAGAGTCAAAGAATCTTGACGTAAAAATTTCTCTAAGTTTTACATCAGACTATAAATAGTTTGATTAATAGCTCTATTTATTGTGTCGCTTCTCTTTTTTAATCATTGACAATAATCTGTAAAATTTATGAAATCAATACGTGCTTATAAACAATGAATCTTTCCTATGACAAGATACTTTTTATATACCCAGATAAAAGACCCGAACAAAAGTTTGATTTGATTCAAGTTATGGGTTCAATATAATATCACACTCAAAGTCTCGTATAAAATTTTTTGCCTCTAAAAATACAACTTGAACGAATGTCGACGACCATTTAACTTACAATCTTTATTATTTCTATAATAAGTTTTGATTTCTGCTTGTACAACTCAAACGGAATAATTTTACAAGAAAAAATCCAACGACCTATTAAACAGTCAAAAACAAATGATGGAGGTAAAACTTACATACTTACAGTCCTAATTTTATAGCCATTTCAAAGTTTTATTTGCCATTACAGCTGCATTCAGGTCTTAACTTTTCTGAGAGAGCAAACACATCTCTCGCTGAGAAGTTATTTCTTTTCCCCCGAATCATATGTATAAGACGTACATCAGTCGAACTTTTTTTATCGTTACCCACCGATACATAACTATAGATATAGCAGTCGAAAGCTATCACAGGAAATGTCTCTCCTGGAAAGAACTTCAATTTCATATAGCACATAGCTGAAATTTTTTTTACCAGTCTTTTGAAATAAGAAAATGATGTAGAAATATCGATTTTTTCGTCTTGGTCATTTATTACTTTTGACCTCGTTTACATTTATTCCTCTATTACAACTAAATGTTGGAAAAATCCAATCTACCAGTAGCTATATACTTTTGACTCGAAACCTTGTCAACTGTTACAAGATTCCGTTCAGCTGCTACAGTTGTCAGAAAAATAAATGAACTTTGGAAAGTTAAGAAAAAAAATTGTTCGAATTTGCAAAAAAATCTATTAAAACTGTGAATTCGAGAGATAGTGTTTATACGTTCATTTCTTTTCACTCGACATCAATGTACTTTCGACGCAATCGATATTACTTTTTTTTGCAAAGAAACTTTGAATGACTAAAATATTGAAATATTTCACAATATTCCAAGATCTATGTCATCGTGATTTTCAGAAACCGTAGCTGAAATGCAAAAGATGATCGTGTTTTTCCTCCCTCGTTCGAGAACTATCGTTTTAATTGGAAACACGTAATGAATACGTCAGTTTACATTCAATCCGTAATCTTACGTCAAAGTTTCAATCTGTGCGACGCACAACTCTCGATTTTGTTCCGTAGAGAAAGGGACACGGAGTCACACAACTGTGCGAGAGAAGTTTCGATGTTAACATTCTGAAACGATTAAAAACTTTGCAGTATTTTGATGTGCGTTGCACGTCAAAATTTAACTCGATGTAAACTCGATCGATTCGGAGAATCTTGGCATATTGAACATTGTCGATTCTAATTCAACCGAGACAACTATGACTATTCTAAACTTTCGCTTGATAGACATATATGCTTATCAAGTTTTATTATCGGTACGCACCCATATACGAAGAAGTCTCGAAAATGAAAATTGCAGCTTTTGTTAGAACTGAGTAGTGTAACCCGTACCTCAAAGTTGTCGCTGTCAGTTGCACTAGTGGCGACTATTATGCTTCTCGACAAGTTTTCGTCTCTGCTTGTTGACGAAATAATAACTTTTTCAATAAAAAACAATCAACAATCTCCGTAATAACGTACGTTGACTAACCATGTATAGATTGGCAGTGTAATATAATCGTTCAAGTTTTCTTAAACCCCTTATTAATTGATAAATTCGTCGTTATCAATGTTTATGATTAGTACCTATGACTCATTTGTTCTTTTTTGCTTATAAATCTGCGACATCGAAAAAACGATGCCTTTTTTCTTTATTTCACACACTTAATAATAAATCTCATTTGACTTAAAAACTATTTTGATCAATTTTTAATTTATCGATGATCGATCAATCGATTATCGGGCTTACTCTAGTTCGTTCTTCATGGAGCGATTAATCATCAGATTGTTTTTCCAATATCGCCTAAGCTAATATACCAAAATAATTATAGAACAACTAAAGCCATAAAGAAAAAGGTCAAAAAGCAAGAGTCGATTACAAAAATGAGAAACTTCACTTAAACTAAAGCTTACATAGAAGTTGCATAAGACAAATATCCACATTAAAGGGGTTGGCATGAAAAATGTTTTTGCAAAAATCCGACGTCGATCTTTCTCGCTCATTTGACGATTAATGAAAAGTATGCGCGACAGCATACACACTGCGCACTCACGTATTGAGCCACTGCGTACGGGAGCAGCTTTACCCCAGGGGAATTATTAGCCGGCGCGCCGGGCGAAGCGAAAATGCTATAAGTTCAAGCGGTCTGTCTTTAACACGGGTAGGCGACGCACACACACACAACGAGACATAATTTATTTTAATGGTCCAGGGCTTTCAGAAATAACTGCTAATTAATTGAAATATGCACGATATAAGGTAACACGATGTAACCCGACTCCTCTCTCTCTCTCTCTCTCTCTCTCTTTGCTACCATATAATTTAGCGATTAAGAGCTTCTACGCGATAATAATAATAATTTTAACAGACACCCGCATTATTTTTCAGTTACTCGTGAATACATGCGCTACGCATGATGGAGAGAGGGACTGGAAAATTAATTCAACGGATCACAAATATGACGTTTATAAGAGAGAAAGAGAGTACAAAATGCACGATAATTCAAACTTTTAAAAAATGCAACTGGATAAGAGAGATGGCATTATTATGAGCGCGCGTGCGAGTCGAAATTTTCATCAGCGAATTTTACTCTCTCTCTCTCTCTCTCTCTCTCTCTCTCTCTCTGCTTATTATTCAAATGAGAATCAGCGTGCGACAATTATCATTACCCCAGAGAGAGCTCGCTACTACACGCTGTTCGCAGCAGCAGCAAGAGTATAAAAAAAAGGAAGCCAACTCCGACAGCGCAGCACACGATATCAGCTCGGAATCGTTGCCTCTATCCTTTTTGTACGTGCAAAAGCTTTCAGGCGTCACCCGGCACTAGCTAGAAGCTAGCAGCAGCGCGAGCTAGTGTGGTACCAGCAGCGGCAGTAGTACTGGTACTAGTCGTCCTACTAGTCGATTTTTTTTTCTACTCCATCCGTCGAAAGAGAGACCGAAAGAACTCGCAATAGCACACACCCTCGCTCGCGCGTGTGTATGTTCGGACTAGCAGGATTTATTAAAATCCTACGTGACCACCGGCGCGGCTGCTCGAAAAGGACAAGAAAGAGAGGAATTGGCGCGCACATAGAAAAAATCGTACGTACTATTGTATTAACCAGGAACCAATGCGTATACCTATACGCCTTCGCGAGTTCTATATCTGCGGCTGTGCAATATATACATGTATAATGAATGCACACATAGATCCGTCTACCGTTGCCGCTGCGCTATAGTATGGCCGAACGACAGGCACTTTTCATAGATGAATTTATTTCTATTTTTTTCATTTTTTTTATTTCATTTTGTTTGTTTGTTCTTTCGTTCATTCTTTCCACCTTTAACTGGCCATCGGCTAGTGGCCAATGGTAGTATAACGCTATATGAAATTCTGAAGGGGCTGACTGCGGACGTGTCACAAGCCATTCGAGAATTTCATGCGAGTTGCCATTCTTTTCATCTCGATAATTGATATGAAACATTTTTGTATTCTCTCTAAATTTTTTTGGAGCAAATCGAAGAAGAACAAAAAAAGATTCAAGTTTCTTTCCCTGCAGTTATACGAAACAGTCGAAATGACTTATTAGTATATCGTGAATATTACAAATTTTGTTAGCTCTCTTTGCGTGTAGCAATCTAACGAAACCGAATTGAAGTTATTTTTCGCGAATACACGCGTTTATAAGCGGAGGCACCCGCACACTTGTACACATGTTTTGTAGAGTTGAAGCATCGAAAACACAAATTTTAATCGTTTCACTGTGCCCTCGAAAAACGGCTCGCACGCAAAGTTATATTATTATTCATTTTCTGCAACGATCGTATGTAATGCTCAAAACTTCATTGTCAGCCAAACATAGGTACGCGTGGTGCTCTCGTACAACCATGAGAAATTCGCTATTCGACGCGTATTATATAGCTTCTATGCAACGATGACCCCGGCCGGTCCTGAAGAATCGTTCGCGTAATAAGCTCTTTGAAGATTATTACTCTGGAAACTAATGAGCGTGTGCCTGGGCTTTGTTAATGAAAATTATTCACCGAGCACGCGGCCACGCAAAACTTTTCGACTCGTGTATAGCAGCAGCAGCAAAACTGCGCCACGCGCGCGCGTGCACGCAGAAAAAGCAATTGCCCGGCAGTTACACGGATGAATTTCGGAAAAGCAACGAGACGGGTGCAAATGAAAATTTTCGGGATATGTAAAGCGCGCCCACAAAGCTCGCGTTATGCGCCCCAATCGCACAAAACATATACCGGTTTTATTCCGCGTTTGAGCGCGGGATATCAACGTTTTGCTTGAAATTCCTCAAAGTCTTGCTCGATTTTTGAGCCGCGTGGATTATCGGTATTTTAAATATTCATTTCAGAAAATACGTTAGTTGTCAAAGTAACGCGGGTCGAATAAGCCATCCGTCATATTTTTCCATAATGCGCAATCATCCGCTGATCCCCGAAAATAGAATGGGCTTTTGTACATTATATAATAGCGTATGATTTTGAGCGCGAGAGCAGTCGGCGGTGGTTGGTTATGTATAGTGATAAATTTCCCCTGCGCTCTCTGCACCGATGCTATCGCCCAAAGAATATCATTTCCCCGCGTACTCGAGCCCAAGTTTATTCATTGGTATTATCCCCCAGTCGACTTTGATACGCGAGTTTTTGGTAATTTTGCTTTTTAATTTTCTCTATTATCGCTATCCTGATTATATAAATAAAGTTCGACGATGGAATGGGACAAACTTTAATGTGGCTCATTTTAATGCACTTAAATTTTGAATTCGGGCAATGAATTTTCACGCCCTGGAGGGAAGATTATTGTGTGAATTTGTGAATGTAAAATATATCTTTACAATACGAGGATGGGTAAGTGAAGGTATTGAAACGATTGTTTTTAGCTTTTGTTTCATACCGCGTATGCTGTTAAGCACAGTTTTCAATAAATTTTTAGTGTGCTCTTTCAACGAACATTTATTTCAAAATGTGAATATTTGTCTCGAAATATCTTACAAATATACTTTATTCAATCTTAACGATGTGGAAAAACTAGAATTAAAACTAAAAGTAAAAAAAAGCAATAACAATTGAAAAGATTCAAGTGGTTTTGGCACTTTAATCGGAACGCAAGGCAATCAACCAACGGGCCAACCTCCTAGGCCGTCTCCTTCGTTGCCTCGGCTTATTGTTATCTGCTTCAATTAAATCGTCTCTCGCGTAACGAAGAACAGAACATCTCGGCGGCAGCAAGTATCGCAGTAAGCGTCGTCGCGCTAATCTCAGGGCTGCGCGAAGACCGCGGGATCAACAAACCGTCACTATTGACAGTTTCGTGGTCCCTGTCGACTGTTGCCTCTGCTCCTTACCATTGCTGCCCAACTGATGGTGTCTGCCGCCGTTGTTGTTGCTGGTGGTCGTCTTGCTCGACGACGACGAGTAGGCATCGATCATCGACTTTCTCGATTGTCATATGCGCAGCGGGTCGTCTTGTGAGCTGGTCGCGTGGCTCGTCTTGCCGGGGGCGTGCCTCGCGGCACAAAAGCTCAGGCTGAAGCAGAGCAGCAGAAGTGCCACCGCCCCGACCAGCAGATAGCCCGACCACGATATCGAGCACCTACCTATAGGAATCGATGGACAAAATATGTTCCAATACGTTATTCAAGGCAGATCAAAAATCGTTAAGCAAAAATCACAGGCAGGCAGTCAGCTACACAATGAAGCAAAAAAGCAGAGGGTGCACATACAGGATAGCTATCGAGAGTGGAGAGCCTCGACTAAAATAATACGTAACGGCAAAATTTTGAAAGGAAGAATAAATTACGTCGCTTTGTATCGAAAGGAAGCTTATCTATTTCTCGAGTCGAGTCTTTTTTCCGTGCGCGCACGCATACACCACACACTGCATGACAAGCGCGACTGAGAGAAATAGCAAGCAAGTTTACAGGGTTTACATCTATATACATGCATGTACAAAAGAACTAGCTGCGGAGAGAGAAAGGGAAAGACCGTGAAAGAAAGCGAAGCAAGAAAAGAAATTTGAAAGGGAAAGAAAGGCTGCGAGCGAACAAGAGGGTGGGTGGAAGAAGGAGTATAGGAAGGAGATGACTGGATCGTTTTTTCCTTTGCGTTTCATCGTTTATCTTCTTACTGGGCTCTACTTTTTGGCTAGCAAGCGCGTACTCCAGCCTGCTCATGTAAACTCGAACTCTGTGTATCTATGTGTACAGCCACGAAAAAGAAACACTGCGTACGGCCATCAAAGGGAGTTATTGAACTCTGAGCGCGGACTATTTTACTCGCCCTTGACGCCCGCACGCGGAGTGACAGTCGCTTAATTCGCACCACGTGTTTATAAACTCCATTTCTCTGCTCGAATAGTTTTTACATTCTGCGGTACTACTAGAGGAAATTTTCACGATCGGATTGATGTAATCCACTACCGAGACCCAGATCAAACCCGAGGAAAATACGCAGGCAGGCGCATAAATTTTCAATACACATCGGATCGCAAAAGGTAAACGATAAAGTTCAGGGAAAAATAGTCAGCACCAGACGTGCTGAGGCAAGTACATTTTTAAATATTCCGACTGAGCTCTGCTGCAGTGCCGTTTTTTCCCTCGCGCAAACGTCATCGTCGTACTATATACTTTACGAGTCCGCTATGGGCAGCTTTACTCGAATAATATAATCTATATTATGCTCTCCAGGTCATCTGCAGCCTCATTTAGTCATCACTCGTTCTTTCTTTTTCTCTCAATGTTTTCTATGGAACGTATACGTTTATATAAAAAAAAGAAGAAAAAGGAGAAGAACGGAAAAACTAAGAAAGTTCAGAGCTGAGGACGTAGAAACAAAATCTTTACGAGCGAGAAGCTAGGGCATTTTGTGTAGAAGCTTTAAATCGTCGACTGCGCGCGCGACGAACGTGATTGTCGTCGTCGTCGTTGAGTCGCGTCGCAAGACTGGAATATTGACCATTTTAGTGGAAGAAGCTTGCAAGAGAGAGAAGCTCTCGGCTATTAAATCTGTCGCTCGAATTCGTGCTAACGTTTTTTCCCCTCCTTTTTTCTTTCTTTTCTTCTGATTCTCTCTCTCTCTCTCTCTCTCTCTCTCTCTCTCTCTCTCTCTCTCTCTTATACATCTCGAAAATGGCTTATTGCATTTTGAACGCATAAAGTGATGTGAAATCCTAAACTACGCGCGAATGCGCCCTCCCTAGCCTCTCAACGCAATGTCAATTTGCGTGTTCGTTCTGGAATTGAAAATTATTAAAAATCTTTTAGTTCGCTCGGGTAACGTATGCGAGCGTGAAGCGAAATACGCCGCACGAAAACTCAAAAGTGTTGTACAATTCGAGGCGCGCTGGATTGCGTGCAGCAGCACACGGGTAAATTGAAAATATAATCGAAGCACATGCCGGCGCTCTCACATACACATATTTGGCGTTATGAGCTTGGCGCGGGCGCGAAAACGTCACCCTGCTGCACAGCACACCGGTCTATTAATAACTCAGTTACCATAGTGTACGCTTCTCCGTGCATGTATATGTAAGCGCGTACACCACCATTATACGCGTCTCGCCAGTAAAATACAAACATCATATTTCAAAGATCGTATACACATTTTCGAATGGGTTGCAGGCGCACGGGTGCAGTCCACGCGCTGCACGCGAGAGCCGAAAATAGTACAGTACAGTCAGTTATATGTTGGGCACCAGTGCGAGGGTGTGTGTATACGTTGCACACGTTTTTGTATGTGTGTGTGTTAGTATACGGTGAGTTGGAAAAGAAGAAAAGGGAATAAGCGAGAGCGAAAAAGCAACATAAAAAAAAAGTCGCATTGGCTCAAAGCCCTCGTGCGTTGGCTTATCGAGTCTCTCGTCGTCGTGCACATTTCACACGTACAGGCTAGCCTCATTTGCTATATGGCAGCTGTACATGAACGCGAGACGAGTATACGTGTGTATTATTTGCACTGTAGTACATGCAGCAGTCATATGCAATATAAGTGATCGGATCGAGCAAAATATCATCAGTGCATAGAATGTACTCACCGAGATTATAGACATTGGCTCCTTTACCGCAGGATTCTCTCACCTCCCGATTGTCCCAGCCAACGGGGTACATCACCAGACCGCCACTTATCATTGTGGCTGCGAACAGACAACGATGTGTACATTAGACACACACACACACATGTATATTAAATATAACATGAAAAAATATTTATGAAGGTAAACTTTTCTTTCAATTTTCATGCCGCAAAAATTTCAGGCAAAGCCTGACAAAAAGGTATAACTTTTTTTTTGAAATTCATCAACCAGGCGACGGTCGGGATGCCAAAACTCGCCGATGAAAAATTATCAATATGTTGCGGCGAAAAATAATATACAACTGCACACTGGTTGTGCTTTTATGTATATGCGTTGCCCAATATTGACGCAGGGCATTAGCGGGCAGTAGCAAATCTAAAAATGTCAACGGCACGCACATCAATTTTGATTCGCCGCAGCGCGGCGGCAGATGCAGCTGGTCGCGAGAAAAAAATCGATTTGCCCGCAGTACCACTCGCGCGACCTATATGTACCAATCTATGTATATAGCCGCGCATTAATCAGTTTTAGCGATCGCCGTTACCTTCGCGTTTATTATTTTTTTTACACTTTTTTCGCCAATATTTATCAAGATGAGAAGCTGAACCAAAAAAATGGACACTTGCAATTGCTTGATAAAAGAAAAGAGTGGAAATGAAACAAACGCACACCTTTTCTTCCGGCAAATAAACGTCACGCCGTTTTCTTTCGTGTGCCACTACCTAAGCGCACAAAAATTTCATTTTCTGTGTATATACGAAAAAAAATAAATAAACAAATAAAAATTCTCAGAGAAATAGCGCAAAAGGAAGGTATGGGGAGACGATTTGCATTCAGTCTCGAGAGTGTCAGCCGCAAAAAAGGGCCATGACGTTTTCAGCTCTCTCCTTCTTTCTCTCGAAGAAAAGTAAACTCGTCGCTCTTGCGCGTGCACTGCGCTATATATATTTTATACAGCCACAGTCGCAACGCAGCAGCCCTGACACTGCTACCGAACTTTTTTAAGAATAAAAACAATATTGTAAGATTGTTTAGGCGTCGGGCACAAAGGTCAAAGAGACAGAGAGACGCACGGCGAGGGTGAGGAGGGTGGCAAACAAGAGAGAAAAAGAGAGAGAGAGAGAGAGAGACAGGCAGAGAGAATAAAAAAGAATAAAAACGGAAAGTCCAGAGTCGCTGCTGCTCTCGCGAGCGAGCTAGAGAGAAAAGAATGCGAGTGGTTGAAATGTCTGAACAAAACACGGAAAGCTTAGACTATATACATAAAAAAGACGGAGTAGTGAGCTTCGCATCTTACGATCGAATTTGTGCTTCTCCGAGCTTCTGAGTGCGAAGGCTTTTCCTCTCTCTCCCTCTCGCCCTCTCTTTTCCTCCGGCTTGTATATATATACATGTATATATAGTAAAACCATTTGGTAGCTCGAGGTTGCTACTACACTGCAGTCGAATGAACTCTGAATTTTTTCTTCCTTTCCCGTATATCGCTTCTTTCTCTTGTTGTGCCTGGCGCATATATTCTTTTCTTGCACGCAAAGCTCCCCCCATACCTCCATCTCTTGCTCTGTAATCTGTCGTTGCATGTCTTTGAAAGACCTCCGTATATATACCATACATACATTCGCGAGTGCGTAACAATTCGAACGTATACATGCTTTTCTTTTTCTTTTTGCATTCACAAAAGCAGCTGAAATTTTTTCACTCGGAAAGAGGAAATACGTTGCTTTTATACATATGTATAGGTTTTATATTGTATGTGCTTACCGGCCAGTAATTGAAGACTGCCTAGAATCTTGGTGTGCTTCGGCCGTTTCAGCGTGTGCGGCAGAAACGACGAGGCGGCTGCCAGAAGTGTCAGCGCCCCGATCATGGCGACTGCAAGCCCGAGGCAGATAGTTAACGTGCTGGCTTGCCACCATGGACTTGGTATATCCCAAAAACTGGAACAAACAAATGAAGCGTGCGATCGATCATGAGGTAAAAATTTAGTTGGTCTAATAAATTTTTTATGTTAAAAATTGTTTGAAATTTAAGGTATTTTTAAATTAGATTTAAATGTATTGAACTTCAATAAATTCCCATAAATAAAAATTAAATTAGCTTACAGTGAAAATCAATACATTGGACACGAGTCTAAACTTTTTCCAACATACCTGATTAAATTATTGAAATGTTTTAAAATACATTATCATAGATTGGTTTATTTTTGATGATGTTTCTGTTAAAATTATGTTACAATTATTGATAATTAAATTTTAAATCACTAGAAAATTATATTGTAATTTTTGTAACCAGTTTAGACTAGTTTCCAACCACCTCGAATACGATAATAACATTTTAAGCCGCTAGGCGTCGAGTACATTTATCTGTAAACGTGCAAGTGGCAAAGTCAAAATAATTATATAAGTCAAAGCACAGGTTTGTTGTCCAGTGTTTGTAAATTTCATCGAAGTTTATTTTCATCTCATTTAAAGTATTATCAAATTACCTTTCCCAATTTTTCTTATGATCGAGTGGAATAATATTTTTTTAATCTAAGGTTGTCGAGAAATCAAATAACGTAGAGTCAAAACTTTTACATTATTTTATTAAGTTCGTCTATTTATTAATGAAAGTAAACTCTACTTCTTTATAGTAATTTTCATGTAATTTTTTTCAAAAGTACATCGTTGTTGGAATCGACGAAAAATAAGTTAATAAAATATGGGAAAATCGCAGTGTGATATTATTTAAAATTTAGCCTATTTAGGCATGGTATATCGGTATTGGATAGATGGATTATTCAAACTTAGAAATCCGCTCGAAATACCTCGATTAATCCAACTATTTTTGCTCTACCGATTCTATTTAGCGAGTATACGTAACATATAGCAGCCACGGCTTGGGAAGTATCCCAAAAGACAACAATTTCACTGCAACATCAACAATACATTGGCAGCGGCAGTAACGGCGGCAATCGAAATACGCTTGCGTCTCATCGAATGGCAAAAGCTATAAGTAACGGCGATTAATGTCCACGCCCCGCTCTCTCTTTCTCTCTCTTTTACTGCTGGCCGTGCGCTTCTGTTCCCGCACAAAAAACGAAAAAAAAAGAAACGGATGAGCGAACGAATGAACGAACGAAAAAAAAAATTCCTCTCTCTGACTCGGAAAAAAGAGGCCTGTGTAGCGAGCTAGTCGGACCCCCGTGGCCGTTGTTATTCGCAGTGCATTCTCGTATTTTCAGTCGTGTCATTGCAAGCGCGTGCCCACCACCTCCAGCACGTGTATGTGTATCTGCGCAATGCTACAAGTTCACGTATTTTCCATGCCTCTCACTCGTGCTCCATTTTTTTTTTTTTTTTTTTTAGCATACAGTCNTTTTTTTTTTTTTTTTTTTGAAGCATACAGTCACACACAGACGAGCTTAGCATGCTCGAGCTTGTGTAGCAGTAGCAACGCTTGTCCGCGCCTGTATAACAAGTCGAGCCGCAGTATAGCGAGCGCGTGGGGCTACGAAAAAGGAGTAAATTTTGCAACATGCAGTACACCTAACTATAATTGACGCGTTGGATTTCAAAAAGTAAATGCGCGGTTCGCACGCGCGCCTGACTAACCCGTGTATACACACGTGAAAATAATTTTTTCAAGCTTTTTTTTGGCGCACACGCAAGCTCACGAGACAAAAAAAGAGAACGTGGAAATTTTGACTCACTATATACGTGCGCGTGCGTGGGAAAATTATCATCTCTCGCGCCCGCGCACATGCATAACATACACGTGTATAACAATAGTAAAAAGCGTAAAAAAGCGTATACGCAGTGCAACGTGTACATGTACTGCACGCGTTGCTGCTGCTGCTTCCTGTTCGCGTCCATTAAGGTTGTGTGCATCGCCCGAGATTGGATTACGTGATCTGATTAAATGCCCTGTTCGAGTTTTCTGCAAGAGTAGCTTGATTTTCGTGAAACTTGCGTTTCTTTTCCTCGTTCTTGCGTTTTTTTTTGTTACTTCCTTCGTTTTCTTTTTACGCCTTTTTTCTCGTCCGATTTCTTGCAGCAGCAGCAGCTCGTATTCTTAGAGCTTCAGTAGCTTCTTAATCTCGTAAACATCGAACGAGCTAATTGCAAACAGTCAACCGGATACTTCCCTTTTCGAACTTTATATACACTGTTTTAATGCAGTTTACTAAAAAAGATAACTCGAATTCTTTCTTGGCTACGTAATTTCAAGTGAAAGTAATCAATCGAATTGCATATGCGTATAATAAATAATTTTAATGCATCAGTTATAACATTTATTTAATCTATCTTGGTCCTTCATTTTCACTTACTAATATCTTAAGCTTATTAGTCGTGTAAAGTAAGACCGAGCTACATACTCGTTCTACCCACGCACTCATACGCACTAACTTCCAAGCTCATGCACGTTACAGCACACGTATTTAATACGCGAGTGAGCTAAAGGTTTAATTCGATTTCTGTCCGTAATATCGTTTCACCCGCGCGTGCACTACTTCCAGAAATAATATTAATGCCCTAGCCTGGCTGCGCAGGCAAAGGAGAATCGTCCGCGCGCATATATACATAAGATGGAACGAATTCCGAATTGCTATACATATACTCGAGGATTTCTCGTGCGTTTTGCAGTTGAACTTTTCCAGAAGACTTTCACCCGAGGGAGGGGGTTAGCCGGCAGCGTGCAGCTGGCCTTATTAAAAGCGACATTACCAGTGCAGCAGATCGTCTGCTCGCGAAAATTTTCATCGTTGAATTGCCCTTGCGTATATATAGAAAAGTATATATAGATAGAGGTATAAGTACACATAGAGCGGCAGCGGCGGCCAGGCTCCCTTTTTCGCGCTACGATTGCCCAGAAAAGAAAGCCAAGTGCAGAAAACTTTCATAATGGATATCTCGTTCTCTCTATCTATATCCCTGCAGCGCAGCGGCAGCGGCCAAAGCAATGGCAGCTGCCCTCGAGTGAAAGGACTATGATGATGCAGTTCGAGCTCATTACGCGAGGTGAAGCTTGCGCGCACAAGATGATATTCCCTTACTAACACACGCTGACGAACACACACACACACACACACACACACACACACACAAACATGATACGTATGAACTCAATAAGTTGCACACATGCCCACGCAAGCAAAGCCCTAGTTTTACAGCTTTACAATTGACCGACAGCTGGCAACTTATATGTATACGTAATACCACAAGGGAAATTGTTAGCCGTAGGGCCTGCGCACAGCTACAGATTAAAATTTTCATTTTTAATAGCCGCAGAACGTGAGCTCACTGCCAGTGCCCCACGTCCAACAGCCTCCTCGCTCAGAGTTCGGTAAATAGATCAAACTATAACTCGCGTATAACCGTGAGCGCGTTGCCAAGCCGATACTAGACCAGCGCATCAGTACGCTGCAGAGAGTGTGCGCGCCACGTTAAATTAAATTGGACGGCAAGTGCGCGCGCGCGTATACGATTCAAAAGAGGAGCTGCTGATGTCGCCATTGCAAGTGTGCAGTGCGCGAGCTTTATTATCCTCGAGCTTCGATTTGCATCTTGCAAGCTCATTAAACACGACGTTACAATTTCTAAAGCGACAATTCAATTTGTTAACACGAGTCGCGCATTAACGTTACTCGTAATGGCGTTTGTTGATTTGTCAATTCTTTCGTGAACCCGATATGTCGACGAACGTAATTATTAGAGGGATTTATATCGACTGTCGACTTATATACTCGTACGCTCGTTTGGTTCGATATAATGGAAAAAAAAGGAAGCTGAAGTGCGCGTACACCACCACCACCATACATGCGCACGAGGGTCTCTCTATATTAAAAAACAATGTCGAGCTTTATTCGAGCCGAACTAAAGCTCGTTTGACGAGCGGACCGATAGAAAAATATCCGTTTCCGTCAAAAGAGTAACTATCGCATGCATATATCGTCGTGTATACGCGGACAAACCAAATCTGCTAATAAATCCCATTTAAAGAGACCATTATGTTTTATTTTGTTCCCAAGCATGCGCGCGCGGGCCCTGCACCCGGTACGCGTAGATTTATCTGTACCGTGCTGCTCGTCTCCCTCTCTCTCTCTCTCTCTTTCTGTGTGTACGTATATGTATCGTGCACTCGCGAATTCACCTCGTTTTTCTCGCTTGCCGCTGCAGCTACCCACCCCCTCGCGCCGAGCAACGAGCCAGTAAAGAGCAATTCGTTGGGTTATCTTTAGGTCATGGGATTTCGAAAGAGAGTGAAAGAGCGGCTGGCTATATTCATTTGTCAAGCGAGTCGAGTCTATCAGGAACATCGATTTCAACGCGGCGCTGCGTTGCTCTGGTGGCATTGTATACGTCGAGCTGCAGGCGAGCAACGACGGAATATAAAAGCCACCTGACTAAAGACTCGGGATCGGAAATCAACGATTTCTGACGAAAATACGATGCCGATTGCTATACGCATGATATATTGTGTGCACCACAGCACAGTTTCTATTCCGTACTTTTGTAAAGTGAGTTTCTCGTCGACATGGAAATAAACCGCAACAAACGTTGATGCTCGATCGAATTTAATAATTGAAAGCATCAAAGAAGACAATTAGATCGACTTAATGGAAAAACAGCTGAAAAATTTCGCTACTTTGAATAAGTAAGTGAATGGTGCGCTCTCGCAATAATTCGAGAATAAAAAAAGTACAAAAAGTTCGCGAGGAAAGAAAGAATTCCGAGCTTCGCGTTGCAGTCACGTTATGTATAATACACACACACACACACACACATATACCAGCGCTTCTTTCACGGTGCGGGGGCGCTGCACCGCGTGACGCACCAACGGCAACGCTAAACGATTTATTGATGCGGTAAGAATCTGGCACGGAATGCGCTCGCGCACACATGCATACAACGCACGCGACGAGGAGGACGTCGCACACAACGACAGAAAAATGAGCTTAGACGATTTATTCTATGCGAGTAAAATTTTTCGATCGAATTTGAAGAGAGAGCAGTAGTAGTCAGCCCATATGCATCTTGCGTGCATTGCACTGCGCGCGAGCAGCATCGAGGGAGAGTTTCATCTTTTTTATTTGACGACCTATTATGCGCTTGCAGAGGATCGTAAATTATTATACCATGCCGTAGTACTTTGATGCTACCGCGCGCGAGACCATAGATAACGTGTACCGTGATGAAAGTTTTTTTTACTACTTTGCGCGTATAGATATATGATGCTATTTTGCAAAGTATATATAACTAGTTTTTCATCAACGATTCGGCAAAATTAATTACCGATATATCGGTGCGCGCGGGGTGCTGGGGGGATGCGAAAGTGGATTTTCTTGTGAAAGCTCTCTGTAGCGTGATCACACACAGAGATTGGAAAAGTCTGTACGTCAAAGAAAACAATTTAATTACCTGGAATATCTGGCGCACTCGTAGACAATTTCGGGCGTGCTCGTGGGCGTTCGGATCCTTGGATAATTACATCGTCGAAAGGAATTGAAGTAAGCGTCAGCTTTACCCAGAAGCTTTCCCTGCAACAAACAAAAAACAACATAAAAATTTACACTTCTCTTTCGTGACTGAAAATTTATATAATGTACGTGTGTGCGTGTGCAGTATGAAAATGAGAGGAGCAGCAGCGGCAGCAGCAACAATAACAGCAACAGCAGCAGCGAAAGAGAGCGGGTTTGGCCTGGTGCAAATTATAATGCGATTCTCTCGGTTGCCGTACGCCTCGTTCAAGCACCCGCGATTTGAACTTTGTACCGCATGGCAAAACATGCACACACTCGCACGCTGAGGAGGGGGTGGCGGCGGTGTGCCGTACGTGCGAGTTTGCAGCGATTTAATTTACAAACCTTACGCGCGGCGCAAGCGTATATATAATTATTATGTTTTTTGTCTTAACCTGTAGATATATATTTATATAGAAATTAGTTTAGACTTTGAGACTGATTCATCCAGTCTCTAGCATTTAATTTCGTGTGACTTCTTTAATCGATCTCCCTTGAATGTGTCTTTGATATAATTTGTAGCAATTGTAAAATGAAACAATGGTTCGATTTTTTGATAACAAATTTACTCTTTCGTAATATACGCCATTATATAACCAAAAAATACGCTTTCGACTGATTTTCCGCACAAGTAAGCTTAAATTAACTATTCTCTTTGAAAAATTAACTAGCTTTATTCATTCTAACTGAAACTATTTCAAGTGGGTAGAATATGTAAAATAAAATTGTGAAAAAACAGCGTACCCCAGTGGTAATCGTAGCTGATACTTTTATGAGCTGCTACATTGTTTAACCATAATTGCGAGTGGAAAAATTATATTGTATAGAAAGTTATGAAAAATTTCATCAGCTCGTATTGTTTGAAAACCTGAAATTTAATGCACGTTTAATTTAATGTAAAATCAAACATTAAAATTAAAGATACAAAATTTCATTTATGGTACTTATAAATGAAATCTTCGTTGAAAATTAATGTACCAGTATTGATTCATTATTTGCGGGAAGGAAAATTAAAATTTAATGATGGTATTAGCCTCTTCCACTAGATGGCGAGTATCACTGCACGAGAATCCGCAAGTGGCAAAGTAAAAGTAATCGTATATTGAATAAATTATGATATTGTCATAGCACAACAGAATGATTGTGTTTCAATTTTAATCAGAAATAATATACGTTGAAGTTTGAACCTATTGGCACTTACAATTTTTAATATAAACATTTCAATTTATTAAAATTTTATTGAAATAGTATTTTTACTTTGCAGATTATTCTTAGGATTGCAGTTAATTTGTTTAAAATAACAGCCATTTCAAGTTATTTACAGAATTTATTGAAAAGTCAAATTTTCTCTCTCTCTCTCTCTCTCTCTCTCTCTCTCTCTCTTTCTCTTTTACTCCTTCTACTTGAGAAGAGCCTGCAGGGGGCTAGAGCCCGTGCGCAGGAAGATATTACTACTATAACCCCCCTCCCCACTGTCTCGCATTTGTCCAGACCCGAGGACCTGCGGGGCATTACTGTACAATTTTCAACGCACTGTTTTGATTTTACCCAAATTGAGTTGAATTTCAAAGAAACCAGTTAATGGTATTGAAAATGAATTAAAAAGTACTGGATTATTAAGAATCTAACACGGATATTGTAAACTTTGAAAATCAAGCGAGAATGATCCTTGCGCTCATTATCGCAAAAAATTTCGCAGAAAATTCGATTTATGCAACTATCACAGGCAATTAGCAATAACTCTATGAAGGTAAGAGAAGCAAATTAAGCGATATAATATTTGAATTTCTATCTCGTGCCGCTGCTGTATGCTCGGGTTTACAAGCGAGATTTGCTTTTGAGTCGTGAGAATGACTTTTCGCGCACACTGTACGAGCGACGAGCAGCAGCATCGCACAGAGACATTTAACAGCGATAGTAAAAGGGATAGGGGCGTATAATTGCGACGTTTATACGCATATATACGTATAGATTATCACTTATTATCAACGGCCCGAGAGACGAGAAAATTTTGCAATGAAAACTCTATAACTGGAAATTTGCGAGGATGATAATGTATTCAAGTTTCGAATTTCGTACAGACCACACGGGCCTATGACTGCCAACGAAGCTCTGTGTGTCCTTACAATGATACAGTCAAATTCATCATCATCCACTTTAATTATCATAACTTTATGGTTAATAGTTAATGCAAAATATTATCATGTGTGTTTGTGTTGAGCGAGCAGCCAAGGGCATAATTACGTGTCAATTTATTTCTCTCGAAGAAGCGGCGCCGTGGCCCAGCCAAAATTGCGACGACAACCGGCTCGAAATATGGCAATGTGAGTTAATGAAACAATAATTAAAGAAAATGGACGAGCTTGGCGGAATAATAAAACTCGAATATAAATTCCTTTTATATACACAGTTAGCTGCTGCCTCTACTGTCGTAAACAGGGAGAAAATCTGGTGGGATATGCGAGCGTCAGAAGTTGAGCTTGTGTAACGAGGGAGATATCGCGAGCTGTAATGAGAAATGAAGCCAAATCTCTGTATCACGAGAGCTGTGGGATCGGGTACGATCGTCGTGCCCGCTCGATAAAGGAAAATTCATCGTATTTACAGCTAATTGCTAAAGTCGCTTGGAAGAAGCTCTGACTACGCCGGGCTATTGTGCGATATCTCATTCGCGTGCATTTTGCAAATCCTGTAAAGCAGCAGGAGCAGCAAGCACTGCATCCAAGTGCGCGCGGGTGTGCGATCAAGTCCTAATGGAACCATTCCCAAAAGACGCTCTCCTCCTCCCTTACCCCCTACACCTTCTGTACACGCTTGCCAGTTTCGAACTCGTCCCTCTAGCTATACAGCATGTGCATTACTTACAAGCTCGAGCTTGCGAATACATATATATCTTTCGAAAGCTGTACGAGAATTTCGATGAGCGCATTTAGCTCTCTTGGAGTAAACTTTTTTTTGCGAATCCCATCCTTTCTTAGGCGAAGCGGAAAAATTGCTCAGCAAACTCTCCGGGCCGCTTAATTGTAATTAATGTTAAGCAGCTGAATTGTATTATAAATACGAGAGCTCGCACGCGTAGTATAGGCGACTAGTTGTACTAATGGTCGAAACTTGCTTGGCACAAGCCTCATCAGTGCCGCTGCTGTTGCTGCTGCTGCTACTACTACTGTTGGTACTGTGTGTACTATACACAAGCTTTCCCTAACGACGACTAATTCAGTCGACCGAGAACAGCAGCAGCGGCAGGAGCAGCACTTGAGCTTGCGGCCCATGCCCCTAGCCCCTAACCCACGATCGTTGTCGGGGCAAAAGAAAAACGCACACAAAACTTCTCAGCATAGTTCTCGGCATAGTTGTTGCGTGTATATCCGTGCGCAAACTATATATAACGGGGTGCGTTAATTAAATCTTCCGATTTCGAGCACTTTTCATTTTCATCAGTTCGGCAGCTCGTGTATTATTATTATAATCCGGTTTATACGAATGCTAGTGCTTGCTCGTTTAAATCTAATCAAGTATGTATGAACCGTGCATTAATTTCCGTGCGCGGTGTATGTACGCTTCGACGCGCTTCAACTGCTACGGAGAGAGAGAGAGAGAGAGAGCTGGTCAGCCGAGCTGCTTATCTATCCGATGGGCCATCGAGCACCATTGGAGTTAGTGTTTCCGCCTTTTTTTCCTCGCCTGAAATATGGAGTTGTTACTTTTATTTTCACCTTTTCTGATTCGTGGAAAAGATTGTACAGTTACTTCACTTAAGATTTCAGATCAGATAGAGGAGCAGGTATAACGCAAAGTAGACGTAAAACTTTTCTTATCGTTTTGTGGCAAATTAACACTCGAGGCACGCGGCGGCGGCACGTCGTTATATGGCAGGCGCGCAAATACGACGCCAGCAGGAAAGGGCGCGCTATATATTATATTAGCTCCTAATTCGTCACCGAGGTAGGCCGCAAATTTAGGCTTGAAGATCGTCGTATTAATTAAAGCGCCCCCGACTCGACAGGCTCCACTCGAGCTTTGCACGCGATGACGCGCAGCTTCGTCCGTGCATGCAGCACACACGTGTGCATGTATATCCATTCCCTTATACGTGGATAGGTATGTGCTAAAAGCACACACATGCACGCATACTCTCGCATATACATACGAACGCTCGCGAGCGAGGAACGAGGAGCTTCGGAACATTTGCATAGTGTCGAAAGGTTTGCCGCGCGGCGGCGAGGCTGTGCAGCAGCAGCAGCAGCACTACGCTGCTCTGCAGGAGGTAGTACGTACATACATGCATATATGCTACGTTTTGTTGGTTTATGGAGAGTGAATAATCGCTCGGTGCGCCGGCGTGAACGCCAGTACTTCATGAGTGTCTGTGCGTGTGTATGTGTGTGTTGCGTGTACGTGTGTGCAAGCTCGCACCCGCTTGTGTGGCCAGGGGTTGAAAGATTAATAGAACGAATTTGATTGCTAAGAAATGAGAGCTGGAATTAATAAATTTTCAACACCCACCACCACAGAGGTAGCTCTACTTGCTTGAATATTGTTTTCGGCGCATGCATCGCAAAACAAATGCGCGTATTATGCTCGCTCGATTTTATATAATATGCACGCGGAAAGTAGGTCAAAAGCCTGGCCAAGGTTTTGAATTCGTGCGCGAAAAAATCGGAACAACTGCAATCACCGACGATGCAGTGAATTTCGTTTTAATTTTATTTACAAATAAATGTTTTTTCTCAAATTGAATGAGCCTCTAGTTATGAAAAGTTCAGTTATACTAGGTGTGCGATGAAGGCGAGAGCGAGAGTAAAAAAGTTAATTTCAACTATTATATTCTACTCAATGGAGAGCGAAAATTTAGTTATTCAACGGCGTTTATATCAGGAAATAATTAGAGGTGTTTTTTCTGCGGCTCGCCCACAATGACTTTCTCTTTCTCTCGCGCGCCAACTCCCTAGCCTAGGCTCATTAGATAATTATACTGCACAGAAGGAAAACTTCTGTGTGGGGGGAACCAAGGGAGAGAGAGAGAGGAAAATCCTTGTCCACGCACCACTAGCGCTGGAGCAGCGTCTCTGTTGCATTTTTCAACCCGGAACACGGACCGTTTTTTATTTTTTACCGCCGCCACACGTACACGTTATTATAAAAATACTCCTGATCCCTGGGGTACGCTGGTGTATATATACGCGCAAAAGAACAAGAGCTTTTCTATATTATTATGGCAACAGACTTTTTCGCCCCTGATGTTCTCGCTTTCATCCGTTTTTTTCTCTCTCTATCTCTCCCTCGCATGCATGGCTGCGTGTATAATACAAACTCATTTCCTCGGTGACATCTCTTTAGACCCAGTTGAATTAGCCGCCTGTCCGCAAGGTACGCTTAACTTCTTATCCCCAGAACACACGTCGTCGTCCCTTTCGTGGTGCTTTTTTCCTCCCGATTAATTAATGGACACGCGATTACAATTGAATGACAAATCTCGTAGGCAAAATTACAATTCGAGCAGTTGAATTTGTGCTAGGGCGCGCTGTAACTCGCGCGCGCTTGAGTTAACTTTGACATTATAAATCATTGAACGTTGGGGCTAATTTGAGGCTACAAATCCAGTTGAGCTTTGCTACTACTGCTGCTACTGCTGTTAAATAGATAGTGTTCAGGCGCGGGGACCGAGGCAATTTTCTGGAAACTGAATGATTAAGACTACCAATAATTCGCTGTGAATTTCGAGTTGGCTAATTCTGTAGCCAGCGTGCAATGTAACGGCTCCACGAGCGCTTCTATCGATAATTTATGGACCGTGCGAAGCCTGTACTAAAAAGTTATTTTCATTCGGTTATTTTTCGTTCCTTTTTTTTCACTATAACTTAGCAGCTGTGTATGAGAAGCTCTCGGAATTGCGCTACATGGAAATTATCCAAGTTTTCTTTAGCATATAAAGCGATGAAAATGTTGAATCACTCATGTTTTCTTTTAATATTCATACAAACTTTTATACATGTGAGACTACACATATACTAAATCTCTGCGAATGGTTTTTTTAAAACATTTCGTTCAAATTGTCAAGTTCTATTTACTTTCATCTTGTAAAAACTGCAAAACAAATAGAATCATTAAAGAGCTTGACATTAAATTTAGCGACAGATGTATAAATTCATTTGCCGTGCCATTAACTGCAAAATCTAACGCTCGAGAGCGCGCGAACGTGCATTAATTTTAGCAAAAATAGCGATCGCCACGCGGCGCATCCAAAACTCGTGACAGCCGCGCTCTCCGCTGTGCTGTGCCGTGTTGCTGCTGGCTCGAGTGCTGTGAAATAGCAGTGCCGCCTACGCTTCATAATTAAGAGGGGGTGAGTGGGGGGGATTAAATTATGAATAATCAAAAGTCAATTACCTGAATCCAATAAGGCAGATAAAAACCGGTGCAGGCGAGTATCGATGCCAGTATCGACAGTACGACCCAGCAAACACAAAGACCCGTCATCGCGCACGCTATTACACTCACTCATGCACGTGTGTGTGTGGCTATGTGTCTGCCCTTATAGACTCTGTTTCTCGTTTTTCTTCACTCTTGCTCTGTTCGTATTCGTCGCTTCGCTTTTTTTTCTCCTCTCTCTCTCTCTCTCTCACTCCCTAGCGATGAGACACTTGTTATCGTCGCTCCATTGGCGACGACGAGTTCGCGAAGCCGGACGTCGTAGTAGTCCTCCTCCTCGTCGTCTCTTTTTTCATCGTGCGACGAAGACAGCGGGAGTAGAATCCACGTCGTCGTTGTCCCATTTTATCCTCCGTTTTTCTGGTATTATTTTTTTTCACTTTTTTCTTTGTGCGAATCTATATATCTCTTTCTCTCACGGCTGCAAGCTCGATTGGTTTCGAGACCTACATACATAACATTATGTGAACAAAAAAAAATAAAGGAGCACACGTTAATGATCTCGAATGGACTCGATGCGTCAAAGCTATCAATAACAGAGAGGCTTCTATGTACCTTTATATACACGTAAACTCTGCTCACTGAATTGGCTATTTTCCCCTACAAAACGGTACGCGCGCTTGTATGACATTTAACAAGCTGAATTTTGCATTTAATTTTGCGCGGTGCGTTACAGCTCGAGCTGCGACGCGTCATGAATTTCGCGCGCTCGGCGATCTGCACGCACTACTCGCAATCTAACTTTATATTTACAGGGCGTGCTCGTGTGCGTAAAGTATATTTCTTGATACAAAAGTTGGCGTGATTTGAGACCATGGATGCGCGCGGGTGCGAGCGGCCAAACGCCGCGTCTATATATGCACAGAGGCTTTTCTCCAAAGTACTTATTCTGTTTTCTCAGAAGAAAACTTGTCTCGGAAGAAAGGAAGAAAGGAAGAGAGAAAACTTTGGCGAACAACGCGAGAAGCTCATTCTTCGTGCAGTAGTATAGTAGCAGCGCAGCAGCGGTATCCACTTCTCAAGTGGCAAGTTTGTCTAAATAAACGAGTAAAAAAATGCCCGTACACTCGCGCGCGCGACTGACTTACGCGTCGTTATTTCGCCTAGTTGTTGTTGAGTCTAGTCTCTCCCTGCACTACACACCCGGCCAGATGATATTAGCACGCGTTTCGCACCTGGATGCGTCCACGAGCTACGACAATGAAATTTTCTCTCCCTCTTTTTCTCTCTCGCTCACTAGCATAGCTAGCTAACGCAGCTCAAACGTAATTGCTTTACACGGCATAAAATTTGCTTTTGCCAGCAGCAAGATTTCGCGAAAAAGAGCGAGAGAGAAAGAGAGCGAGCTCGCGAAAGTGCTCAATCCAACCACTGCTGCTGCAGCTGCGTACGCAAAAAAGCTGCCACGGCTGTGCTACACACAGAAGCTTTTATCGCGTCAACGGTCCGCGTGCCGCTGCCACTGCTTTTGAGGAGAGTCGAGCTTTCGAAATAATGAAAAATGAAAAAAATGCCGAAATAACAAGAAATAACCAATTCAGCGAGTAGAGTGTACAGCTATATAGGTTGACTCCAGCTTACACTGCATACGTACTTTTGTAAAAATATATATAATGCAACACTGCTCCGCAGGCGGCGACGACGACGACCACGACAGAGATGGCAAAAAACAGCTCTACGGCTACCACATGACACACTCTTTATTATATATATTCTTCTCTCTCTCTCTCTCTCTCTCTCTCTCTCTCTGGTTGCAACAGCAACAGCGACACTGTATGATATTATAAACTTCACTGCGCGCGCGGGCAACGCGTATAAGACACGAGGAGGAGCCGCAGCTTTGGACGGTACTACGCTGCTCTCCGCTCTTTTCTTCTTCCTTTTCTTCTTCGTCGCGGTCGTTCTTGTCGTCGTTTACTTCTTCTGCCAAAGAATAAAGTTTCAGTAGTCGTAAGAGCAGCGGCGGTGGTATAAGCAGCGTCTCGCGCACACATCCGCAACCAAAAATAAATACATCTGGAGTGGTACGGCTGCCGCTACTGCTGACTCGCCGCTATATGTGTGTGCGTATGTGTCCGTATATGATACGAAAATAAATCGCAAACGTGCACGGCGGCGATCTGCGGCGTATTCTTGTTACACGCACAGCTCGCTTACCGCAAAACGCTATTGCGCAGCTACACAGTCTTTGTTGTGTGTTGACGCTTTAAAAGCACGTGACTACTAAACGTCAGGGTCGTTGCACTTTGCTGAAAAGTCATTTTCTATTTGCCGATAGCTGCGTGTATACGTCAATCGTGAGCCAAGATTTCATGAAAAATCAAGGAAAATTGGGTAGTATCGTGGGTACGTATCGACGCACGAAGAAGCAAACTTTTGTCGACATATTTCGGTCGCGAGCGCGCCTGGGAATGCAAAAAAAGTCTGCGCGTACAAGAGGCTTCGCGCGAATAGTTTTATATCTCCCCGAGGCTCTCTCTGCGAGCGAATCGGGAGAGCGACTGACTGGCTGGCTCCGCGAAAACCATCCACGAGCCAAACACCGAGAGAGAGAGAAAGAGAGATGTAGATATACGGGGGCTGCTGCGACACATCTGGCCAGCAGTGGCAGCAACAGCAGTAGAAGCAGCGCGCATGCTTACACTTTGCGCTCTCGCTCGCTCTCTCTCTCTCTCTCTCTCTCTCGCAGTGTATACATATAGATCTCTGCTGGCTGCGAGCTGCACTCTCGCTTATGCTGCTGCTGCGCCGCAGACCCCCGTTCTCAACCCAAGCGATAGAATCTCCAGAATATTATTTCTCTTGCGTAAATTGAGACTTTTGTTTTTTGCTGCTTTATTAAAAAAAACAAACAAACAGAAAGAGTACGAATGAATTTGGTTGAAATTTAAAGTATGTTTTTTCTTTTAGGAAAGAACGCTCGGCTGAAAAAAAAAACAAAGTCAACGTAAGGAGCAGCGACAGCGTATGGACTTTGTAATATATTTATTTTCGAGAACGAGATGTTACTAATTGTCCGATAAATAATTCGAATAATTAGATCAGGCATTTGAGTGAATGGGTGGCAGATAACGAAGTTAAGACTTTGACTAAGTCTGGCTGGAAAATTTGAGCGTTGCATTTTCAATGACAGCTTGACAACTTGGCTGCTCTAATCCATTCATACTTCCTGCTGCTCTTGGCTCTATAAACGTATGGCGGCGCGGCAGTTAGTTATGCCTGTAATAGTGCGCGATGGTAAATATACATATATATGTGAACCGATCCACGTTGAAGCTGGACGACAAATATGCTAGATCGGTAGGCGCCACATACACTTGCAACGACGGAGTATAAGCATACTTTTAGCTACCCGAAGATCACGTTCTGCCGTGTTTGCGGTCGATTTGCCCCTCACATGCTTTCTCTCTCTCTTTTTCGTTCTCTCTCGATGTATGTATACGCTTTTGTGTGACTATATATTGAATATACAGTCGTGTACACAAGTCCGAAAGCTCTCGAGGTTACTGGATAACTTTATTCGTTCTTCTCTCTCTCTCTCTCTCTCTCTCTCTCTCTCTCTCTCTCTCTCTCTTTCTCTCTTACTGTATCGCCCAGCACGACGACCCCGAAATCGTCTCTTTGCGTGCATTCTCTCGAGGATCGTTGCTCTTCGAGTGTACACACATACACACATATAAATTGGCTTTCTCGAACTGTGCACATCTACACACGCAAAAGCAGTCGAGCTACTATATACGTGCCTGGGTAATTACTTATCGAAGATTTCCGTTCGAAATATTAATAATATAATACGCTTTTTGGCCCTGGCGCTCCGTGAAAGTGACCCTCCGGCAGCCTCGAGTTGATTACGAATTCCCTCGAGCGTTGTCACCGTACACGATCGGATGATTCGGAAATTAAATCGAAGAAAATGAACAATCTGTACAAGCGGGTAATTACGTGTTGTACGTATATATTATATGGTTTGGGCATGAGCTTCGATTTGACTTTTGAAATTCCTCGAGGAATTCGAGAACACGGCTCTAAATAACTGGCTGGCGGTTGCTGCGCATTATTACCCAACATAAACCTCGACAAAATTATCAAAGCTCGCCCCCGTACGTACTTGGTGCGCGCGTCAGAATTTAACGACATTTCGCACAGCTGGTAGCTAGAAAATTGGGGGGAAGGGTGGAGGATCGATGGAAAAAAGGCAATAACGTCAAGTAGTAGTATCGATAGTTTAGGTAGCTGTATAAAGGCATATCAGCCACATTATTGTGGTGATGGCGGTGATGATGCGGCTTCGTAATTCAGTATAAAGCAGTAGCTTTGGCCGTGGCAGCATCAACGATACTATACATTATGAGGAGAAGGGTGTATATAGCGCGTGCGCTTGCCTCGCAAGCACGAAAACGAAATTCGAAGCTGCTGCTGCTCGGGTCGGACCGGTGCGCGCGACGCGATCGCATTAACGAGGCTATTCGACGCGCGCTACCGAACCTCGTAGCCCCCCGCCCCCTCTCCTCTTTCCTCACCCGTGTATATATACGTGTACGTAGCCACCCCCAAAGTATCTCGCCGCTGCTGAACGCGCTTATTATATGCAAGCGACTAAAGGCTCCTCTACGTACGTTTAACTCGCCGGCGATAACGATGGAGGTAGTAGTCGACGTACGTATTATATGCAGCGACATAAACTCGAGCAAAATCCTCGACGTTCAACGGGGCAAGAAAATATCGAGAAGCAAATGTCCGGAACGAGAGGATTGTCCGCGAGAATTTGTGATATTCGTGTACAAAGTACCTCGTCGCATTACATGCACGCGCGTCGAGCATTACTATGCACGGATCAGCTCTCCCTCTCGAGGAAAAGGAGTAACAGGAGAAGGAGAACAGTTGAACTGCAGCTATCGTTGACTCGAGCTTGCAAGCTCAACGATGCGGCGCACGACGTGTACGCATGTAAGTGAGTGCACGATTATGCGTCAAGGACTATGTGTTGTGCGAGACAATTGTAGTCCTTTTTTTAGCTGTTCATAGATATGTACGTCCCTGTTTACAGCCATTTATATAAGTTCACTTTTATCTGTGATACAATACATACATGCAAAATTATCGAGACTTGAAGAGGTTGCCTAAAGAAGCGAAATGTTGATTAATTTTTATAATAAAGTTCGATCATCTATGGTTAATAGCAATTTTTTATTTCAATATTAACCACATTTTAAATGACCTGAAAATGACAATTTGTTTTAAAAGATGTAGACTAGTTTGATCCACTGTAAAGCGAAATATTATATTTCTCAAGTTGATGATACTAATTTTTTCTTACGAAAGCCTAAATTTAGCGACAAAGATGCGTACTTTAAGTTAGTTTGGGAAAAATATAATTTCAAGCCTACACTGATAGATGGCGAGTACCAATATCTGGAAATTTGTAAGTGGAAAAGTACATATAACTTTATAAATCAAAGCATGGTTTGAAAAAAGATGCAATCTCAAGGAATTTATGTACAATTCAACGACTAGTCAGTTAGACATTTCTACCAGGGCTTGGATTGGCACAAATAATACTAAAGAGATGGCAAATACTTTCTTAAATATTGTTATAAATTGAAAATGTTTGACATACGATTAGAAGAAATTATTCAAGTCCTTGAGAAATAAAAAATTAAACACAAGCCAATGCATCCATCGAATGTGATTTCGATGAATCATTCTAACTTTTATACATAAAATCTTACGACACTGCATAAATAGTATTCATTATGCAAACCTTTTAGTTTCTACTTAATGGTCGAGTGAACGAAAGCAGAAGAAATAATAAGATGAAAGACATTTTCAGATGCGGCGTGCACACGCGGAACCTTTACATGAAATCTCACGGAAAATTGTAGAGAGAAAGAGAGCCGCGCGCGGAGTGCGAGAGTGATAAAGAGCGTGGGGAGAAAGCAAAGCGAAACTGCTCTTGCGCTTGGCGCTGCTGCTGCTTGCTATTTAAACCGCAAAAGAGACGAGTTAGCTCATTTCCACCTGCAGTCCCCTTTCTCTCTCATCCAGCAGCCACCCCCGCGCGGCGCCACTTCCCTCTTCTCGTCCGCGCACCGAGAGAAGAAGAGTATTCGCGCGCGAGCGCTTACATCCGGCTGCGTAAGCTCTCACCCGGCGCTGCGGCCTCGACTTTCATTTTATAATTAACGCTCAAAAGACTTTCTTTCACCTAGTTAATTTACAGAAATAAAAAGTAAAAATACTCGCGAGAAAAATGATTCAAAAATGTATCGCGTGTGAATGTATATTTAACGCGTATAAGTGCACTGAATAAACTTTTGGTTCTCAAGCACGTTAGCCACCACCCCTGGAAAATTCCTGCGGGTAATATGCATTTTGCCCGAGTGCCCTTTTTTTGTGTAAGCTTAGTCCAACAATGTACAAAGCGCAATTCTCTATAGCTCGAGAGCCCTGCGAAGAACTTCTTGATTTTATCTTGCGACTTTAAATTTTATACTCTTAGTCCGGAGAAATTTTTTACTTTGCACTATACGCGTGGAGTGTATATACGCACACCGCTTGTATTACGCGCCGCCTCTGTATATACTTTCTCGTCTCATGGAATTCGTTAACAACGTACAGAGAAGAGAGAAACGGAGAGAAAAAAGATAGAAGCAGTATTAAAAGTCGCAAGGCAAATGTCGCCAAAATTACAGTCCGTAATTCTAATTCAAGGATGAAGGAATGAAACTTTTTCGTGTTAAGTTTATACAGCTGGCTCGGCGTGTGCACGGGTGTTTGTCGAAAATTTATTCACAATTTATTCGTGCGTGAAGAAAAAAATAATAGTGGGCAGTGCAAAAAAGATGGTACTCCTAAACATTTTCGAAAAGCTTAATCGAGCATATAATATTACACAATAAAGCTTGATAAACTTTTGCAAGGAATACGTGAGAAATAATGCCAAACGTTTGGTTTCGACGTGTAACTCGCTCTCAAAACGCCAGAGAGTGTATGTATGTATGTGTGTATACAGGGATGTGCGTGTGCATATAAAGGATATAGAGACAATAGTAATAATCTGCAGCCAGCTCGTTACAGCCCATCGTAATCATAAAGCTGATCTTCCCTCGGCGGTACTCAAGCGCAAAAGCTACGCTCTCTACGCTGTGAGCGGAGCAGTGTTTGTATGTGTGTGTGTGTGTGTGTGTATAGGCGCTGCTGCTGCTACTCGCGCACTCACTCGTTTTCATCGTGGAAAGAGCTGCTGCCTCGGAGCTGCAGCTGCACAGATGTAAATTTTGATTGTCGATTTACATGGGATCTCGTTAAAAAAATAAAGAGAAAAAGAATCGTTTAATACCTCTCAAAATAATGGAAATAATTTTTCGATTTCTCGCTTTGCCTCGTGTACCTCAAGACGTATATTATTATCGATACGACGACGACGACGATGACGGTGCCGCGATATAACGACTAAGCGAAGAAGCAGTTAGTTTTTTTTCTGCGAGCTCGACGCTTCTTTCTCGCCGTAGCAGCTATCTATATATATGCACGCTTCGACTCGTTTTGCGACGCGGCGCAGCATCAAGGCGCGCTTTTCATTTTAACGCTCGATCGAACGAGTCTCGGGCGCTGATTGTAATGATAGAGCAAGAAAAAGAAGCGAGCGAGCGAGTTTAGTTTTATTCGCAATGGCCATTACATAGCAATGATAAAACTCGCTCGCTTTCAATTTCAATTTGCCTCCGAAGCGTTCGTTGAATTATTTAGCCGAGCAGCAATACTTAGACTTGGCCCGTGAATTTCAAAATTTGCGTGATGGCTGATGGAAGTATATAGGCGCGGTAGCTGGCAATTCCGCAGAGCAATTGGACCAACGATACTCGAGAATAACGAATATAACGCGACTATGTACTAACGGACGCCTGGCGGCAGCGCGTTAACAACGTTACACGTTATTCTAGCCGGTAGCTACGATGGACAGACAAGTACTCTTGGGCTGCGGTCTATCGACCTTGAATATATGAAGCTCACTCACTACGCGCGTATATAGGTGTGTACATGGACATCGGAGTTGACTATAATATAGGTACGGTCGAAAAAGAGCGAGAGAGAGAGAGAGAGAGAGAGACAAAGATGGTGAAGGCGAGGGAACGAGTTTCGATGAACTACTCCCGAAATGTGTGCGCGCACAGGTGCGATTCGAATTCCCTTATCAGCACTGGATTCTCGACGAATTTAACGAGCTATCTCTCGATTGTGGTGCCATTTCCTTCACCTCCCTTCGCAGCTACATCCCTCGTCTGTTACAGAGAACTACGTTTTTTTCCACGTATATGGCAAAGTTTGAAAAGGTTAATTCGAAGTTTCAAAAAAGAATGTATCACGATTTAAAAAATGAAAAATATCCCGAGCGTTATGTAAGGCCTTATGAAAACTTGAACGTGTACGTGTATATGCATGCAAGACGTCACTTATAATGTATACGAACTGGCACAAGATTTACGGATCTTTTTTTTCTTCTCTCTTTGGTTTATGCACGGGCGCGCATACTTTTGGGGATTTGTCGGGATAGAAAAGCTGCGCCGTGTATGCTGCATGTATGTGTGCGTGTGCATCTTTGCTGAAAGGTGTACGTGAGGAAGATCAACGAGAATAGAAGAGTCGTGATAGCTTTGCAAGGCTTTCCTTATACTCGCGGCTTCGAACTCTTCCACACAGGGCCGCCACGTAAGTACACGTGCGCCCGTGTGTGTGCACTCACCCAAAGTAGAAAAAAAAATAGTGGATTATCTTTGAGCAAAAAGTCGATGTGGGCGGACGTGGATCCAAACGAGTGTATCTCGCCCAAAAATTTTAAGCGACAAAAAACAAATTCCCTACTTGAAAAATTTGAAACAGAGACATTAGTCGCGACGAAGACACGACGTCGAAAAGTCCCCGCACACGTTGCAGAGCTTATGAATGTTTAATGCTACAAACTCGAGCACTGAAGTAGCTGCTGTAAGAGAGATGCGTTTGTGTGTGTATATTACAACGCGTGGTGCATCTCGCGTGCGTTGCACTGCACTCACTGCTCCAACACTTTACTTACTCACGCCCAAGGTAGGCGCCGAGTGCAGCAGAAACTTATATAATGTATATATGTATTAAATAACACGCGTAGTGTGTGTGTACCGGGGCACACGCACGCATTCACACTCGCACACCAGCATAGCCGAGCTTGTAAATTGACTAACTATTCACAACAGAAACAAGTTTTAGTACGCGCAGACGTATACGGAATATTAATTTTCTAGCCCTCGCGCGCCCCGCGCGCAGAGTATTATATAAGCCATGCCGCGCGTGTATACGTATATAATAATGCGCGCTTTTACATATTACACGCTTTATTATTATATACGTATATAATATACACGCACTGCTACTCTGGCACACTTGATGTGCATTCACACGAGGTGTCGGGAAAAGCGTGAGCTCCCTCGCGCGCACACGGCAATCTCCTGTGTCGTATATCTGCATCTCTTACAAGCCTCATAGCTCTCGTAGACTATATATATAACACTTTGCGCCACCGAGTCAAGTGTTCCGGAGCTCGGCGGAGTTTACAAGTCGTAAAAATGTGCGAGTTATTGAATGTGCATTGAGTGCGCTACTTGTCGCGCGTACTACGGCTACGTGCGCGACGTGGCCCTCTTCTGATAAGACTATCTATATGTATACACATTATTATATGTGCTAGCACACTGCAGACACCGAGTGATCGTCTCGCGCGCTAGTTCTCATGCCTGCTATATACGCTACGTACCCAGATGTATCGATACTTTGCCGAAATAGCGGATCGCGGGCAAACACGAATTGTTTGAGTAACTCTTTGCAGAACGATCGAGAAACGTTCGAACTCGTGCAGACAGAGGAAGAGATACGCAGAATATATATGGTTCGAAGAAAAAAAAGGAGAAATGACTTCCGTACAAAGATCACTGGCATTTTTCAGCTCTCCGCGCGCGCCAAAATCATTCCCGTATCTGTTTACATTATCAGAAATTTAAAAACTCGCACGCACTGCATCGCACGTGCCATCTATATACTGAAATCCAACTACCAATTACAGCACGTTAATTTCAATAACATAATCAAGCCAATACATAATTATCAATGACTTATATTAAAGATTATAACTAATATCGCGCAGGTAGCACCATTATGATCTCTATCGGTCGATTTAGAGTTTTGTTTTTTCTCTGTTGGATAATTTTTCCAGATATTCCACGTATGTGTAAGCAAGTTGTGCGCCTAGATTAATGATATTTTTGTAACGTCCTACTACGAATAGCCTACGCCAAAGCAACCCGCCAATTCCGCGCTCCGACTTAACGCGCCTGCACGAACCGATCCGGCCTACAAGGCGTATTGTGGAAATATTCAAACTAAATACATTTTAAAATCAAAAAAATATATTTTGATGTCTTACTTGTACATAGTTTGTAACTTGTAGTTCGAGCGTATTATTCACGCGCCGAGCGACCGTTACATCTATTTTTGGAGTTTATTACTTTTCACACCTTTCTCAGAAGCCATGTGTTCACCGATAAAACGGATTTCGACATCGAACAATCTCGATCTTTTTACATGTAGTTCTGATGAATAATGTTTTAGGCTATATTGGTTAAACAAATTATGACACGATGTAATTGTAATTATTACTAAATATTAATTGTTGAGACGAGTACATCGATACCAAACTCAACCGCTTCCACAGTTAGATTCACTATAATAGCCGACTCAAGAGTCGCCGGATTATTTCATTACGATATGGTAAACATTGTTTTAACTATGAAAAATATCCTAAACATACATTAATCGCCAGAGTAACTAAATAAATAATTAAACGTTATTTGTTACATCTCTGTCGCCGTTCGACAGAGCTACTCATTATTATCAATTAAACATTATATTAATTTATGTTAAACAAGTTCGAACCACAGTTGTTCAATACATCAAATTTATATTCAACTTTATAATTGTACATTGTTGCATACGTATATTTAGTGTGACTAAAGTTATTTTTAAAATATAAATTGCTAAAGATTAATATCAACTCATACATGAATTATACAATTAATTGTTGCTTGTATAACTAAGTATACGTGCGCAACAATTATATAAAATATCAATATCAATAATTGTCAACTAGCTAAGTATTTATTGTATGAAATTATTATTAACAATCATTTTGTATTTCATTATGTATTATGAGGTATCGTTGGAAAGGAAAATTTCCTTACAATCCTAATTTCCAACTCCCTTATTTTTACTAACTACGGTTTTCCAGCCTCTCCAATTTAAACATTTAAATTCTCCAATGCCTCCTACTTTTTCCATCCCACTCCAGCCAGGCCCGCAAATCGTATAAATACGGGGGCCCTAGAGAGCATCCACAGCATTCGTTCAGAAGTATTCGTTCACCGAGCATTCGCTACCTAGCAGCATTCGCTCACCGAGCATTCGCTCACTCTCTTGTCAGGCCTCGAACAAGTAACTAAACAAATAACAAGTTATTTGTTATTTTCCTTTATCGATAACTCTATTCAGCTGCTATCGACACATTGTCGTATGCGCAGAGTAGTTATCTCACACTGTGATTCTATTCAGGAGCTATCGGTTTATTGCCGTATGCCCAGAGTAATCACTCTACCTTCTACAACAATTTTATTCAGCTGCTAGCAACATAAGTGTTGTATGCGCAGAGTAGTTGTTGTATCCCTACGTGATTCTACTCAGGAGCCATTGGTTTATTGCCATATGCCCAGAGTAATCACTCTTCCTCCGACAGCAATTTTATTCAGCTGCTATCGACATATTGTCGTATACCCAGAATAGTCATCTCCTGAATTCCGATAACTCTATTCAACAGTTAGGTGCATAACCGGACGAAGAATAGTTATCTTTCCCATAAGCGATTAATATTCAACTGTTAGGTGAACAACCGGACAAAGAATAGTCGCCAGGATAATTTTATTCAACAGTTAGCAATGCATGTCGTTGCGGACGGTGAATAATTATCTTCCCTGCTTTCCGATAACTCTATTCAACAGTTAGGTGCATAACCGGACGAAGAATAGTTATCTCCTGAATCCCGATAACTCTATTCAACAGTTAGGTGCGTAACCGGACGTAGAATAGTTATCTCCTGAAAACCGATAATTTTATTTAACTGTTAGCGATACCTGTCATCGCGGACGTAGAATAATTATCTCCTAAATCCCGATAATTTCCTTCACAGTTAACAACGCTTGTCGTTGCATAATTATCTTCCTTACCGACAGTTGTACTTGGCTTCCATCAATAATCATCATATAAGTTGCCAGTGCACATACTGTTATCACCTTAATACGCATAACCATCACACCGATCCACACAATCCTCACGATATAACCAAGATAACCCTCGAAAATGATCTAAGAGGCTAGTGGTTAGTGGGCATTGCCTAGACCAATAGATAAAGAGATCCAACGGCGTCATTACATTTTCATTAAAATTTCGACAATAGAGGGGGAAAGCGTCGTCAAGGAACTATCATAATCGCGGTATGGCTATGTGAAAATTTTTAAATGCCAATAAATTTACTACTACTACTACAATCATAATCGCGGAGTCACCTCAGTAATAATATATACGAGTAGTGGGTACAAGTCACTGACGAGGAGCGCAATTCCTCAGTGAGCAAGTATTTACATTTAATATCGGTAAAAGTGTACATGGTCTATATCACGTCAACTGTCCCCCCTCTTTTTGATTTGATTTTTCATATCTTATTCTGCTTCCCAAGGGTGAATAAGAAAAATTGTTGAAACATAATTTTTTTTTTTTTTTTAATTTGATGAGGAATTCAAATTTGATGTCAAAAATCATATTCATAACCTCAAAATCCCTATATTATTAACAATCAGTCTCCAAGCCAAAAATGAACATGTTTGTATCCAGCGATATATGGCCAATATTGTAATATGTTCATCGATGTTTGAGACTGATTGTTAATAATTTAGGGATTTTGAGGTTATGAATGTGATTTTTGACATCAAATTTGAATTCCTCATCAAATTTAACAAAAAAAGTCATGTTTCAACAATTTTTTCATATTCACCCTTGGGATGCAAAATAAAATATTAAAAATCAAATTCCAACTCTAATCCAAGAGGGGGGGGGGGGGGGNGGGGGGGGGGGGGGGGGGGGCAGCTGGCGTGATATAGCCTATATATATCAAATCTAGGTACCTTATTGGCTACTCGAGGCGTTTGACTTCGACTATTTTTTTGGGTGTATTTCGTGTAAATTCATAGTGTAAGTTTACCTATTATTAAGCGAGCGATGAAAAGAATAGAGGATACAATTAGGTATAGCTATTTTTGTACATGTCATATTATTATTAATTGTTTTTTTTTTTTCATTATCGCTTTATCAAAATTTATTGTTTTTATGTTTTTAAGGGTGAAGGAAGAGCCGAACGATACCTGGCCAGAGGCAGATGACGGTAATATTTTCGATTCGGTGGACTCTTGTGAAGCTAAAAACTTTGAAACATTCACATTTAACGATCAATCGGTAACTTCAATCATTTGAATTATGTTCTAATTTTACTCCATCAGAAACTTCAAGACCATTTTTATTTTAGGCAAATCACAAAAACGAGGTTATGTCGTTACATGAAATGTTAAATGAAAAAATATTTATAGATTTGGAGCGTAAATATGTTAAACATGAACTCAAACTTTTACCAAAAACAATCTGCAAAACTGAGTATCAAAGTTGTCTACCCATTGTCAAAGTAGAAAACCAAATTCAGACAAATTGGCTTTATTGAAAAGAGGCCAATAATTCTAATAAAAAAAAGAATTCAATTACCATAATAACTGTCAATTTCAAGAAAAGTTCCGAGTGAAACTTCAGGGCTCTCTATACACAGTCAGTCGATAACAAGTACGTAGTTATTTTGTACCTATTTTTTTTATTCTCTGGGCAACCATTGAACTTGAAATTTCGTGGGAGTGATTATGAAACTTATAAAAATGTGCCTATGTCGCCAGTTTTGTATTAAATGACCGGTACTTTCAAACAAACTTGATTTTCTATTATCCCCCTTTTATAACCTAAAAAGTAAGGTATTCTCAAACAATTAGTTAGAATAATTTCATTAAACATTTTATTGAAATCTAACGACATAGGCACATTTTTATAAGTTTCATATTCCCTCCCACGAAATTTCAAGTTTAATGGTTGTCTAGAGAATAAAAAAAATGGGTACAAAATAATATTGGTATGTCGGTATTTGTCCCTCTGTATAGAGGAGCCTTAACGAGTCCGACGCAGTAAAAACATTTGAAAAATCAACTCAACGCAGACTATTTCTAAAGTGTAATCTGAGTCCAAAAATATTTGAAAGAAGAGTGAGTTTAAATCCACATATCAATAAGAGACATGAAAAGACTAGAACATATGAATGTGAGATTTGTCACAAAACATTTGGTCAAAAACCAAACCTTGAATGTCATGTGAACACAGTACACAATGGGAGCGAACCCTATGAATGTACAATATGTCATAAATCATTTGGACAAAAAGGTACCCTCAAAGATCACATAAACTTAGTACATAATCGAATCCAACACTTCGAGTGTGACATATGCCACAAGTCATTTCCATACAAAAGTGTCCTTAGTAAGCACATAAGTGCAGTTCACAATCGGAGTAAACCTTACGAATGTACAATATGTCACAAATCATTTGGATACAAGCATGACCTAAATAAGCACATAATGGCAATACACGATCGTCGTAAACCCTTTGAATGTGATATATGTCACAAATCATTCGGATACCAAAATATGCTAAAAAATCACATAAACTCAGTACACGATCACAGCAAACTTTTCGAGTGTGAGATATGTCACAAATCATTTGGGTACAAAAGTGATCTCAAGATACACATTCAATCAGTACATGATTGTAGGAAACCACATGAATGTGACATTTGTCAAAAATCATTTGGACGAAATGGTCACCTCAAACGTCACATAAATATAGTACATGTTCGGAGCAAACCCTTCAAGTGTGATCATTGTCTCAAATCGTTTGGAAAAAAAATTAATCTCAAAGGTCACATCAATGAAGTTCATCAAAACAGCAAACCCTTCGAATGTGAGATATGTAAGAAATCATTTGGACGCCGACAAACTTTAAAAATGCACATAAATGCAGTACATCGTCGGATTTAACTTTTTGAGTGTTTGTTGACATTTGTCGCAAAACATTTGGATATAAACATCACCTCGAATATCACATTAATGCAGTACATAATCGTATTAAAACCTTCAAGTGTGACATTTGTCAGAAATCATTTGTCAAAAATGACCTCTGTATTCACATAAATAGAATACACGCTCGTAGCAAACCCTCTGAATGGGAGATGTGTCACAAATAATTTGATCACAAAAGCTACCTCAAATGTCACGTAAACGCGGTTCATGATCGTAGCCAACTCTTCGAATTGGAGTTTGTTCACAAATTATTTGGATATCAGAATAATCTCTAAAGACATATTATGACAGTAAATTATCGTAATAAATCCTTCCATTGTGATATTTGTACGAAAAAATTTGGATAAAAAAGTACCCTCGAAACTCGCATATTGACAGTACATTTTCGCGACGATCGAATAAAATCTTAGAAGCATATAATTTGTTTGAGACATTTGAATTCAATGAAGACTTCTGCACCCACATGAGTATATAATGTACTTTTGGAAAATCTCGCACATAACTTTCGATTAATATTGTGAAGATCAATTAAATATTACGAACTGTTTTCGTTTTGTTGTGACGCTACAATATAAGCAATACTTTGCTTTCAATTCGTTTCTAAAGTATTACTGTTAAATAAATCTTTCAACATTATAATTGTCCGTTAAACATTTTTTTAAGTAGCTGCTTCCTATCGCGATATCTTATGTCTCCCAATCTCCGATATCCTATGCAAGAATAATATTTATAAATAATCATTCCTAAAGTTCGTATGATGACCCCCTTAACCATCGAAAAACTCTGAAAGAAGTAGAAATTCAGTCAACCCAATGTCAAAGCATAACATTTATCTAATGACCAAAAGACATTATTTCGTCATAATCGCTTGACTCTGATCAATTCTGAACGTAAGTATACCCCCGCGCATTATATATAAATTCGTAAATGAAAAATGTGTTCGTTAATACAAATTCGCCACTGTTTCTCGTAGATAGTTCGTATGTATACTCAAAAACTATGTAAACATTTAAATCCTCCTCAAAATTCAATCATCCCTTTACATCTGTACGTACGAGGTAAAAATAATAGGTCTCCTTAAAGCTTGATCGAAACATAATCAACGCACATGTGTATTGAGAATCAGTCAGCTGTATTGGATATTGAGTGTGAGCTTGTGCCGGTCAGTAAGACAGTGTTATAAGATCTCGGTAGCATAGACAGCCACGTCGTCGTCAGGTGCTTTGCTCAGGCAGTAAAGTTGTCGACTACTGAGAATAGTGACAAGTCAAAAACTTTGGTTAACAAGTGAGAAAGAGCCGATTTTGACGGAGGAGACGGTCGTTCTTCTTTATTAGAATAGGAAGATAAGCGTACCAGTCGTGATTTATATAGATACAAGAATAATTTTCCAATCGCACAAATGAAAATGAGCCTTTCTATTACCGCTCTTTTCCTTCCTTACAGCTGTCTTCTTTTATAATTATAAGAAATAAATCGAGTCTTCGCTCGAGCGTAAAATTATCCTACGCTAGAGAGAAATGCGTCGTCTTCGTCGCAGTCGTTGATGCAGTTTTTTCTCGACTCGCTCCCGACCGCATATACTCTGAAGATTTATTCTTGTTTCAAGTCTTTATTTCCATTCTCATTTGAATATCGTGGCAAGTTTTACTTTCGAAATGTCATAAAATGCAGTCGTGAGCTAATGTAGAGATAAACTTGCGAAAAATCGTAGTTTTTTTTTTATTGTATCATGCTTGTAATGATCCATGCCCTACCTATGATACTGCTGGAATTTCTGAGCTCATTTCATTTTTTATTTTTCAAGATGCCATAGTAGTAGCAGCAGCACACGTATCGATCGAAAAATAATCTTTTCATGAAAATCTTTTATTTCATCCAACACAATTGCACTTTAGAGTCCATTAAAAGGAAGATGGATCGGGCTACGTCAAATATTCAAGGTAATGTACGAGCTTTTAGATCATATCGAGATTTAATGCAGACGCACGTTCGGTATACTTTGGCAAGCCCCGAGCAAAAATCGGAGCTACAATTTTTTCCTTCATTCTCTCTTCTTTCGCACATAACTACATTTTAAGTCAATCTCTCGAGAGCCTTGAGCACCGCTCGCTTTTCTCTTCGAGCTTTTTTTTGCAAACCTTTACATTGATTTTTTTCACGCAGACCTTGAAGCAGGGCACATTGAAGATTCAAATCTCTACTGCTTGTCATTCGGCGACGATAAGCCAATGTTATTTTAAAGCGCGTTTATCATCTTTTTATCGCGTAATTTTTTATAAGCGATGCTTATATAGTGGTCTAGACGTTCACCAAGGAAGAAAAAACATCGTACTACATATGTATATGGGTAATTCTTTAAGTAGAGGATAATTCGAGCCTTGTATAAAAAAAAATTCCAAATTCTTTTACATGTCAATCAGCACAAACAAAATTTCTGTCATTGTGGAATGTTAGATCAATAAAAAAATTTTTATGCTTCCTTCATGAGCATTAAACTGTATGAATATGACATTTGCCACAAATTATTTGAATGAAAAAGTGACCTTAAATGCCATGTCAGGGCAGTACATATTAGGAGCAAATCCCTCAAATGTGACATGTGTTACTAGTCATTTGGCTGCAAATAACATCTCAAATCTCACATAAATTTTGTACATATCGCAAATCGTTTGGATTACAAAAGGATCTCAAAATCACATTCTGACAATACATGATCGTAACGCACCCTTTGAATGCGAGAATTGTGGCAAATCATTTAGACAAAGTCACCTCAAACGTCACATCAATGCAATACATAAAAGCAGCAAACCATTTAAATGTGATATTTGACACAAATCATTTGGCTACCAAAATAATCTTATGAGGTACATCAAATATAGTACATGATGGTAGTAATGGAAGAGCATAAGATTAGTCCGGAAATATTAGAACTCAACGAAGATTTTTTCTACACAACGCGCACACGAATAATTTTGGAAAATCTTACAATTGACTATCCATCATATTGTAAAAAACAATGAATTATTGTAAATAGTTTTTCATTTTTTCGTAATTCTAGAAAACCTTATTTCGTGGGAAAGTGGTACCATGAGCTAGCAAAAATATGTTTTTTTACCAAAACTCGTTACAGCATTCGCCTCTGGCTCGTGGCGTATCCCTCGTTTTGCTAAAAAAACCATAACTGCGCCCATTGAAAATTATACTATTCGCGTATTAGTATACTTTTGAATTAGAAAGTAAAATTTTGTCAATTTCTAAAGAGTAACCCATATACATGTGTATAAAGGGCAAAATAAGAAGGACCGGCGGCATCTACGTTTTAATCCTCGAGAGGAGTGACATCGTGAATTATTATTAGCTCTTGAATAAAAAATGCTGGTCACGATGAGATGTATAAAAGCATCGGGAGGACATTGTTCCGCTGTGTCAGTGTAGCGACGTAGTGCTGCCTCGAGCTTTTATCCCTTCACTTGCCGTTAAATCTAAAGGAATCCACAGCGTACTCTGTCTCTGTCTTTCTTTCTCTCTCTCTCTCTCTCTCTCTCTCTCTCTCTCTCTCTCTCTCTCTTGCACGCGCTTACATCGCTTATTTTTCTTCCTCATTATTATACTCTTCTTCCTCAGTGTCGTTTGCTTTCCGCAATTTCTTTTTTATCATTCGCGAATGTTCCTTGAGTTACCGGAAATCTCATCTAAAATGCGCGCGCGATAAAATGTTCGAAGAATATTTCTATCAGTTATTTCAACGACTTGGTGAGAGAGAAAAAAGAGCCGAAGGGTATTAATAAGGAACTTTACTTATACGGACAAACTGCACACAGGTCTAGCTCATTCTCTCTTTAATCTTACCTTGTCCATGATTTGTAGTTCAGGTGCCGTTAGTCAAGCTTGCGAGCTTGTATTGGTGAGTAAGCTTGTATCCTGAGTATGTGTGCGTGTCTCGAGCTGCCAGTCTGATAGATAGCCAAGGCGAGCAAGAGAGAGAGCTTGCACAACGATACCTTCTTCTTCTTTCGACAAACTTTGTACTTTCTCAGGAGCCGGTACGCGATGTTGCTACTGCTGCTGCTACTGTTACTGTGTGGCGGTGCACACGTGGTACAGCGAGAGGCGAAACCGAAAAGCAGCACAAGACGATAAGCGATCGGCGCAGTGGTTGCTGCAGTTTCTTCGTTCCTCTGTATATACAAGAGCTTGAACAAGCTCTACAACTTTACCCTTACCATATATGCGCGCGCGCGAGTGTGTGTATCGATCGTTCAAACTTTCGCATGTACTTCGCCCCATCTCTTCTGTTTCAGTTTTTTCCTTCTTTTAATTCACGATCAAAAGTTTTGGGTGCGCGATGCGCTCGGGGTGTATATTTTTTTACAATACACACGTATACGTGTCAGAACGCTTTTCGCGTCTTTTGTTGACGATGTTTCAAGAGAGAGAGAGAGAGAGAGAGAGAGAGAGAGAGAAGATTGATGCCACACGTGCAGCATACTTTCTCACTTGAGTTTCAGAGCTCCCATGCAGGGGGCTAGCGCTTGGATGAGATAACTTTTTATCGCACGACCATGAAAAAAGATTCGCACAAAGTTCGGATTTGGATTTACTAATTCTTACGGCGGGTAAATTGGGTAAAGCGCAAAAAATCTCTTGACGCACCGGTGCGAAGGAATTTATCATTCAAGAATAAATCAAGCTCGCATGTCCGTGTGAACACATACCTTATAATAATATGTGCGTGAGCCTCGTAGGTGCACGACTAGTGCAAATCAATCGTTCGCGAGTACAAATACTAGCGTCCAAAAGTTCGATAAATCGGGCGTGCTACGTATTTATACACATCGAGAGCTGTATATGCAACGTTTTCTTCCTTTTCTTTCCTTTTATTTTCTCTACAGCTCGCAGCGCGGCGGCGTCGGTGGCTCACGCATCACAGATCGAGGCGGAAATACGCTCGAGGCAGAGTTTTCCGATCAAGTTTGTTACGAAAGATCATCTCTCTAGTGCGCAAATAGAAAGAGTAAAGCCGAAACCACATGCGAGGAAAAAGACAGAAAGAAAGGAAGAAAGAAAGAAAGTCAGCTCGCGAGCTCGAGGAAAAAAGTCCAAAAAGAAACAGAGAAAGAAAATATCAGAGTTAGTAGTCAGTCGTTGGGATTTGACTCGATTTCCGCCTTTCTTGTATTGTTTATTCCTATATGCGCGCGCGCGCCTGTACGAATGACTTCTATCTCACTGCTTGCGGGTGAATTATTGCCAGCGATAAATAATAGATCGCTCTACCCCTCCCTCGTTCTTTTGCTCTCTCAGTTCTGGTATTACTTTCAACTTTCAACCTAGTATACGTATATATAGATATCCTTTAACCTTTAACCCAATCGTATATCGGGACTCACGCATTCAACCTCGTAAATTTTTATCCTTGCATTCGTTCTTTTCTTTTTCTTCTCCCGCAGTCTTTCTCTCTCTCTCGCACTCCTAGTTCGAGCAAATACTTATTTCTTTCGCGTCTTTTTTTCGGGGCTACAGCAGCAACCGCCTCGATTGCTCTGTACAATTGAGCGTAAGCATGTCTGTGACAAGCTTGTTTCTTTCGGATCATACTCGACCGTCGATACGAATAACACATCAGTTTTAATTTTAAATGTATTATTGCGCAAGCTTCAATAATAGTCGGTGAAGATATCTGAATTCAATTGTTCGATATGTATATAATTACGGGCCAATTAACTTTTATGAATGGAGATATAGAGGGTCAACAAGCAAAATAATCTCGCATTACTCTTCTACTTATCGATTTACTCAAAATAACACATTCAGAGCCTCGTTCTAAAGAGGTTGGAAATCTATTATACATTCCGATGAAAATTTAACAGTTAGTCGGTGGCAGCAGCGGTGCTTACAAATGAACTGTGCACCCCTCTCTCGCGCGCGCGCAGCGCAATATGTCTGAGCGCGTCTGCAATGGACAAAAAAGAAAAAAGGTACTTGGTTCGTCGAGAGCCAAACACTTTAGACATATATATATAGAAGCGAAGGGAAAAAGGGGCTCACGAAAGAAAAGAGTAAACGTCACGATCAGTCAAAGTCAGGTGTATATCTCGGAGTGAAGGCTGCAGAAGCAGTGCAGGAGCGAGCGAAGGGCTAAATATATATCTCGGGCTTAGTGCTTGTAAAAAGAATCTCGATATTATTTCGCCGGTGCAGCAGGGCGTATACGCACTCCCTGACACACATACAACACGCTCAATTTCTCGCGCTTCGCGTGTACGTATACGTCGTCTTCGTGCCGCGCCGCCAACGCGCTCGCGAACCCAGTTTAGTTGAAAATTCCAAAGTCAAGCTGCTGCTCTCTGGGCTACAACAGCAGCAGTAGCAGCAGCAAAAGGAATGCAGCTAACTTTAAGAGGCATTACATACAAACGATAAAAGAGAGTATCCAATATCAGACGTACCTGCGCACCGGTATACACGTATATACACAGTCTTCTTGCAGCTTTTGCTGCACATTTTCCACGAGTTGACTTGGTATTTTCATTTGCTCTCGTACGGCTTGTCACAAGACTGCCGTGCGCGCGCGTATCAGTGCATCCATAATATAGGAATATTTCTGCCAGCTGAAATCTGCAGTGAGAATAAAAGTCATCCTCGTCGTCGTGGACGCAGTTGATTATATATAATAAAAAGAAATCGAATCTTGGACTCATTTTTCTTGCGATAATAATTCCTACGTATACACGAACCATGGCTAGTAGTTATTAAGACACGCAAAAAATGCGCTGCTGAACACACGTATTATACAGGGTAGTTTTTTTATTCGGTGTTATGGTGCAATAAAGAAAACAGAGAACCCCGAGATATAATGAGATCGTTTCAAATAAAAAGAGATAAAGAGAGAGAAAAGGAATCTCTCGACGCTCGTGTATTATTGTGCTATAGATATATTGTACGTGCTGCACAAGGAGATGCTCGTTCAAACTAGAATATATATACATAGCCGGCTTTTTATTTGCAATGAATGCAAAGTACGAATGCCGCTTCCGAGTCCACATATACACACATAGACACACGTGTATATAGATGTGCAAAGCGTCTGCACATTCATCGAAATGCTCGCTGCATGAATTTTTTCACTCGATCGTCTATTATTGAAATATACTCTTCGACGTACACTGGCCTCCGATTTAATTGGATTCTTTTTCTATGCACGCATTCAAGTACATCCCTTATTCTCGCTGCTGCTGCTTCTGTATGGCCGATTTTATTGAAGTGGAGATTGTATAATGGATCTCAGCACACATATATAGCTATATGCAGGCGCGCGATCCCCGCCCCAACTAATGACTTTTTCCAACGACTAATGCACTTTACCTAATTACGATCGAAGCTCTCTCTCCCTCTGCACGTATACCCCAGCACTCCGGTAATGCGCGCAGCACCATTGTAACGTTTCGAGCGAGAGAGAGAGAGAGAGAGAGAGAGTAGCGCGCGTCGATTATTTCATTTTCTTCATTGGCCCTCTTGGCAGCAGCAGCTGCAACAGCACGTAGGGCACTGCAGCTAATCGATCAATCGATCGCGGCTAAATACCTAAAATATTTCCTATAGATACCGTTCCGTTCGTCGAATCTTCATTGAAATCCACTTTTTTTGACAATCCACACAGCTGCGAATGCGTGAAAGGACTTACATACGGATGCGCGTACACCGAACGCAAGCTCTGTATTATATATAGATGTAGTTATAACAGTAGCTCTATGTGCATGTGGAAAAGAGGATGAAAAGTCGGGAGTTGGATGAAAAAAAAGTTGGACCACGCAAAAGCGCACACGCGTTATTTCTTCGTATCGAGTGCCGGTAAATTCATTATTATGCTCGTGAAAATACGTGTACCTATGCACCGAATGCAGAGCCGGACCAGGTGCATCGCTATATATAGACGCATAAACTCAACGAATTTGCAGCCTGTATTCTCGTACTGTGGGTATACACTGCTACGAGCGCGAACTGCAAGAGGGATACTTCGAATAGAAAAAATGAGAGAGGAAAGGGGGCAGGGGTAAAAAGAGAACGCACCGAGCACCTTTATGCGCAGCTGGATGCAAAAAAGCCAATATAAATGCACTTTTAACGCGTCGTAATTGCCATAACAGGCAGTACCGTGTTTTTTTATTCGTCGGGTCTGCGAGGGTAATTTTTTACGTTTTTTTTCGAAAATTTTGCGAACATAGTTCGATCTATCGCGGTTCGGCACGTGTATTCGCGGCAAAATATCGGCTACTCTAGAATTCTCCGAGAGTTGCACACAAATGTAACGTGAAATTAGAAGAGAGCACAAATGATTGTGCAGCGATTGACCATAACTGGGAGTTTTACGTTGCTACGTAGAAGATCGAGTCGAGATGCCAAAAAAGCTCGATCGGGGCTAGTAACGTAGTAGGTATATGAAGTAAGAATTTGTCCAACGAGTGGATCCTCAAGAGTTTCACATCGTTACATCTATATTTTATTTTATTTTATTTATTTTTTTTTTTTACTTCCTTTGCTTAGAGCGTACGATTGGAAGGAGCACATATACGCAGAGTAACGAAACACAATCGACTAATGGACGCAAATCGATAAAAGCTCCGAGTACCATTGAGAAAGATAGAAAAAGACTCAAGCTGTGCTCTCGGTAGGGTATTTACGCGAGCCGATGCCTCCAGTCGTACAAAATATACTCTTTCGTACGTATAAGAAAGATCTCTCTACGGCAAGCATCGTATCGTTGATAAAACGATAATTACTTTTGCACGCCTCGAGCCCAAAACTTATATCGCGCGCGTCTCGCTCAACCCACGTCAAATTAAGTCTCATAACGTCGTCAGCAAGTTGGAAAACTCAAATTCTTGATACGCCGGTATGTAGGTACATATACATGAATCTGTGTTCGGGCCTGTGTGAGTACATGGGAGGACGACGACGACGACGAGGAGTGCAGATATAGCATCGAAGCATCTGCGTGCGCATATATTGACAAACAATAGATCGCACACATGCATACCCAGACAGGCACAGCGAACGATACGCGCGCGGCAGGCAGCGGCTGGATAGAACAAAACTTGATAACAATGGAAGATGTCGGACGTTTAGAGAATGGCTTGTCGCGTACAATATACTCGTATGCGTATATGCTGTATATGGTGAGAGTTCGGCTCGGTGCACGTCGACACTCTCGATGTATACCCCACGCACGCGCGGGGGTGGCGGCGGCCATGGTGCAGGCTTCGACTCGATTACCAGTCAAGCAGTGCAGCAGTAGCAGACGATGTACCCGGCTCTATATACACACATACGTACGCAAGTTTGCGTGTTATACATCGAGTTATATACACGCAATACTACGGCGAGATGCATTCCCCTCCGCATTATGGATGTATGAGAGAAGTCCTGCGAGCGTCACATGCGGTGTGCTGCTGCTGCTGCTGCTGCTGCTGCTGCTGCTGCTACGATTGTTCTTGAGCTTGCGCGCGCGCCAGCTCGATTCCACTGTGTATTCGTCGTGCACGGGAGGAGAGCTGCTTTTGCAAATTCTATCTCACGTGTATGTGTGTTGTATGTTATACATATATATAGGGGCATCTGATTTCCTTACTGATTTGCGGCTTATGCGACTTGTGTCTTCGCCGAGTATAGTCTCCGGCATACACACAATGGCTCGATATGCGATATGTATACCCCGTGGCTCGATGCGCGCATACATCCATACATATACATACCGTAATTAGTGCCACGGCAGTAAAATGTTAATAAGCTCGAGGGGGTACACAGGCGTGCGCAGTTTATATGCAAGAGTGCACGCCGTGTTGCGCCAAATAAGCAGCTCTATCGGTATACACTGCGGATCAGTAAATAAATCGTTTTTACTTTCGTATAAGAGGTATACTGCTTGCACGCGTGGGACCTATAATTAAACGCACCTCTACAACACGTGTGTATTATATACTTCTTGTGCGGGGAAGAGAAAGACGAAAGATGAGGTATCGGATATGTGTGCTTTCTCTGTGCAAGCTCGTGTGCATGCACCACGCGCCGAGTAGAATTTCAACTATCTTGTTCGGGAGAGCAGCAAATGATTTCCTCGAGGTATAGAGAGAGAGACGCTGTGTTAGAGGAGACACGCACGTTTATATACGCGCACGCACATTCTACTGTATATAACCCTGTGCTGGCAAATTGCCTGCAGACCACGTTTGATCCGTCGCCGTCATCTCGCTGCAATAAAGCTACCTTCATCGCTTCCATCCTCCTGCCATACTACCTATATCCTTTCTGACTTTCGCCCTCCCCCTCGATTCCTCTTCTTTATGGCGTATACATGTATAGATCCACTTGCAGAGAGCTAATCCGCGGCAATTACAGGGCTAAGTCTGCCGCTCGGCTCGACTGTCGAAGTGCGTCTGCGGATGCACACAATGCCTGGCACGACGACGAATCTCGATGCTGCATGGGATTTCTCTGGCTTCTATATAGGTACATACACACCCAGGATCTCTGTGTAAAGCGTCAATATATTTATGTGGCCATTATAGAGCTGGCAAGAGTCAAACGCAAAGCACACTCGATGCCTGCTCACCTATGAACGCTTGTTTCATTGCAGTAATTTAAAGCCTTGTTACTGATAGGTGGAACGAGCTTAATTTGGATTTTTAACTCTTTTCTGATGCACTATGTAGGTCAAGTGTAAGAATTTCCAATCGATTGAAATAATTTTATCAAACATAAAAATGTTTTAATTTTAATATCTCGACTTTCAAAACAATAAAAGAACGAAAAATCAAGCTTTCTTCAGATTGATGCGAACGAAGGAAAAACATCATCCATTTTTAGCCGCAGCTTAGAAAAGCAGAGAGAAAACAGATGTCAAGTTGCACGCGCAAAGCCCCGAGGTCAGGAGTGGAAGGATCCGAGAGAGAGAGAGAGAGAGAGAGAGAGAGAGAGAGAAACAAGGATGGGTGTACTATAGCTGCGCGCGCGGATTAGTTAGACTAAGGCAAGATTGGTGGTATTACAATTTTATGCATTGTAATCTAAGCGAACTAAGGAGGATCTCATCGGAAGCCACTTGGGAGCTAGCTCGGGAGCTTGGCTGCGCTGGCTGCATTTGAGCGCTATACTACCACCAATACTAAACCGGAGCGCGTACACCGTGTCACTACTATATAGATACATTGTCTGTATACCTATACGTCGCGCAAGCTCGGAATTGAAGAGCCCCGAAATTAGAGGAGTCGTCCGCTCCGGCTTTGTTTCGCTATTCTCGCTTCGAGCTTCGGGGTAGATAAGGTGCACCGCGCTGCTCACTCACTGCTGTGATGCAGAGACGATACGTCGTTATTTTCGGTTATTCGAAAAATCGACTCAGCACGTGTGTGTGCAAATACGACAGAGTGAATCTTTCCGATATACGCAAGTTAATGCCGAGCCTGGATTTACAAGTGCTCGTCGATATATATCGAGCCGGTCGTCTCTCGACTATATCTTGACGCGCGCGGAGCCGCCGTATTTATTTGGTAATCAAGTTTCTGCGATAGATTGCGCGTGCTCCTTTATTATATAGTATTGCCTACAGCCTAAGCCCCAGCTATATAACTTCTCTATCAACGATACATATATATATGTGCGTCAGCAACTGCACACCAGGTAGCAAGGGAGAGAGAGGCACAAGAAAAGTAGAGAGAAAGAGAAAGACTAGAAGAGAGAGCTTGAGCCAACTCCAGAGTCGCAAAGCGTACGGGCCCTGCTATACCTATATATACTTTATATCACCATGTAGCCAAAGGCAAGAAACATTTCCCTCGAGGGTGCGATTCAATTTTGTCGTTGAGCTCGTGGAATTCTTTCGGCTTTTGCCTGCGACTCTCTTTCTCTGCTCTACTTTCTCAGTCTCTTTCTCTCTTAAAAAGATGTCGATAGAATAAGTCCGGGTGCCACGCGACTATATATAAAGGTATGAGGCGTACACATCGACTTCTTGGATGCAGGTTCAGTAAAAGTACCACGTGACTTGTAGAGCCGCGGAATTTAGAAATTCGATTATTATTTCAACCTTTTACTTTGAGAAATATTTTTCCCAATATCGATGCAACGGTAGCAGAAGCAGCGGCGATGAAATCGGTAAATAAACTCCCGCTCGCCAATGGACTTGAGCGAGAGAGAGAGAGAGAGAGAGAGAGAGAGAGAGATTCGATCGAGAAACTTTTCGTCGATGCCCTCGAGTTACACAGTTAATACCATACCCTTATAGCCGTTTTTGGCCGTGTGCGCAGTAGAGCAGTGCAACTTTTGATCTCGACTCGCGATCTTCGAATTCCTTGACCCGCGATAAGAGTTTCTACGTATACGCACGATTCTTGTAAGCTACCATTGAGTCTCAATTACAAGGAGATTTTCCGCAAACTGGATGAGAATATTGTAGACCTGGTGATACGCGGGATATGATAAAGAAATATTTTTCATTAAAACCTCTAAAATAACTCAGTTTTCAGGCAAAACAAGCGAGGAAAAGCTTTAGCCATTCTGTACACTATATTTGTCTCTCTCTTTCTCTTTCCAGCACAAAAGCGCTTCGGGCCCCCAACAAAGTATGATAATATACCGATAATATAATGTGGCGAAACCTTAACTATAGCTCGCGCTTGCTGCAATAATTTCCATCGAAGAAAGAGACCGAACTTTGCAGTTCTAAACTTTCGATTTACCTCTGGACTCGGTCGCGCAGGTTTACCCAACAACAGCAACACCAAGAACAATGTTATTATTAATAATATCATCATTAATAATGATTTAAAAACAAGAATAATTTTGCGTTTCTAAGGGAGCGCATGCACATCTTGTAGCTAATATATAATGATACTTACAACCTTGAAGTGCACATAAGAAATACACGCAGAGTAGGTGTATGCACATGTATAATAATCGTACACGTAATTTATGCAAGAGCGCGAGGGATTATTAATCCGAAAAGTTTTCGGATATCTCAGCGGCAGCTGCAGTCGGTTCGCGAGCTAAACTTACGATACGACGAGTAGACATTACCGAAGGCCCGCTCTATTTGGGCTGACTATCTACGCGGGATCAAACTCAATTCTCGCAGGCCGGCAATTTTCACTTTGTACTGCACATAGTGCATCTATCGTCGCCATTTCCATTCATTTAGCCCCGAAAACGAGAGGAAAAAATCGACGCGCGCTAAGTATATAATAAGGAGGAAACATTTGCTTCGGTTTAATCGCGTATAATATACGATGGAGCACGGGATTAAGATAAGCATTGCTGTTGAGAGAGATGCAGCAAACTTTAATCTTTGCTGTTCTCTCAGTCGTGTAGTAGCGCGTGCTACAACGAGCAAAGTTTCGTATTTACGTTGGGTAGACATTATAGAAAGAAATGCGCCTACAAAATCATCGCTCCTCGTTTAGCGAGTATACAATTTAAAGCTGCAGTCATGAGTCCGTACATCTGTTAAGAGCCATACATTATTAGAACAAAATCAAAGCGCCAAGAAAAACAGAAGTTGGTGAAAAAAATGAAGCGTCCGGTCTCGAATGAAAAAAACAAAGAAAAACAGCTATATTCGGCCACCTACGCGCTGCATCGACCGAAGCAAACAAAAAGAGAAACATCGCTCTAGCGCGTGGCGTGTATACTTACAGCGAGAGAGAGAGAGAGAGAGAGAGTCGAGGCTAGCGCGTAAAACCAAATAAAAACTCCGGATTTCCTAGTATAGCCTCGCGCTCGTGCTTTACTTGCCGCACTCTCGGAATCTTATGTAGCTCCCTCTGCAAGGTGTCGACTGTCGATACATAGCACGGGCACACATGTGTGCGCGCTCGTGTAAGAAGAAATATTTTTTAAGGAAAAAGAGAGAGCTTGCGAGAGGTAGAGAGAAGCTTTAGGTGTAGTAAGCGTTTATTGGAAATGTCCTAAACAGAGGAATAGAGTGCAGCGCGCGGGAATGTTTGCCCGCTCGGGGATTCCCGATATTTATGTACGACGACGCGTATGTAGGAGGAGAAGATTACTGCCTTGCCTCGTAAGAGACAATCGCTATATGCCACTCCAGTGACGCGTTACGCTTATACTGCTGCAGCGCTCGATCGATCGACTCTATATAAATATATACATATACGCACCGAAATTCAAATTCATGCAAACGTACCTATGAATAATTATCCCTACATAGAGATACATGCACGTGTAGTTATATATATATCTATATATATATATATATATATATGGCCGATTCTCTGTGAAATCGAATGGCCAAAAAATTTTTTTTTCTGCAAATATGAAAAACTTGCTGTTCCCGATGTCAGAAATGTCCCCAAATTTTATTAGAATTTTTGGGACCATCTATCACTCTTTTTCAGGGGCCCGAAGTTGGCCATTTTAGGGTTTTTTTGAAATTCATGAAAAATCACAAATATTAAAATAATTCCTGGATTAAAGTAGAATGATTCAAAAGTAAAAGTGCCCAGCAACTTTTTTGTTGGAAATTGTCCAAATTTTCAGAAAAAAAATATGCCAAAGTGATTGGAGCCACCCAAAGAGAGCATAGTGGGAAAACATTAAAAAAAAAACATAAAACAAGAAATCTACTCGAGTTCGAACCGGACTTTCATTTCCTAAACTATGTAAAAAGCTTCCCAAAGATGTCAACTAATGCCTGATAAAGTTTTGTAATGGGTCTTAAAGTTTAACGCAATGTAGACAACAATGTGTGGCGAAAAACATGCAAAAAAGGCCTGAAAATGGCTGTTTTTGGTGATTTTAGGCATTTTGGGCCTATTTTTGACCTTTTTTGCATGTTTTTCGCCACACATTGTTGTCTACATTGCGTTAAACTTTAAGACCCATTACAAAACTTTATCAGGCAGTAGTTGACATCTTTGGGAAGCTTTTTACATAGTTTAGGAAATGAAAGTCCGGTTCGAACTCGATTAGATTTCATCATTTATGTCCCTTTGGCAGTTTTTTTGCTTTACACTTACCTAGATTGTTCCAATCACTTTGGCATATTTTTTTTCTGAAAATTTGGACAATTTCCAACAAAAAAGTTGCTGGGCACTTTTACTTTTGAATCATTCTACTTTAATCCAGGAATTATTTTAATATTTGTGATTTTTCATGAATTTCAAAAAAACCCTAAAATGGCCAACTTCGGGCCTCTGAAAAAGAGTGATAGATGGTCCCAAAAATTCTAATAAAATTTGGGGACATTTCTGACATCGGGAACAGCAAGTTTTTCATATTTGCAGAAAAAAAAATTTTTTGGCCATTCGATTTCACAGAGAATCGGCCATATATATCTATATATGGCAATAGCGCTACCGCACACGCACGCAAAGATAATCACTGCAGCGAGATTCTGTAGTCGAAACTTTGGCGCTGAACAAACGTCGGGTCGCGTCGCGCGGGATACTTACTCTAGATAATGTCTATAACCGCGAGTACGACGGAGGGACAAGTTTTGTTGAGAAGGGAAAAATTTCTCAAGTCAAACTCGTAGCTGAGATGTATAGTCTCGCGCGCGACTCGAGAACCGCGGAGCCAATATAGCAAACTCTATCTCAACCTTCCGGCCGCGGCTTATACGTAATAATTTGTACTCGAGGAAAACTGTGAGCGAAGAAAAGAGGCCTCGTTATTACTTACTTGTCTCGCGTGGATGTTTATTGTGTATCAAATAATAACGTCAGTCTGGCGTGTAACGATCGCAATTTTCGCGCTGAAAATTGGTCCATGCGATGACAGAATTTACTCTCTATCGTTGTGAGCTACTAAATAGCGACGAACAGTACGACGGGAAATAATACACAATAAAAATAACACTCACTGGATAAATTCAAATTTCAATGAATTATAGGAGCTGAGCCAACTCTCACGACAAGTAATATAGCGAATTTGACCCGAGATATATATAGTTGCGAGCTTCACAGGTACACGTAAATGCTTTCACGTGACTATACAGCTCTTACCCACACACACCCATACACAGTACCCACCCTTGCCAGCACTCGTGTGTATCTATATAGCGTACAGGTACTGCGCACCACTGCGCATCGCGACACGCACTTCCAGTATTCGCGTGTATATGTGTGCGACTTGAAGAGCTTCGCGGCTTTGGGTATATATTTACGATAAGCTCACCGGTACTGCGTTGGGAGGAGAATTTTTCCGACGGCCCTCCCGCCTGCGCGCTCTATCTTGTGCGCTGAATTTTTTTGTTTTTCCTTTCAACCTTCCGCATCCTCCAAATTTTATTACAGCTGCACTGCTGCATCGTGTAACGCGAAATGCTTATAGCGCGATATGCATCACGGAGGATCGCGCAATGAAATACACTTGAATGTAATACCGTTTGCAAATTCTGATCCAATTATCGAATTCAAAGCGAATGAAAAAAAATTGCCGAGCTCGCTTGAACACCGACATTTGAAACTCATCGATCGTTTACGAACTTTTCAATTTCTTTCGAATACTCATGTATATTATTTGCGAATGTGCAGCGTGATTGCCACACTGTTGGCGCTATGAGGCTTTGATGGTTTTTACAAAATGGCACGAAAAAAAATGCTGCCTCGTATATATACACAAATGCCACATTATTCGTGGCTCGGCCATATTTATGTTTACGCAGTTCAACGAGTTGTCTTCTTTTCTTTTTTTTTCTCTCCCTTTTTCTCTGTTGCTTCGTCAAATACGCGAGCACACGGGTGCTACGTAATGTATATGTTTGCCAAAAAAAAGCCTCTTGACTTTTACAATTTCTCGTCACGCTTCGCAATGTGAATTAACAAGCTCTTCGGCGTGAAAACACGCCTTTTACGCCGCGACGTCGCGTGCACGCCATGTTGTTGATGTTTTTTCCGTTAGCTACACGCGCATGCAGAAATTAATGGTGACAAAATGCATCAAAACGAGCGATGCAGATCCTACAATACATCGCGAAAAACCATAAATAATTCGCAAGCCTTTTTTTGGTATGATTTTTGAGTGTAGGGACGATTTTTGTGTACACGTAATTTTACACGAATTATTTTCAGGCCTAGCGTACGTGAAGCCGTTCGTGCAATTTTATGACGAAATATTTTCAGATGTGAAAGTTTACTACAAATAAACAATTAATTGATTACAATTTATTAATTTGATTACAATAAATTTCATTTACAATTTCCCGATATAATTTCTGTCAGAACTTGACTTCTTTTCAAAATCTGTATCGTATATTTATAGCGTTTTATATTAACACGGCATTGTGATATAGACACTTACGAATATTACTTTTGCAATTGGGCACTCACCAGTGAGCGTTAAGTTCACTCGACAAATATAAGCAGCAGTACAGGGGAAGAGCCAAGGGCATGCAGATCTAGCGAGTCGTCTATATACGCGACTGTATTATATACACAGGGCAGAGGTATAATCGTGGCATTTATCTCATAGGCCAAGCCGCAAAGCTATTTAATTAGTTTATCGTGACTTTGGCTCGATTTAGCGCTTAGAGCTTCTCGTACACAAGCTTTAGACCAAAGACACAAATAGTTGTAACGGGCGCGCGGGTTTTGGCCCAAACCTATCGATAAAACATAGTGGAAAATTACTACAAAGTTGAATAATTGTCGGTAAAGTAGACTTGGTAACTGCTAGGGGTTTGAAAGTACCCGATTTTTGGAGATTTGCTGGATTCTAACCCAATTCGTCGAGCGAGAGCTGAATTAAAAAAATTTGAGTACTCAAAAGTTGTCGGATAGTCGATAGTCGAGTAATCGCGCTTTTTCAAGTATTTAAAGTAAAATTGTCAAATTATTTGGTTACTGATTTATTACACCTAGCTTTAATATTGTATCTATAATTATATCAAATATTCTAAGATAGATTACTTACTTTATTAAAATGATTTAATTATTTAAGCAATGCAAATTATATACCTAAACAATAATTAATTGCGTTAGTTACCAACACTGTCTTACTAATTCAAATTCTCAATTATCCATCGTCATGATAACGATATATAAATGCGAGACCATCTTCAAACGCGGGCTCAAAGCTCGATGCGTAAAACGAGCAAAAAGAGATGAAAAGGAAGGTTCAAGTGATGCACGAAGTAAATGTTTGCGCGACGCGTCAACGGCTGGAAGAAGCCATAAGGAAGATGGAAATCATAACATTTTGCCCTGCGGTTTCCTTTCCGAGCAAGCAGAAGCAGTCGCGGCGTGTCACGAGGACAATGGCAACGACGCGATTTTACAAAAAGCTATAGGCGTATTATAGTTGCGACAGACGATAACAAATGCAAATGAGAATTCATCAGATGTAAAATAGCTGATTTTTAGACTTTATAATATTTTACATAGGCACAAGCGCGAAGAAACTAGATGCAGCTCCTCCTCGCCGCGTGTTTATGCATATTATACATTCGCTTACGACGACGATGACGACGACGAAGATGAGGTGCAAGCAGCGCCTCGGAGATCCGATTAATCAACAATAAGCCTAGCTTGGCTGACTGTCGCTCGCAGTTGGCTGCACACACTCCCATGATGCTAGTGCAAAATCGAGGCTCTTTATACTATGCTGTATACGTATATCCTCGTTTTCGGTTTCAACGCACACCTTCTCCTTTTACCTCGCTGCGGGCTCGTGTACTACGCCAATTACCATCGACGACGCATAAATTAAGCTGCACCAACTACCTACGTATACCTATATACATAATACGACAAACTCTCGTCGATATTCCTATACATCGAACTACAGCAGCTAAAGTTTTCGCGGCAAGCGCCATCCCTACGCCATACACGCCATCCCTCGAATCGCTCGAATCTCAATCGCGAGAGAGCGCCAAGGCAAAAACACGAAACTTGCAAAAGCAATATATTTTAAAGCTACTGAAATTCTACTGCAGTTGCATCTTATTTGCACTTCTCTCTGCAGCAGTCCTCCCGATATAGGACAGCTCTCTTCGCTCGTTCTTGCATTTATAAATATACGCGTGGGATGCAGTTGCCTAATTCTAGCGCGTACACTATCCCGAGCTAATTTAACGAAATTCGCGCTCTCTTCTTTTTGTCTCTTCCTGCTGCTCTCGCGTACGAGACACAGAGAAGCTATCGTATCTATGTACATACCGTATAATGCATATATACTTGGCCAAAGGTACGAATTAAGATTTGCATAATGCAAAAGTACTCCCGCCTGTGCCTGACCGTCCTCGTGCCAGTATAAGTAGCAGAGAGAGCTACTCTATCTCCGATCGAGCTCTCTCTCTCTCTCTCTCTCTCTCTCGAATACGTGTTGGAAATTCGCACCTCGAGCCCATTCGCTACCGGGAAAACGTTCGACTGCGTGTGAATGCGCCACTATCGCGAGTATAGTAGAGCTGAAAAGACATGTACAACAGCGTAGAGAGGCCAAAGAAACGAGTTGGAAGTATTCCCGAGGACTGCTTAAATACGTATATATACAGCGATAGACACCCTCACTCACCTTCTTCTTTTTTCGCTCAACTTCCTTGTCTCGTTGCTTTGAATTTTATATATCATGCATTTCACGTGCTAGCTGTCGTTGCGTTTTGTAGCGTTGATAAGAGAACTATATGCTCACTCGGAATTTTCTCTACTTCTTTCTTTTTTTGACATTATTTTTGACGCTTACATCAAAGTAGGTAAATCATAAAGAGAGCTCGAAAAAATTAAACTAAGGTGTACATCAGGGAGAAATTGCAAGTACCAAGCAGCAAACTCGCTTATCCGCTACTCTCGGCTCGATAGCCTCTCTTTTTTGCCCAATTACTCTATCACGCAATGACTCGAGCGAAATATGCACATTGATACATATTATTCCCTCTCGCGCATTTCCCGGCCGGCTGAGTTAACATTACTTCGAGCACATTTGAGCGCACTGCCTGCGCATAGGAAAACAGCCGAATTTAGACGCGGCACGTTTGCGCGTGCTCCGCTCTTGGCACTTTTTTTTTATCTAACGATATCATATGTATAGTGTATATTATATAGACTCGGAAGAGAGGAGTATACGCGTACGCCTGCACGTATTGATTGGTTGGTTTTGCTTATATGCACTGACACGCGCTCAAATGGCTTGATACATATTTCTGAGTGACTCGCATATTTTTTTGCGCCCCGACTCGCTTGTGTCGTTCGCTTCTCAGCCAGTGACATATATTCTTGAGGGATGCCACGCCAGCCTAGACTCTTCGACGTCGCTGCCATAGCTGCACGACAGAGAAGATATGATTCGATGGAGGGTTGATTCTGTGTACATATCGTATAAAATATATTGTCGCGTAACGTAATAGATCGAATTGGACGGTACTGTGTGTGTAATATAGTATATCGTTGCGTATACGCTCGGTGTGATAAATCGGTGTCGTCTTATCGCGTCTTGACGGGATTTTTCATGGGAAACACCTTAATGAAAATTGATCGACGATTTTCACGAGCACGGAATCTCTCGAAACTATCGTATGAGTCAAGATTTTTTTCACGCTGTATATTAGTCGCTGCGCTACTTGTTAGACACAATTGCAAGAAAATGTGGAAACAAATAAGTACTCGCAAAATTGAATTCTATGATATGAAATTCTTGTCGCTAGTCACTATAAAATCTTGCCGTATTCCTAGACGACTTCTTGCCTTAACCCCCAACGAATTTTTTTATATAAAACTGCGCACGCACCGAGAAACTGCTGACAGACGGCTTTGGCACTTTTTGGAACGACTTCTAAATTCGAACGTTGGACTGGGGGCGGGCAAGTATACAGGCATATATACTTCTCGACCGATAATGTTCCAGGAAGCACTGCACAAACATACTTATGCTATACATAAGATGAGCATCTCGCGACTCAAATGTTGTATAAGCGCACACCGCAACATATAAGAACGTGTACCCGTCCACTTGTTTGAACGAATGTTCAATGTTCGAATATAGTACGAGTTTGTCGGTTACGTACACGAATGTCGAATTCACACTGCAAGCATTGCGATCTGTCTACGTGCGTCGAGATGTCCGACCTAACGGCTACATTTGAATCGAAGAAGCTATCGAGCGGATTTTTCTGATGATAGGCATTGGATATTTTGCAGACCAAAGCTCATAATTGCGATGCAAGCGTGATCGCAGGGTTTTTTTTATATTATTAAATTTTGTCAAAAAAAAATTTTTTGATTTTCCTATATTGATACCTACACTATCATTTGAAGAAAAAGAATTGAAACTTGTTTTCAAACCAGAAAATCTATTTGTGAGCTACGAATGACTATCGTTTTTTGCGATAATGTGTAACAGTACACGCTGTAGACACGCTACAACTCTTGAGTAATATCCGAATTAAGTTCGAAGAAAAATTAATACGCGCCTTTTTGCGACTCGCGATATCTTACGTAGTTGGGACGAGTCTCAGATCGCTATCTTGTATGAAAACATCGTTACTCTGATTTTTCATAATTATGTCAAATTAAAATCATTCGAAAATGAAACTGCGTGTCAAAGTTTGTCTGTTCAGTGCGTTATTCGTCGCTCTCGGGCAAGTCGCCGCGGATCATTCTTCATTAGACGGGACGTCAACGATCAGGGGCTTGGTGAGGTTGAAACAAAAGCCCAAGTCCTACCGTTTCGATCCAGATTACGATCCGTTTGATCACATTAATCCAGATATAGATAATGTAAGTTAATTAGTTGAAATAAAAAAGTCAATTTGCGCAAGTAGTAGGGTGAAAGGGGAAATATATTGGCTCGGAGTATACTAAAAAATTAAATGAATTCATGAAAAAGGAGCCGATCGTTAAAAAATTCAATTACCCGGTGGAGAAGCACAAGATTACAACGGAGGACGGCTACAGATTACTCGCCTACAGAATTCCCGGACACAAGGTTAACCCGAGCAAGGAGAAAAGGACACCGGTACTGCTGATCCCGGGCGCCTTCTGCATCAGCACACAATGGATCGTCCGAGGGCCTGGCATCGATCTCGGTGAGATAAATTAGCGCCGAAAATTATCCGAACTGTGACTCAGCGATGCTATATTAAATAAAAAAAAAAAATTGTGAAAATTAATTGCAGCCTATCTGTTGGCCGACGAGGGTTACGACGTCTGGATGAGCAACAATCGGGGCACGGGCTTGGCCAGGGCTCACGTCAGCCTCGATCCCGATTACGACGCCGAGTACTGGAATTTCAGGTAGTACAATGTACACAATGGACTCTTTTATTGGCTCGAGCCTCGGCCGCATGATAATAATGATTCATACATACCGGGACGGGCAGTTGGCACGAAATGGGCGTCTACGATCATCCGGCCAATATCGACTACATACTCAACGCGACTGGCAAAGAAGCCGTCATTTACATCGGCCACTCGATGGGCACGACGAGCAGCTACGTCCTGCTCTCGACCAGGCCCGAGTACAACGACAAAGTGGCGCTAGCCATTAGCCTGGCACCCGTGGCCTACTGGTATCAGCCGCTGCATCCCATTGTCAATGCCCTCAAGCCCCTCGTCACTCGTATTCAGGTTTGTCGATGCTGCATGCGAAAATGATAATACCTATACACGTTACATATGCGTCGCACGCACATCGCCGACGGCGTTTACAAGCTCGCAGCCTTTTGACCGTTACGCGATGTGAAATTATCAATTTTCTAAATTGCAGACTATGTTCGACAAGTTGCAAATCTACGAGATTTTTCCGAATCAGGCGGGCATGCAGAGCTTGACCGAATCCATGTGTAAAAGCCGAAACGTGAGATTTCGAAATCTGTGCTTGCTGGCGATAACCAATGTCATCGATGGTCCGGACATCGAACAATTGCCCGATTTGGTATAACGTTTCACGGAGCGCAGTGGTCGCCATTTTGTTTAAAATATTTCATAATTTACATAATTAACTTTTGCAGGACACACTGATAAGGTTTACATCGTTCATGCCGGCTGGCATGGCGAAAAAATCAATGTCGCATTATGGGCAAAATATGATTAATAACGGTAATTCAAATTAACATTGTACGCGAGAAAAGGAAAAAATTCGAAATTCAGTTATAAATGCTTGGGTTTTAGGTGATTTTCGAATGTACGATTACGGGGAAGCGGAAAATGTGGTTCGTTACGGAGCAAAAATTCCTCCGAAATATGCGTTAAAAAATATTAAAACACCCATAGCATTGGTTTTCAGTTTTGGAGACGTTTACAACACTCCCGAGGTAATACCGTTAAAAAAATTCAAATTCGAAAAAATCGTTAATGTGTGTAAAATTCAATACTCACGTTCGTTTTACGTTATTCTCAATTGATTCTTTGTAAATAACCGTTTTAGAACGTCTACTACTTGGCAAAAGATATTCCGAACCTTGAAACAGTAGAGGCCGTTCCGGATCACAAATTTACTCATTTGGACTTCATCTTCGCCAAGGATGTAAAAACACTTCTCAACGATCGCCTGATGCAAATGATGGCAAAGTATTCTACTTGAAAACCGAAAAAAAAGTTCACTGAGTTCGAACCATATTGTTTGAAATCGCGCACCACTGATATCACTCTCGAATAACCGAAATTAACTGACTGTACGAAAAGAAAACTGGAAATTTAAAATAAAGAATTGATTAAAAACACTGCTTGAATTGTTAAGTCTCGATAAACTAATCGACTCGCTCGGCCTCGCGTGAGTGCAACGGAGATAGAACATGAAATGACTGTTGCTATCTCTCGTCAGTAAGCTAGAAACCCGCTCGAACTGAATGCACTGTATCGTTACACCAACGGTCGATTCGAGCGATCTTCAATTCGAACGTTCGACCTTTAAAAATACATGCTCTTTATTAGAAACGAGAGCTTTGTCGAAAAAAGCATCGAAATTCAATGTACTCACTAATCAAAAACTTTTTTACAATAAGAATGAAAACGAACTGGTATACATTTTACCAGATTTGAAATGGTATCGTTCGATAGGCGGCTCTAGCTTCGGCAGCGCGCGGCAGGCAGCCATTAAACTTCTCCCACTCTATGGCCACCACGCCGTTGTGCTGCTGCATCCACGCATACTGTGTTGGTCACCTCTCATCTAATTCTGGCTTTGTTTTTTTCTATTTGAGCCTCGTGGAGACTCTTTAGCGTAAACGGAATCTCCATCTTATACCGGGTTCTAACGGTCCAGGCTTCGGTCGTTTAATATAATAAGTGGACTTTTTGAGAAAAAGTTTATCAAGATGTTGAACCAGAGTGCCGTGGAAAACGACAAAGCGGCTAGCTACACCTCTGACTATCTCGACATGGTAGAAAATTTACCCCATGACGTGCAGTTGTTAATAACCGAGCTTCGAGAATTGGACGTCCGCAGTCAAAGTAAGATTTTTTTCTTTATTCGCCAAATACTATAGTTAATCATCTGCAGTCCTTCTGACTATTCTTCAATACTGTCTTGACATAATAATATGTAACTCTGTGTTGATTTCCATTGTGTACGTATTATTTTTCTAACTACATATTGCCACTGCAGGTAATGTACGTGAAATGGAAAATTATCGCGAGGCATTGAGCAAAACTGAACCCGATTCTGCAGCAAGAGCTAGACTTACAGCGATATTGCAAAATTGCCTGATATCTATGCAAGAAGTTGGAGATTTGAAATTGCATACCGTAGGGAAGATCAATGACTTGCTTGAAAGCAAAAACAAAATATTGGACTCTGGTTACAAAAATTTAGGTAAGATCAATAGATTTTTCAGTATAAGTATATATCAAGAATCTTGTTGAATTTAATGAAACAATCATATTTTACAGATTTTGAAAAAAGCAAAGAAAATAATGATGTTAACAAAGAAAGTAATTTCAATTCAACTAGCAACTCTACTAGTAATAATGTCAATAATCCAGAAAAGCCTGCTAAACGAGTCAGACGCACAAGAACAGAACACTTGATTGAACATGCTGCTCTTTTGGAGACATTTGCTATGGCTGAAAGTCAATCTTCAAAAAATCTTCCCAGCACTTCAAATGGCAATCCCAAGAGAAGTGCCGTTGCTGCTAATGTTGGAAAGAAGAAGAAAAGGAAAGCTAGGCAAGGACAGTCTCAACAGCATGAGGAAGACACTGTGCAACCAGATGATCCTAATGTTGATCCAGACGAGCCTGTATATTGCCTATGTGAACAAATTTCTTATGGAGAAATGATTTTATGTGACAATGATTTATGTCCCATTGAGTGGTTTCATTTTTCATGTGTTTTTTTAACTACAAAACCTAAAGGTAAATGGTTTTGCCCAATGTGCCGGTCAGACAAATCCAATACAATGAAACCTAAACATCAGTTCATGAAAGACCTTGCTCAGTACAAAAAAGAAAAAGAAGGAAATTCATAGTACTGAACAGTAATGAATTCTGATTAATTGAGGATTAGTTTTAAAAAAATCATAATCATAGCATTAGATAGTAGAGAAATAGTTATAAAAAATGTGTTCTGTATTGTGATCAAATGTAAATAATTGTACATACATATTCTATAATCTTGTATAACATTAATTTAAAGTAGAATATCTTTTGATTATCTTTTGAATAATGCTTTGTGATTTTAATGAAAAGAGTAATAAGAATAGTTTGGAAGGAGCACATTAATATAATATTATATTTTCTAAATTGAGTATAAAATGAATGAAAACAAAAGTTATTAAATGGAAATGAAATATCACTTTAATAGCATAGACAGTATTAAAATTAATAAAAATGAATTACATGAGTTCAAATTATTCTGATATCCTATTTTTTCACAGTCACTCCTAATTTATTTTAAAATTATGTGAATGGCAAACTATTGCTGCCTCAATTACATAACAATGCAATTTTGCATTTTTCCAAAGAGGAGAATCACATTGAGACATTTGACTTGTTAGAGAAGTAACGTAATTACCTGAAATATGTAAAATAATTTTACATTAGTGTCAATTTTAAGAATTATAAATAATGGTATTTTATTGCGTATTATTATCAAAATTTATATTTGCCAAGTGATTTTGGAAATTTAATAATTGAAAAAAAAACAAACATCATTGTCCAATTATGAATTTTTAATACCTTGAAAAAAATTTAATAAATAATTTAATAAGTGATTCATACTTTACATTTATTTAATGTCAGTGTGGATCTTCTGTTGAACCACTTTCTTGAAAGTTCAACCAAGATTGCTCAACCACAGTTGCCACCCTTTTTTCATATTCTCGTTTGTTTTCTTGATATAATTGAGCAGCTAAAGAATTAGCAGGTGAATTTGGATTTGGCTCATCTAATAAAGACTGAAACATAGATTATTTTTGATAAAAGGAAAAAATAAAAGACTGGTGTACAAAGTCAAATTATGCATTTATTTTATGCTTTTACGTATGTAATTTAAATTATGATAAATAAGTGAGTTAATTTAACTGTACTATGAAAGTACATCACTTAAAATTCTAATAGATATAGCAATATTTTTTATTGAAATGACAATTGTAATCAAAATAACAGTTTTACACTTCTTTTTACATCAGCGTCACTTGTGTCTCTTGTTATAATTTTATTCAGAGCTTGTACAAAAAGCAGAATTGAAAAAGAAAAACTGGCTTCAATTCAAACTTCTAAAATTTTGAATCCTGCAATGTAAAGCTCATCCCTTATCACCATTCACATCTTTTTTTAATATCACTAAGGTATTCCAACAAATAAATTAAGTTTTTAATTTATTCTACAACACCTTTGAAATTCTATCTAAATTTATTAGGGTTGTTTGCTATTGAATGTTATCTTCATGATGCAAGATATCAAATTGAATTATAATTAAATTCCATAATTAAACATTGTTAATATGAACAACTATCAAAGAAATTTTTTAGAAATTTGATGTACTTTTAAAAATAAATATCAGTATGATTTATTTGAAAGTTAATCAATTGATGTTGCAGCATCATTATAACCAACTTGTCAAATAGTTATCTTGAATTTATGATTTCATCAATTTAGGAAGTAGATTAAAAGTTCATTTTCATATTTACTTATATCAAAACAATGCATATGAAAAAATACTAAAAATGAAACAGAACTATAAAATTTGTAATCAGTTTTTAACATGGACTACAGTAATGATGTAATTATTTATGTTTAAGGTGTGTGCAAGAACAAAGGATAAGATACAGTATTGGTGTTGGAATTAAAGTCTTGGGAAGTTGACACATTTGTAAAACTAAAGCACACGGCATTAGCTCCAATTTAAAGAGTGGCACATGAACTCTCTTCTTATCCTTGGTACACCTTGTAGACACTGTTGCAGCATGTTGTAGTTTGTGTCAGCTGCCAGTAAGGATACGGTATACTGACATAACTAAAAATTAAAATAATTATTGCTTCTATTAGCCGATAGAGTATTGTTTTCTTTTTGGCATTTTCAACCTTACTCAACAATTGATTATAATGATTCAACTCTAATTAAATTATAACTCAAAAAAAATTGTGATAATTGATCAGTCATAAAAAACTTTATTTTATGATGCTTCAAAATGGTTTATAGATAAAAATTGCAAGAAATGAAATTTATTTTGATTGATTACATAAAACCATAATAAAAATTGTCGTTGGACAAAACTATCAATTTTTTATAAAAAAAAAAAGTGTCAGTATAGCGTACCCTTAAGTTGCTACTGCGACAGCGGCGTATTCTTGCCTCCAACTAATCCACAAAACTCTGCTCCACGCAAGCCTTCACTCGTTTCTCGTACTCGCGCCGATTCTCTTTGTACAGTTGTGCCGCCATCGAATTAGCGGGTGAATTTGGATTTGGGTCACTTAACAGCGACTGCAACCACACAAAAGTTTTAATCATCTTTTCACTATGATCTATACTAATTAAATTTTTCAGATTTTTCGTTTTAAGCATAAAACTATTGTCAAGTATTTTGAGAAAATTTAACAGATTTCAAGGAATCATTAGTCAATTCAATTCAAAAATTTTTGATGGGATTCAAATAAAAGCCAATATGAAGGTAATGATGATGAGTTATTGATGATTGAAAGATTCATGTAGCAATATAAATATCATAATGCTAATTATATTTAATTCTACTTTATATTTTTAATTATCAATGGAAGCTTTAAACTTGGCTATGATATACAGATTGCTGATAAACCGATCACTTTTGCTATAATTGTAAGGATTGAAGAAATTAATTTCTACAAATGAATCATTTCTTATTGTTTAAAAAATATTCATTTCATTATTTAATAGTCAATTGATGAATGATTTCAATCTTGGGTTAATAGATCATAACACTCAGTAACATTGAGCACATCAAAAATTAACTTTGATGAAATTGCAACCGCTGTTAAGGTTTTATTGAGTAACAAAGAAGTCATTACTGACAAAAACTACACATATGAAGAACAATGATTCTGGCACTTTTAAAATTGTCTTACCTGTATAGAAGTTAAAATTGCGGACACATCATACGTAGGACTCCAACGGTTTTGAAGAATGTCAAGACATATACCACCATCTGCATAAACATTGGGATGGAACATTTTACTAACAAATCTAACCGTTGGTGGTTTGTTGGGATATTCTTCTGTAAATTCTATTGTGAGTTTGAACGTTCCATCTTCAAATGGTGTGTCATGTGGTCTGCAAAAAAGTCAATGTTCAGTGTCAATAAATTAGTTTAAAAAGCAATTCATCAAAGTTGCATCAACAAAAAACTGGCCATGAATATTTGGAAGCGTACCCAAATATAACAGCATTCCAAATCATAATATTATTATCGGTTGGTGCTCCTGAAACTCCTGTTGGTGGATCTTCTTGTAATCTGCACAAACAAAAAGCATAAAGATTGATAATCGGTCCATAGTACCAATTAAAAAAACAGGCATCAGAAAGAGTACATTGGTATTTATATGTAGTACATTTACATGTATGTATTTATAAATATATATATATATATGCGTGTGCATATTTGTGAGTGTGTGTGTGCGCGCACACAGACTTGTACGTATTCACACACACATATATGTATATAATAGCAATTGAAAGAGTACACATTTTGGCTCGCTTCTAATTATAAAATTCACAAAGAACGTCATCGGGAAAAACATGGTAAAGGAATCTGCGCGCTCGACGAGCGTTTCGATTTGGCCTGACGGAAGTGCATTTTCTCCGATTTTCCCAGAGCGAGTGTGTGAGATAAAGAGAGAGAAAGAAAAGCTGGTTGCTGTATAATAATAACGTCATTATAATGTATCGTGTTGTACAACACGCGAACGTAGACATCCCAAATGTCGCACACATTCGCAAATGATTCGCACGCACATACATACAAGCGCACTCGCTCTCTCTCTCTCTCTCTCTTTCTGTCTTTCTTTCACGGCACAGGGGGGCCCCAAATCGAGAAAAGGTATTATAACTCCTGAGCCACACACTCGTGAAAAATACGGCAAAAAAGCGAGCAAAGGATATCCTTACCTCTTGAAATCTCGCATGAGTCGTCTTCTCGCGGGTGTCGACATGTTATTGAATTAACTCTATCTACGAATACGTTATATGTAAACTTCTAGACGAAGGTCTTTTTACGCGTAGTATCTCTGACAGCAGTTTTTTGCAGCAAACAGTATAGTAGCACACAGCAGCAGCAGTCGAGTCTCTTCAATCTTCTGTCTTGCTCTCTCTCTCTTCGGACTGCTCGTATAATCACGCACAGACACACGGACACACACAGCCGAGTTCGCACGCACTAACACACACTAGAGTCGACGGGACACACTACGTATATCTCGGCTATATAGGCAAATGTGTTGGCGATCGCAAGAATCGCGGAGACTCGTCGACGACGTTTTGCTGTTTATTTGAAAATAATGGCTTTATATCAGCACGATGACTTGAGATTTATCGGGCTGCGTGTAACGACGAAGATGCTGCTCGAAGGCACGCTCGATGAGCAATGTGGTGGTATTGGATTTTGGTACGGACAGTTGCTGTGTACAATATACGCTTTTATCTTCGGACGAGAGTCGGTGATTCACGCGCACACGAACTAGTCTTGGCCGCAATCGCAGAGGGCTTCTTCACTCTTGGCTTTCCTTTCTTCCCCCTGTGCACCCCGCTCGCTTATATATATTCGATATATATTTTCTTTTGTACGTGTAAGTATTAAACGCTCGACTGTATCGTGCGTAATTTGCTATAGGTAGCGCACTTGCGATTTCGCGTCCGTATTAATCAAGTGCATGCACGAATACGCTTGCACTACTGCTGCTCCGACTTGCACTTGAGTATGCACGAAGCGTGGATTTTGCAACGCGTTGAATTTTAATTTTTTTTTTTTTTTTTGCTCGCAGTAACGAAACTGTTGAGGGCGCCGATTGATGCTATAAAACTAGTCCACCCATTCGACGAGGACTTTTACTCGATCGAGTCTGCTCGACGACCAAGAGAATCGTCGCTGCTGCTGCTGTTGCTGCGCTACTGCTGCTGTGGGTAAATTCGCACGACACACGTAGATTTTCTGTACAATGTATGTATAGGTAGATGTACTAAAAATATATATAGGTATAGGTTTTTAACAGACGAACACGCGCGCGCGTCCTTCTCGCGACATTACATGTACCCGGGCCGCAGCTCGCGCATCAAACCAATGCTAAACTGTAGAAGTGTACACACACGATATATATCGTTATATACGTTGCTGCTTTGTGTACACGAGTCTGTACATGTATAGGTATAGTATTCATGCAGCTGCACGTTTTTGCAGCCTTTGTGTGTCGTCGACCACACGCTCCTCGATGAAGGCCGCGCGGCACAGAACCTGAACTTTGCCGTTTGCACGAGTTCGAACTTCGAGTTTATGCGTGGACGCGCGCGTGTGTGTGTGATAGCGCGTGTAGGCTTTTTGAAGTCGCTGTTGTGTTTTAAGCTGTTGCGCTCGGTAAAGGCTCCACTCCTTTTTTTGTTGCTCTGTAATATTTTAATTCCTTGGGTACTTCTTTCAATACCAAGAATTCAGACAACTTAGGTAAATGCATTGCCACCTTTGTATTCTAAGATTTAATGAAACTTAATTGCGCTCATTGTGTGACTGATCCAAGAAAATTTTGCCTAGTCAAAACAGCAGACGAATACTCGCACGACAATGTTGTGACCGCGAGAGAGCTGACGAATTTGATTTATTTTTAAAGAAAAAAGACTCATCTCTCTTTGTAGTACCGATGAACTGACCGCCGACTGTTGAAAATACTCGTTCGTTGTTATTTTTTCTTCTCTTCGTGTTTTCCTACACCCCGCTATTTATATCATGTATCATAATTCTTCTTTTTTTCGTATTTTCTAACTTGTACTTATAGATTTTTGATAAGTCAAGGATTTCTGCCTTGATATTTCGCATTCTCTTTTTTCCCCAAGTCGAACGAGTTTGTCATGCTGACGAAAACGATGTTAACGAACGATCAAATTTCCTGAATTTGTTTACATCATTCGGTAGCAATGAACAACGCGGATGTTTACACTTTTTTGTTTCATATACTGATAAACAGTTTTAAACAATTTTTCAATTTCTTGTATGATGATTCAGATTTTAATTTTGATTAATTCAGTATTCGCAATTTTTTTAGAATTTCAAAACAATGGAATTGCCTGAGGTTGGATCACAATGTTCATTCACAGAATGTAAACAGCTTGACTATTTACCTTTGAAGTGTGAAAAGTGCATACAATTTTTTTGCAAAGATCATTATAATGCATCTTTGCATCTCTGTCCTAAAATTAATGATGATCCAGAGTCAAAAAAAGATGTTAAATTCACTGGCAAGGAACTACATGAAGATAATCCAATTGCTGAAGCATTTGCCATAAGGGATGCTGCTTTTACACAACCACTTCATGATGAAAAACATTGTCAGAAATGGGACAATTGGGAAAAAGCAAAAAAAGATTTCCAAGAATCTAAAACCAATGTAGATAAAGATGTAGATAGTAAAATCAAATCAAGTAAGAATTCTGCAATGGCTAACAAGGTAAAGAAATATAGAAATCTAACATTGAAAATCAATGTTACTTTTATATTTATTGAGATGTTACTTTCAGGTGCAACTTATGAAATTAAAAGGAAAAGCTGTGGGTTTAAAAAATATTCCAATTGCTGAACGTTGTTACTTTCAAGTTCATCTTCCTATTAAAGGTACATTGAAAACAAATTCTGGACCTAAAGCAGTATTCGTATCAACAGAGTGGAGTATCGGTAGAATAATAGACAATATATCTGATTTATTAAATGTCCCCAATAATAATAATGTTGCAACTGCCACCAAGCTTAGAATTTTTAATCACAAGACAGGTGATATTGTAAGTAAAGATCTTAGTGATACATTGTCACAGTTTATCAAGTCAAACTGTTTAGTTAATGGTAATGATATCATTTTGGAGTATTGTGAAGATGAAAAGATTGATGTCTCATTGTATAAATAAAAATTTTGAACTAATTTTATTTAATTATTGTAAATATTGTAAAATATATAGACGTAACTACTTGAAAAATTGTTATTAAATCGTTTATTTAAGAAATTTTAAGAACTTGAATAATTATTCTTTTTTTCAAATGCAATCTCATTTTATAAGAATTTTTGTATTGAGGACTGAACAATGCAGCAATGCTTTTATGCTATATAATTTCCCATAGAGGAAATGGATCGCCTTTTACCCGGTTATTATGGGAAAATACAGTGAGAACGTGGAGTCGCTACAGATTCAATCCCCACTAGCAGACGATTCAAGTGGATAACCTCCGTACAGAATACAACTCTCTGACAGTAAACGAATACATATTACACGTGCGGTGCGGTAATTGTCTCTCCGAAAGGCTCTTCGTTTGATCAATTACATTCTATTCGATTTTTAATGAAGTTGCATGTTCCGACATTCGACTATAAAAACTCGAATCTCGTGACAGTGGGAAATTATTGCATTAAAAGTTCCGCCGGTGGTAAAAATCGATAAGAAGCGAAGCAGAGAGTCCATATAACAGTTTCTCAGTCTCTAGTGCGCAACCCTTGCAGAGTTGCACGAAGCGCAAGCCCGAAACGAATGTATTCAGTGTCAGTGCATTTTAAGCCTTATTATCAATCCTTAGTCAGCTGTGATAGAGTTACAACGGTGCACTGCTGAAAACCATAGCAGTTGCTGGCTCAACACTGAACGACGACAAAGTGACAAAACATTGGCTTTTTACCGATTCAACGAGTCATCTGCGTCAATCCACAAGTTAATAACAGAATAAATGGCTCAGCACAAGAGTAAGGTTTATTTAGGCTATGATGAAGAGTATGTCAATGAAAAACTCAGTAGCCTTGTGGATTTCACCACCAATAAAATTGGAGGCAAACCTGTAAGTCTAATTTCTAAATATTTACAAATTTTTAAACACAACTGAAGATTTTACTATGAATTATGGTTTTCAATTTTTATTGCAATCTTGTTAAATCTGTAATTATAAATATATATCAATACAAATGTGAAAACTTTTTTTATTGTGATTGTTTCATTTTATAATTTACAATGAGATTTTGATTAAAAATATTGTTGGACAACTGAATATCACACTTTAATAATCTATATCTTATTTATTAGAATTGGCATAATGATCAAACAAAATTGGAATCACCTCAGTGCAGACTATGTGGATTACATCAAGTATTAGCTCTTCAAATATATGCTCCTTTAGACAACTCTAAATATCATAGAACTCTGTACATTTTCGCTTGTCTCAACCCTAACTGTTGGAATCATAATGAAAGTTGGACGTGCCTCAGGGTGCAATCTTTAGAAGAAGCAACCAATACAGAATCTTTATCAAGTTCCTGCACTAAAGAAAAACTCAATCCAACATGGTGGTTATCTGATGCAGATGACTGGGGTGATAGTGTAAATGATAATGAATCAGAGAGAAATGGAAACAATGTACTCGCTAATGATCCTAACAAATTCAGTTTGTCAACTCAAAACATAAATCCTGAAGATAAATTGGAGGCCGATTTTTCAGAATTACAAGTTGATGATCCTAATGCCAATAGGTGGGTTAATTGGACATTATTTTATAGTATTTCTCGTTTTCATTTTTATCAATAATTTTTTTTACAATACTAAAGCCCAACTAGTGTGGATTCTCCAGTTGGTGTAGGAGCAGTTGGTTGTTTAGATTCTCTCAAAGCTTCTGCAGAAATTGAAGCAGAAGAAAGTGAAGTTGTTTGTATTGATACTCCTACTCAACCACGAAATGATCTACTTATGCTTATTCAAGAAGTCACACCTCCACCATGTCCATCACTAACAGACTCTAAGGCCGTCTCCCATAATGCCCAATTTGTCGAAATGTTTATTGTGGTGGTTGAAGAATATGATTCTTCTACCTCAGAAAGCAGTCAACATGTTCGAGATCTTCAAGTTGAATACCAAAGAGATGACACAAAAGATGAGGCTTGCAAGGGTTACGACACAGCAGCTGAAAAGTATGAAAAAGACTCTCCAAGACACGGAGACAAAATGTTTCATAAATTCTATACAAAGATGCAGGAAAATCCTGGTCATATTCTTAGGTATGTGCCATAGAATATTTTTAAGAGTAGACATATTATTTTTCTACAAAGCTACATAGATATCTTTATTTTGTGGCTTTTTAAACGTCAACGTAGCTTTTTACAATGATATTAAAAGGAAAATAATTTAATTGACACATTTTTCAGGTACTCAAGGGACAATTCAGTAGCTCTGCTACTTTACCCTATGGATGGGTGCATCGGACGTTGCCGTCACTGTGGCGAAGAGATGATTTTTGAGCTACAAATCCTTCCTACTCTGATATCGAAACTTGAACTGTCTGGTAAATCCGATCGACCGTTCCGACTGGAATTCGGCACTGTGCTCGTTTTTACGTGTGCCCGTAGTTGCTGGTCTAACACCGATTCCTACCGAGAAGAACATATGATTGTTCAGGCTGAAAGAATGTAGCTGAATTGTAATTATTATTCTAATAGTATAAAATATCGATAAAGACTTTCGATGTAAAAAGTCCTATCATGTACCTATTGATGATAATGTATCACTGTTACTTACTACTCAGTGAAAAAAAAGATTTATTTTTAATCATTGAAAGTGCATTTAACGATTTGAGTTGTGTAGTTGAAAGAGTAGAAATGATCCTCACTTATTTTTTGTGATAAGATACAAAGATCTCTAAAATGTAATTGATTTTTTATTTCTTTTTGTAGATATTTGTTTTAGGAATTTATTTTGTAGCTTTGTTATGAATTTTTTTATTTTAATTTTTTAAATGGAATTGCATCAAATAGATATTAAGTTGAAAATTGTCAGAGAACTACTCAATTATATATATTATACATTTACCATAAGAAAAGATACATATTTTATCAACTAAAGACTACTAGAACTTTTTCGAGTTTAGCTCATGTACTACTTCTACATTGTTAATGCAACTATTGAAACATAGTGAATAAGTGAAGAGAAATTATTTGTTATTTTTAAAGTATTTTGTGAATCAAAAGAAAGTGAGAAAACCTTAAAATATAAATAGTTACTTACATAGAAAATTTATGTAAATGAGTTTGAAAACAAATCAAACAAAATGTTTTAATAGAAAAGAAAAACAAACGTTTTTTAACTAACTAAACTTATTTAATTGACTGTAGCATAAATATTAAATTCAAATGCATTTACCGACGACTTTTGAATTCTTCAGCTCTCGCTCTTACGAAAAATTAATAGTGATAAATGTTAGCGACGAGATAAGATGTATACAAATGGCGTCCGTGCATTGTCAAGTGCGTTATAAAAAGAGAAGAAATAAAGTAAACGATTCTCTGATAAAAAGAAATAAACTTTTTTTTTTCTCAAATGTCAATATTAATAATATACTCTATTAGTAATACAATATTTACAATGATTTTCCTACACATCTTTTCCTTACATTATATTTCCGTTGAAAAAGAACATGTACATTTGATAACAATTATCAATTACCGATTTAATTCATTCCATTGCAAATTGTCCGCAGAGTCCAGTCTACAATTCGCTTTTGAGTCAAATGCAGTTACGAAATTTATTTTCATACTGAATTAATAATTTCTTTGCAAAGGATTTTCGAAAATATATTTTTTTTGTTCAAAATGAATCTTGCTTAATTCTTTGCTAAGATGGTCACCATTAGAGAATTCGCTGTTCATAATATCTTCGGCGAGTTGAAATACTCTTTGCTGCATTCTATAAGCCAGCACCACGCACAGTTTGATTTCTGCATCACTGTTTCTATTACCAATGCAATACGATCTCGAAGCTCTTCCAACAACCGCTACATACGCGTAAATCTGGGATACCATATCACTAAGTCGTTGCATATCCATGTGCTTTTTGCCAACTTCAGTGCCATATCGTATTAATATTTCTTGTGTACATTCTTGAAGTTTTAATATGCATCTGTCACAAAAATCAGCACATTCTTGTAAAGAAGGATGCAGATATTCTTCCAGATGTAAATTTAAGTGGTTGGTATCAAAGAAATGTTTTTTTATCATATCAACAGGAAACAGTAAAGGGTTACGGGCTTTTTTGATGCCTTCAGCATATGCTTTTCCACAATTCTGAACACCTAATAATCCTGAATATATATTGGTATCAATCAGAGATATTTCAGAGTAAGTCAATGAATAAACATCTCTAAGAATACGTTCATAAGGATGTATCAATAAAGTTGCTTTTGGACCAGCCAACCATAAACTTTCTTGTAGCAAATTCAAACACTCCTGGACACAAAACTTTTCTGTTATAGCCATTTCTAATATAACATCTGGATTTTCATATATGTCTTGCAAAGAAGTTGTTAAATATAAGACACTTTCCATAGCATAAATGGCTCCCATTAATTTTGTAAATACATATTGGGCTGATTCGGTTTCATAAAACATACAATTGAAATGTTTTCGGTGAATATTATCTTGAGTTAATTTATTTAGAAGATCTTTTAATATGGCCATCGTAATGGCCCCTATATAGTGACGATTTTCAGAGAAATTTTCTACCAGCTGCTGTGCACCATTACCAACCTACAAGTGAAATTTATAATGTTTATACATGAGAAAATAAAATAAAACTATATTTAAAGTAAAAAATTTTACCTCTCCAAGAATGTTTTCAGATGGTATATGAACATTCTTCATTATCAACTTTCCTGTGGTATATCCTTTTAAACCAACTGTCTCACTGTCTGGCACAACTTGAACACCCTTAGTATTTTTATCAACAATAAATGCTGAAATTGTTTCTGGTCTCTTTTCCATCGTACCACCCTGGAAAGCATGAGCAAAAACAATAAAAACATCTGCAACTAGACCATTGGCAACAAATGTTTTTTCACCATCTAAAACCCATTGCTTATCATCTAAAGTTAAGCTTGCTGTGGTCATAAAATGTTTAGCTGCTGGGCCACTATTTTTTTCAGTAACAGCTATAGTAGGTATGACTTGACCAGTTGCTATTTTTGGTAAATATTTGAATTTCTGTTCAACAGTTCCATACTTGTTGAACAAGTTGATGGCAGGTACGCCCTGCTTAAGAAGAAAAATACCTAGTGCTGGTACTTTTCCTGCTGCTTCCAGAACCTTAATGTATTCTGAATCTATTAAATTCATACCTTGATAATCTTCAGATATCCTAGCACCAAATATCTTAAATTCACGTAACTTTTGTAGCACATGATCTGGAATACCATCTTCAAATTCTTCAGGATTCAATGATTCCAAGTAAGCTTTTATTGGACTGAACAATTCTTCGAACTCATTGTATCTGTATTATAATTCATAGAGAAAAATTAAAATGTGTCTCGTCGCAAGTTTAGAGTGAAAATAAAATCCTACCTGTCAACATGTTGGGGCTCTGGATAGGTAAGAAAATTGTAGTCGAATTCACCAATAAAAAGGTTTTTGGCAAACGGTTCGCGTTTGGGTTTCTTGGGCAACGCAGCCGGTAGTTTCGAGGTCTGGAAATCTTTAGTTAAATCACTTTTCGGCTCTGCAGTTTTAGCATTAGTCTGAGCTGTTAATGTACGAGCTTGATAACATGCCGCTGCATTTTTGACATTAGATAATTGACGTTTTGTCAACGCCCGGAGAACCAACATTTTTTACTGTTTCAAAGCTCTTAACTGTCAAAATATGTTAATATTGTTGATTAATTTTAATTCAACTCCTTAATTTGCTCAAGTAGCAGACTCAACAATTATCAGTAGACTTAACCTGCGACTAATACGGTCTCGCGTGTTATTGTATTATCGAGCGTATAAAGCAGTTTCTCCAGTTTCTATTCGATGGCGCACCGCGCAATGCGTAGGTACGGAATTTCGACTGTCGTTCAATTTTAAGGCAAATATTTTTTCGGAAAATAATTACAATAAGTACAACTACCATAAATGTATAATACATTTAGGTTCCCAACGTTAACAGAAATATTAAATTTTTATGTTTTAGATAATTGGTGTTTTTTATTAAAAGAACATTTTTAGACTTTTTAATCATGTAAATTTATTGAAACTGCATAAGTATTTACAATTTTATTCAAATGTGCATGAAAAACAATTCATTTCTAGAGTCAACTTTGAATTCAAAATTGTGAATTTTGAATCTTCAGTTCATTTGAAAGATTAGTGAAAATTCAAGAAAAAGTTTTCACAGTTAATTAATAATTTATATAAAGATTCATGTGGCGAAATATGGAGCTAAAACTTACAATATCAAAATTGATAGTAGTGAAATACAATAAAAATGCAAAACCATACTCCATAGATTACAAAATATAATAAATATAAGTTTGGTAGATTCAAACTACCAATTATAATTTTATTCCGCTAGATCAATCTTTGTGTGATCGGTGATGTGATGATTTGCTTCTGGAATTTGATGAAGACTCGTGGTGAGATCTCTTATGAGAAGATTTGCTATGATGAGTTCTATCTTCGCGATGTCTACTAGTTGAGCGATGATGACGATCATGTTTACTGCTCTTATGTTTGCTTCTGGATTGATCATCTCGATCAGTAGAATCATGCCTTGAGCGATAATTCCGTCTTTCTTTTTCTGATGCTACATCACGCTTATGATGTTTAGGGCTACTACCATCCTTTACCGACTCTTTATCCTTCTTATGTTTGTTTTCTTTTTCTGATTCTTTTTTGAGCCCATCACTATGAGATTTTTCGTCATTATTTAATTTTTCGTCGCTATATTTCCTATCTTTATGTGACTTTCCATCGCTATGTGATTTACCATTACTATGTGAAGAATGATTATCATATTTATTATGATTTCTTATCTTATCATCGTTTAGAGCATCTTCATCAGGTCTATCCCATTGCGATGGCCTAGGAACCCTTTTTTGAGCTTGCTTCCAATGAGGTGGTGTTATACTTCTTGAACGACTACGTGAAAAAGATCGATATCTGCAAACACCACGTCCCTTAAAAGTTCTACCTCCAGGTGATGTTCTAAAGTTTTGTCTACGGTTGAAAAATTGTCTTTGGTTTGCATTATTTGTTGCTGCACCTCTATCCAAAAACCGATTTGCAGGCACTTGAGGAATTTCATCTGGATCTATTTTTGTTGTAGATACAAGTGGATGTGGAATTTCATCCTTTGAAAGTTTAGATTCTTCGAGTTCTTCCTTAGCTTCTTCAGCTGTAACATCCCACTTCTTCTTTTTTGATTTCTTCTTTTTTGGTTTTTCTGAATCAGAATCTGATTCGGATTCACTATCTTTAACTTTTTCTTTTCGTTTTTGTTTGTGTTTAGTCTTTAAGACAAGTTCACCACAATTTACTACTTTGGCATCTTGCAGGGGCCTAGATTTTCTATCAACTGGAAGTCCTTCGACATGGGATACAATTCCTTGACCGGAAACAACTTCACCAAAAACAACATGAATGTTATCCAAATGTGGAGCTGGCTGAGTCGTTATAAAAAACTGTGACCCATTGGTGTCCTTTCCACGATTTGCCATTGATAGCAGAAATGGCTTCTCATGTTTGTAGTGAAAATTTTCATCCTTGAAGGTACCACCGTAGATAGATTCACCACCGGTTCCATTGCCGACGGAGAAGTCTCCTCCTTGAATCATGAAATTTTTCACTACTCTGTGAAAAACGATGCCCTTATAACAGAGAGGTTTGCCCGTGGTCTGGCCCATGCCCATTTCACCGGTGCACAAAGCTCGAAAGTTTTCAGTTGTTTTTGGACAAACATCCGAGTACAGCTCGAACACGATTCGGCCAATTGGCAATCCACCCACTTCGACATCGAAGAACACTCTCGGCCGAACGACTTTCATGTTGAGTTTAAGTTACAACCCTCAGGAGACACTGATGTTTTCAGGATCGAACGTCAACACAAGAAGAAATCGATGCAAAGCAACGACACTTTAATGTCTAAAAAACAAATAAATATAACCTTAAAGCAAACTGATTTTTTAGAGAAGTAATAAGTTAATGAACGACAGGTAACTCGATTGATTGGCCCTTCGGGCAAGGTACCTAAAGTCAATTCGCAATAACTACGTCAAGCATATGTATACTTTTTCGTCGAGCAACCAAGCCTGTTACAAAGAAGTATGGACACGAGCTAGGTAAGTAGGTGCACGCACACTGCACACAACACCCAACGCGATAGACGCAGCGCTACGGACTACGAGTTTTACGGTGTGTAGTGAAGAAGACCGACGACGACTTTTTACTGAGTTCGGAGCGCTACACGGCGGCGCGGCATTGATATGCGGTCTTTTATATCTTTAAATGACTGATAATTCGCCCGCACCGTTGCACGACCGCGGCGCTGCTGTTTTTACGATAATGTCATGCGGCTGCGATGGGTGTGCGCAGATGACAACGCGAGCAGCACGAAACTCTCCATTTTTCGGTCGGTAAGTACGAAAAACCGTCGCTAGGAGGTATTTAAATTTTTGACAGGTGTTAACCCGTGTTCTATGAATTCTGTCACGCGCTTCTTAAGTAAGCTGTATGTACGCGTTATCGCAAGGGAGCAAGTGGTAAGAATCGTTACCCCTGAAATTGCAAAAAGTTGCGTTCGATAAACAGTTGTTAAAAAGCATTTGACATTTGTACCTGCGTCAGAGTTCGACAAGATCGAACGCGAAACGTCAGAAGACTGACGTCGTCGCTCCGTTAAAAAGATTCACAAAATTCAAAGACTCGCGTGTCTTAGTAAGCACATATCGCAGGTGTGTGTGTGTGTGTGTGTGTGTGGATGCTAAGTGCCCCGCGCGCAAGACGCGTTCGGTGCTGCAGCAGGAATGCGCGCGCGAATCAAAACAAACGCACAAGAAAAGGAAAAGAGAGCGCGAACTGCGCGCATTGGACTAGTTATACGACGATGCGTGTGTGAGTATACGAGTGCGCGCACAAGCGAGAAAGGCAAGTGCAGCTGCCACTGCACACGCATACACACTCGTGCGAGTGCAGTGCGTCCATATGCGTGTGTGCATTTGATGCACATATACATTATACATACTGCACTGGGGCGATCGCGCGCGCGAGCTGCAAGTGAGTCGCAGCAACGAGCACAGCGGCAGCGGCGGAGCGAGCCTCTCTTATTCGCATGCACACACACGCACGCATGCACTGGCTCTCGGCAGCGTTGGAAGAGTATACGTACTGTACCGCACACAGAAGAGAGACAGTAGCATACACATGCGAGTGTATAAGTGAAAGAGAGGGACTCGTGTATGTGTGTGCACGTATAGTTGCAAAGTATAGAACACGAGTCACGACTGTTGGCTGCGAGCGAGAAAGAGAAAGAGCTAAGAGAGCGCGCGAGCGAGCCGAGGTAAAGCGAGTGTCAAGTCGGTCCCCAGGAATGTGGCACTTCAAAATGGCTGCCAGTTACTTTAGTAATTTACGGCCTGCTCGGCCTTTGTTGTCGGCCCACTAAGGCCCCCACCCCTCCCCCTGCACCCCACCCGCCGCAGCCCGCGCGCGAGGTGTACACACATATTTAATATATATCCCTCTCTGTGTCGCGCGCGAGCTGCGTGTGCCTTTTTTTCTCCTTTTCTCTTTCATTATTGCTCTTTATCGCACGCGTTATCCTATACATGTAGGCACTGTTTGACTCTCCGTACTACTACTACTACTGCTACTACTACTACTAGCGAATTATTGCCGCGCGAGACCCGTAAAATCTGTAATTATTGTATTCGCAAGTCCAGCTGCTGTTGTTGCTCATATTACTACTGCTATGCTAGTGCTTTGCTGCTGCGGCTGCTATATAGCTGCCAGCCTTGTATATTAATCTCTGAGCCGAGCTGAGCTGCTCTCTTGCTGAGATGAACGTATCGCACGCATCTAATACGCGTACTATAATAGAGAGAAGAAAGAGAGAGATATTTTGTTGTTTCTTCGATGAGAGCCGCAGTTGCGACTGTACTGCTATGCCGAAGCAGGACCACGAAAGCTGCTGAGCTGCTCCGAATTTTTCAGCTCCACAGTCGCTGATCTTTCTTCGAACTTTTCAATATATGTATATATACGTTTACAACCGAGAGGGCGATACGCATCCATACGTACTATATACACGTTGTTGTGTATATAAAAAAGTTGGCCCCGTGTGTATATACGTGCAAAAGTTTATTTCCGAGCTTCGTGAGAGACCACGACGACGGCGACGATATCATTCGATTGATCCAGGCCATACAGGCAGAGCAGCAGCACAGCAGCATATATACACTCGCCACAGACACATACTTGCGCTCGCACACTCATACCAACACACGTATACTACTACACACAGCCAACGACTGTGCGCGAGCGAGAGAGAGAGAGAGAGAGAGAGAGAGAGCACCGTGCGAATTTTTGCGACATTCGACGTAGCGCGCAGAGCATAGCTCGCATATCATTATTATCACGATCGTCGCCGACGTCCTCGCGCTTAGCTGTCGTCGTCGTCGTCGTTGTCCTCGTCGCCGTTCGTCATCTTCGCAAAGGCAGCCAACGTCCACTGCTGCACAGTGCACGTACACGCATTAACGGAGGCGAAAGGCAAGCAGCTGCACAGCGCATACAAGACAGTCATAGGCATGTATATATACACACGACGGAGAAGCTCGTCGCGTATGTATCTTTCTCTGTGTGCTGCTGCTGCTGCTGCTGCTGCTACTACTACTCCGTGTGCATGACCGACAAAACTCGATCATCGTCGTCTTGGTCTTGGTCGTCGTCTTCCGAGTGCTCCAAGCTATACAAAGTTATAATGAAAAGATAAAATATTTCCATATCGGCAGTGCGTGCGCGAGCCAAATGAGAGATAAAAAAAGAGTGCTATGATGTGCCCTCGCGAGGATCATCGACATTAGCTGCTACTGCTACGCTGCTGCAGCTACCCATTCCCGTCATCGCTCATGAATGCAGATGGTTTCCAACAGTTTATCATTGGTATTCTTCTTTCACGCATGGAATCACGATTCATTATTCGCTCTGCTACTCTTCGAAATTAAGCCTCGAAGCATCGTGAAGCGCTATCGTTTCATTACGGTATCGTAGCAGCCAACGTTCGCACCTTATCAAGATGACACTGAACCAATACAATCTGGGTGCGATGATGCAGCTCGAGCTGTCCGACGCGTCCTGGATGCTCATCGCCAGTTTTCTCGTGCCTTGAATCCTGCTAATAATGCATAAATAAAAGTCCATTGCACCGAGTTATTATTGTGCCTGACATGTGTAAAGTGACTTTTGCTACCAGTTTATACAAAGTCTTCTGCACTGTTGTAGTATTAGTTCTTGTACATTAGAGATCCTTTTGGTCTTTGATGTATGTGTAAGTGCCTATCAAAAGTTGTTATAACTTGAAAATTTACTGTGTTGCAAGTATGGAAAATCAAAAAAGGACTCAGTGCAACTGTTGTATTAAGAAACTTAGATGTGCGTAGCGCAAAGTGGGTGTATTTATGACTCTGTCAGATTGGAGCTAGCTCCCAGCAGGGAGCCTAGCATGGGCCACTATGAATCCGCCTGCAGTCAGCAAGTCAAACACACGCTCTTCTGGATACCATCAGAAGGCGCTCGCTGAGATTCGAAACTCCTTGCTACCATTTGCTAATAGCGGTATGTTGATCTTCTACTTGGTTTAAAAAGGTTACATATAAACAAATGCATCTATAATGTGTAACTAATCTATTTTAGGTGGTACTGGAGAAGGATCTAGCGCTGCTAGTACAATATCCACACTTTCCACTACAAGCGGCGTTAGTTCTGCTTCTGGCTTAAGTGGCCTATCTGGAGCTTCTGGATCTATAAATGATAAGTCTGAACAACGTCAGGCTTTAGCACAATTAATAGCAATGGGCTATACAGAGGTTCGTATATTGTATAATTTTGAATAACTGGAGATATCAAATGAGACTTTTGACCACACAAGTGCCAGATTGACGTAACTAATAAGCAAAGAATTATTTTTGCTGAAAATTCATGATATATTATTCATCAAATTATTGTGCTTCAAAAGTAGATATGAATCATGGGTGAATCATTTTTAATACAATAAACCAAATATGTTTTAAATAAGAAAATGTATGTCATGATATGTAAACACTAGCATTATTCACTTCTAAAATGAATAACACAAAATAAAATTTAAAAAAATGGAAATATTAACAAAGTTAAAATAAGTCATTCTGGTTAAAATCTCTTGACCAATGCAGACAAAAGATATTCATACTAATAATACACATTGTTTTTTTGTAGGAAACGAGCCTGCGGGCGCTGAAAATGACCGGTTGGCGACTCGAAGCCTCCATAGAGTTGCTGAAACAAGCCCTCTCGTGCGAGCAGGTGTCCACGAACGGCCCCAGCCTCAACGGAATGAGCAAACTCAACGGCAAGCTCATACGCAAGCCCAGTCTGGAGCGCGAAATATCGCTGCAACGCGGTTCGCCGGCCCTCGACAGCGGTGCTGGTAGTTCGCGCTCGGACAGTCCTCGATTACCGACTGATCCGAGCCAAGCGAACGGTCCGCATCATCCCCAGCTGAGCCGGCAGTACTCGCCCTCGTCGTTCGTCGAGCGAGAACCGCCTCCGCCTCCTCCGCCACGATGTAGCTCGACACCACCGCCACCACCTCCACCTCACGCGCCCTACACTCCACCGACTGTGCCGGTAAAAATGCAGGAAATGATGAAACGCATGTCCCCTGCGCCCGTAGTGCCGAGTAGGCCACCTCTCGCGACGCCTGGCAGTGGTGCATCTATATCGGGTGCTGGAAATGGACCTCAAAGGGGCACCAGTCCTGTGTCTACGTCTAGCGTTGGTTCTGGAGGGAGACAGCCTATGATCGTACAAAATGGACCCCAGGTTCGTTGCTCCTAAGCAAACCATCATTCGATTTGGATAATCGATCACTGATATTAATTATTCTTTTATTTTGTAATTAGGTGCAACAGCAACTGTCACAGCAAATGCAAGCTCTAAGTATATATCAGTCGTCGAGCAGTGGTGGTGCCACACAAGTAGAGCCACCGCCACCTTATCCAATTACGTCTTCTTCGTCAGCAGGTGTCGTGCAGCCGCCTTCGTACAGCGCTTCCATGCAAAATCGTCAGAGTCCAACGCAGTCGCAAGATTATCGTAAGAGTCCGTCGTCCGGTATATATTCAGGGCCTACCTCGGCGGGCTCGCCCTCGCCCATTACTGTGTCGGCCGCTGCTGCAGCCGCGGGTGGTCAGTCGCCGTCTCCGATGGCACGACCAACGCCTCTGCAAGCCTGGGGCGCTCGTCAGGCCAAGACCCAGCCACCGATCATCATGCAGTCGGTGAAGAGTACGCAGGTGCAGAAGCCGGTGCTGCAGACGGCGATAGCTCCGACGTCGCCGCAGCCCGCCACTGTGCCGAGCAGTACTCCGCCACCGCCGCCCAGCTACGCAACCTCGATACAGCAAAAGCAGCAAGCCGCCGCGGCCCAGCAGCAGGCGGTGCAGCATCAGGTCCAGCAACAGGCGATGCCGCAGCAGCAAGGGACGCCACCCCCGCCGGCTTATCCACCGAGTAACGGTAGCGGTGGTGGCTCCAGTGCTGGTGCCTCGTCGATCAGCAGCATCGGGGTGACGGTCGGCGTGCCCACGACGGAACCACCGAGCTACGCCACGACCATGCAAGCTCTGGCAGCTCAGAGGAACATGCATCACCCGTTGCCGCCACCTCCGTATGGTACACCCACCAGCGACGACGGATGCATGGCGATGGGCACGTCGGTGGAGAATAGCTCGGCGCCCCGTTCGTCGCCAGTGGCTCACCATCCCCCGTTGCAGCGCAAATATTCACCGGCAACAGTAAGCATGAACGACGCAAACAACGGCTGTCACTCGGACAATTCGCCACCCTTGCCTCCCACCGCTTCGTCCTCGGTACAATCTAACGTCCAGCGGAACAGCAATAACAGTAATTATCCGGCTATGCAAGAGGGTGTATCCGGTAATGGCACGACAGGCAATAATCCGAACGATAAGAAATCCGGCAACGGTTTGTACAAAATAAAGCATCAATCCCCTATACCGGAGCGCAAACACATGAGCAAAGAGAAGGAAGAGGAGCGCAGGGATTGCAAGGTGCGAAATTACTCGCCACAAGCCTTCAAATTTTTCATGGAACAGCACGTCGAAAATGTGCTTAAATCTCACAAGCAGCGACTCTTCAGAAGATTCCAGCTTGAAAGCGAGATGCAAAAGATCGGCCTCAGCGCCGAAGCTCAATGTCAAATGCGCAAAATGTTGTCGCAAAAAGAGTCAAATTACATTAGGTTAAAACGAGCCAAAATGGATAAGTCTATGTTCACGAAAATCAAGCCCATCGGCGTCGGGGCTTTCGGTGAAGTGACTTTGGTGCGTAAAATCGATACGAATCAATTTTACGCCATGAAAACGTTGCGCAAGGCCGACGTGCTGAATCGCAATCAAGTGGCTCACGTCAAAGCCGAGCGCGACATCCTTGCCGAAGCCGACAACGAGTGGGTCGTTAAATTGTATTACTCCTTTCAAGATAAAGATAACTTGTACTTCGTCATGGACTACATACCCGGTGGGGATCTCATGTCGTTGCTCATTAAATTTGGCATTTTCAAAGAGCCGCTGGCCAGGTTCTACATTGCCGAGCTGACTTGTGCCGTAGAGAGTGTCCACAAAATGGGTTTCATTCATCGAGACATCAAGCCAGATAACATACTCATAGATCGGGATGGACACATCAAACTCACGGACTTTGGTTTGTGTACGGGCTTTCGTTGGACGCATAATTCCAAATATTACCAGCAAAATGGTATGAATCCTCCATATTAATTCTTATTTTATTATTTTTCCACGATTATTGACTGGAACGCTAATGATTTTAGGGCATAATAAACAAGACTCAATGGATCCGACCGAAGATTGGAACAACGAGTGCCGGTGCATAACGTCAAAGCCATTAGAACGACGACGGCACCGAGAACATCAACGTTGCTTGGCCCACTCACTCGTCGGAACACCAAATTACATTGCACCAGAAGTATTGCAACGAACTGGTTACACACAACTTTGTGATTGGTGGAGCGTTGGTGTTATTCTATACGAAATGTTGGTCGGATCGCCGCCCTTCTTGGCCAATACACCAGCCGAAACTCAATACAAGGTTTGTTTTATCACTTTTTTTGCATCAATACAATTGGGAACCTGGCAATAATATTTTTTATTTTGCCGCGCAGGTAATAAACTGGGAAACGACGCTGCATATTCCAAAACAAGCAAATCTCTCCCCTGAGGGTAAGGATTTGATTTTAAAATTATGCGTCGGCGCGGATCGTCGCCTGGGTAAAAATGCCGACGAAGTCAAGTCACATCCGTTCTTCGGAAGCATCGATTTTGAAAAGGGTCTGCGCAGACAAGTAGCTCCACACATACCTCGTATCCAGTATCCCACGGACACGAGCAATTTCGATCCAGTCGATCCAGATAAATTACGAAATTCTGAATCGTCGGAATCGAGCAAATCGGACGAGTTACTGGATAACGGTAAACCGTTCCATGGCTTCTTCGAGTTCACGTTTCGCCGATTCTTCGACGACGGTGGTGGACCTGCTTATCATCCTAGTCGCATCAGTCTCGACGACAACGACAATCAAGGTCCCGTATATGTATGACATTAGGGGTCACGCGCATTCATATAAGTGCGCGGGTAATAAATATATATATTTTTTATTCATTTACATTATTCCATTCGTTCGTGTATGGATTGAGAGTAAAATTATTTATAAGGTTAACTAAAATTGAAAAGTTGCAAATATTTTGCATATTCGATTTAATAACAATTAATGTGAGAGACATTGTATAGATTGTCTAATACTCATACTAGTTCTTTGGAAAACAATCGTTCAAAATAATTAACCCTACGGGTTACTTGTCAGGTTATATAGTATGCAGTACTAATACTAAATCCGACAACATTTTAATGATTTATTTCTAAACATGGAACTATAAATTGTTGAGCTTGAAATGAGAAAGTTTTGGAAATTATAATGGAAGTGCGAATTTTCTGTGATTGGCTAGAATATAACTGTTTTATATTGCGTTTATAAAAATTACATTATGAGTATTTTTTAATAATTTCGTTTACTCTTGATGATTATATAATCCTATAAGCAGCCGAAAAATGAGCTTTATTTCCAATGACCAAATGATGAAGTAAAAGTATCTTGTATATATTATAACGTTGAAAATGAGAGACGTTAGAACAAAATTTAACTAAGCGTTAAAAAATCCATACTCCAAGAAAAAGCTTTTGTAAATGTCTCTTGTAAAATAATTGATAAGAGTTGTAAAATATGGTTCAAGTTAGATGCGTACAAATAATTGTCTCCGTGTTTGCGAAACCTTTTAATCTTTTTTTGCCAATATTTTAGCTTGCCATTTTTTATCATTCTGTCAATCGGTTTTTTTAAGCATGAATAAAAGTACGCGTGTTTCGTTATAAGTATGTTTCAACAATTACTGTGATATAGCAGATGTTAGCATAATTTGGCTTGTATCGGTAATGCTCTTAACTAACGATTTGAAGGTTTGATTAATAAGTCTAACAAAAATTATTTGTGATGATCAGTATAATCTGTGGTGTTCTGCTTTTGTATGGTGCGGTCATTTACTTCATTCAAATCACTCCAACTTGTAAAATTATTTGATAAAAATCGTTTGTGCATCTCGCATTGTAAAATTAATACAACATTTATTTATAATTAACTACTTGTCTTTCCCAAAGGTGCCTAACTAATTAAAGTTCTGAATGTGAAGTTGATTGGTGTCGTTTTCTATTTTCAAAAAAAATATATATCGGAAATAATTATTAAAATTAAATGTAGCATTAAAAATTTATTTTATAAATAGCAGCAAGCAGCAACACTACTTTGAGCGAAAAAAAATTCTTAAATTAGATGAATGTGAAGTTGCACGTGCTCATGTAAATACAACTGGAAATTTATTGTAAAATTATATTCATAAATTATTTATAATTTTCAATGTTATTCTTCACTCATGAACTAATTTAAACAAGATTATGGTGATTGCGTTAGTATTGAGTATCTTGTTACATGGAAAAATCTGACTTTTATTATAAGTATAGAATTCTTATTAATCTTCGTGAACAAAACGAATGTTCAATTTTTAACCCGATTTGTTTTAATAATAGGTAATGCAAAATAGTATGATAATTAAATGCGAATAGTAAATTTGATGCTAGACCAGTGAGTGTATAGAAATTTATAAATTATACTTAGCGAGCAGGTTAGTATAAGTAATTTGTCAACTTAATAGACCTGCATTTAATCGTCTTCATCAATCATGTGCCAAGGCCATCTGTTTTGGTAAAAAGTTAGCAGATGATGCTTCCACATATGTATAAAGAAAGTATCATTGTGTCATTTGACGGGATTGTTTGAAGAGATCTTGCTTATCAAAGTGAAATACAATAAAGTAGAATTATACTAAATTATACACAAAAATAATCGAACAAATGCCGTGGCTGCCTGATATATTATGTATAATTGTAAAATTACAAATCTTAGGATACAATTGAAATGTTAATAAATTGAAAAATGTAATACTTTTATTAATTTATATAGATACGTATATGTTTATATATTCATGTGCATATCAATCCATGCATTATGAATTAACATATGTATGTATACATGTATTGTTGAGATTTTTGTCGTACTATTAGAAATAAGTATTAATTTAATGGTCCTTCTAAACGAGTGTGTTACATTGTCGTAATATGTAAAGAAAAAAGGCAAAGCAGTAAAATGTACCGAGATTTTTGTTCTTGTTGAATCGAGTGTCATAGTTTAAGCGCATCAATCGTTGTCACAATCATGAAATATATAATATTATATGCATGTGAATAAGCGTGTGGGTGTGTGCGACTGTATGAGTGTGAACTGTGTTAATCGTTCTCGTATCACATTATTTTTCTAAGGAAACGGAATTGCTTGATACGTTTGACTGCTTTGCCGTTTACTAAAGATGAGGTGAATTATTTGTAATAGATCATTTTTACGCGAACGAAAGAGGGAATAAGTGAGCAAAAGATCTGTTAAATGATATATAAATACGTGCAAAGACACGATTTGTGTATGCGCGTGTGTATAATTAAGTTTGGAATATTTACATACGTGTAAGAGGATAAACTGACAAAAATCGATAGACGTTTGTATACGATATTTAAGCGTCAATTCGGTAAAATGTGTACATTTTGTAATATCTCCTTACCCCAATATTCATACCCGCCAAGCACGCAATTGTAATTTATACAAAAAAAGGAAATATAAGCAATCAATACGCCTTGAGAAGGTTTGATGTAGTGAAAAAATTAAGCCTATTATTATTATTTATTAAGGTATACAGTATAAAAGTTATTTTACCGAATAAAAAATTGTAAATATTTTGGATGAGTGTTCTAAATTAAAAATATGTTCAATGCTTTAAATGTGCCAATTTTTTCAATTGTATTTTTACCTATATCAATACAGTAACCCTAATAATGCCCAACTTCACGTTCATTTTAAAGATCACAAAGTATTGTATTTTCATTCATTTATTCTTGATTATTTTAATGAATTCATTTAGCGATTATGTGTAGTAAAACTGTGAATATTTCCCAAAATTCTTCTGCCTAGTCACATAGTGTTTTAGTATCAAACTCGCGCAAGCGCATTCGCTACACGTGATATTGCATTGCTGGCAGACGACGTTTCGACTCAGCCCGTTGACTCTCTTGGCCTTTTTGATTATATACACAACACATCACTATTACATTGTGTCTCTCTCATAATTAACGTTGGAGTTCGGGAAACCAAAGCTTAGCATAAGAATTGAGAGAGGCCTGGGCCCGCTAAATAAGACACGTTTTACCAACTCGAACGACAGCCATTGAGTCGAATAAATTGCCAAAATGAATCGCATCAAGAAGCTATTCGCCAGCAAAGAAACTCGTGATTATTTCATGAGGTAATGGGCATATTTTTTTTTCCTGTTGACTTGAAGCATTTATTTTATCAATGATATACATTTTGTAGCACACATTTTTGGGGACCAGCAGCAAATTGGTTAATACCCATAGCAGCTATAGCTGATATTAAAAGAGATCCCAAATATATCAGTGGAAAAATGACCTTTGGTGAGTTATCATTTTTATTTGCCTGACAGCTGCTGATTGTTGTTTATGTTATGTATTGAGAAGATAAATATGTGTAACTTATTTATTGCAGCTCTGTGCCTATATTCACTGTGTTTCATGAGATTCGCATGGAAGGTTCAACCACGTAACTTGCTGTTACTAGGCTGCCACTTTACAAACGAAGGTGCACAATTAACTCAGTACTACAGATTTTTAGAATATAATTATTGGACCAAGAAGGACGAACAAAAATAAAGTGCAATATCAAAAATATCATTTATTCTATGCACGGTTAACTGCCTAGAAACACTGAAAATCATACAAGACTCTCAGAAGATGAGTTAAAATACAGTAGAAACTTTCTTGTTTGTACTATTGTTCAAGTTTTCAAGATACCTTAGTACTTTTAAAGACTGTTAGTAGATGAAAAAAATTATTTGTTTTAAAATTGTGATCTGTAAATAAATTATAATAGGAAATCTAATGAAATGAACTTTTATAGGTATATGTTGCATATTTAAAACAAAGATTTGATTTCTGTTAAGTAAATTGCTTATATTGGTTGATATTTCTTTATGCCAAATGAACAAATAAATATTTGTTTTACAAATGAAACGAGTGCAACTTATTTTTCAACGTATAATCATTCTTTACCCTAATGATAAAATTTAAATAAAAAGATATAGAACTATGATTAAGAGTTATAGTGATGACTTTCTAAATGACCTTTTTAAAAAATTAGTTGAGATCATTAATTTTACGAAAACGCATATGTCCTGAACATTCCTAATTATTCAAGTTTATAACCAAGAATGAACTCTTCAAATTAACTGTACCAATACAGAATTTCTTTCAACATTCTAAAAATGAATAAAAATAAATTTTCCAATATTATGGATACGTTAAAATAAATCAAAATCGCTCAAAAATTATACCGATTTACGTGAAATAATCCTTTTATTGAAGACTACATAATTACAGAACGATCGAAATTTCGCAGAGAAACGTCGTTGGCCATCTGCTATTGCAGTCGTTTTCGATAATGCGAGAAAAGTGCAATTGCAAGTACGGAAAGCCACCGAACAAAAAGGGGAGGCTCCGCGCTCGTGTATTGTGTATACAGGTACCGGATCCCATAATATGCGATGCGGCGATCGTCATTGCACCCCGGCGCGCAGTTGCATACGTCGTGGCTCTATATACATCGTCATCAGTCGCGATTGTTTTCAGTCGCCCTGCATCAACGACACACGGCACTTCGTTCCATACATACATAATATAATACAGGCAGTGTTACACGTCTCGGGCATATTAGCACGTGCTGCTCTTCGCGCACCTTCATTTGCAATTTTGCGAGCAAGGAGAATATCGTTTCCGAGATAAGTCTGTACGAGCGCTCGACGCTCCATAGGCGACGCGATCTCTCTAGTGTGCGAATAGTATAGCTCAGGTAAAGAAAAAGTTTAGAAGCCACTGGAATTATGGTCCTATCGACGGTATCGAAGGATGACCCCGAGCTCTTCAATAATTACCCTCTGGAGAACGTCGTCGATGCTGTCGCTACGACTACGACCGCCGCTACCACCTCTACTACCACCACTGCGGACGTCGACGATTCCATCTCGACTTCGAGTAAGTACTCCCTTGTTTCTTTGGCTTCCTCAATTTATGCTACATCTTTTTTTCCTTACCCCACTGCCTCACTGTGAAAAAAAATCCCCCCGAGCCCGAGAAGTTTTGGACTCGAGACTTTGCATACGTGCACGCGTACATCTTCGCCAGCTATATAGCCATGATGCTGCAATCGATCGCGAGATTGCCTCGATTTTGGATTTATTGACTATTGATTGACTATAACCCTCTACCAAGATGTCGCGCTCTGAAATCAATTCTGTTATTTCATAAGCGGCCTTGATGAACAATTTTGAAACACGACCAAATGTCGAATAATTTATTTTTCAAATAAACATCGTAGTCAACGATTTTTTTTATAAGCACATTCGAAAGTATTATAATTTTAACACAAAACTTTTATATGCGTATGCTCGCATCTGCAAGCGTTTGTATGTATGCGCACTCATATAGATACATTTATACATATGATCGTTCCGCGCAATCATTGTTATTCAAAAAAATCTGTCGTAAGAATAATCTTTTCAGCGTTTTGTTACCTATAACTTAGTGAATGCCCGTCGGTGGGTTATGAAGAGAGAAAGATGCTTCTGGACTCTCATTCTCTCTGTACCTATACACCCCATATTGGCTCAAAAAGGCCCCTGCGTGGCTGCGTGCACCATACTCGCGCGCCCGATTGTTCGGATGGCCGAGTAGTACACAATTGTATTGATAAAACAAGGGTTCAAGTTCACGCAACATTTTTTTAGATTCTTCCTTTCTTTTTTCGCATATAAATATAATCATAAATGGGTATATCTTACGTGTCCTCCATTTAAAAATAATTATTTATCCATGGTTTTGAAGAAAAAATATAAAACGTATTAAATTGAGCAAGCACTTATAATTTTACACTATATTTTTTATTAAATAACGTGTGCACAAATATTTCTTTGAAAAATTTGAACTTCATTGGACGGAGTACATGTTGTTATAATAATGGACGGATCGACTGTACGAAAACCGATAAATTGATCTACGTTTAGCTAAAATTTACTCTGAAGTAGATTTGAAATCTTCATAAATGTCTTTATAAATTACTATAAAATACACGCAAACCTACAATAATAGAGTCAGGCATTTTCTCAGGCAGTTGGTTCACAAAGTTTGCAATAATCGCATTATACTAATCTTTCGGTAAATTAAAATTATCTTACATCATATGCAACGATTACCGCTTTGGAATCAGTAAAGGCACCTAACATTTTATAGAAAACCAACGTATCTACAAAAATTAATACATACTTATTGTCATTCAACACAATAAAATCGTTCGTTATCTGAGATTCTTTACATAGCACTAAGGCGTTTGTCGATAGAATTTATATCACGCATTATTATCAACTGCAAAACATGATGTGGTATTTTTTTTCGTTAAAACTATATAAAATATATTCAAAGTGGACGGATTCATATCTTCCAAGGAAGAATATAACCGATGAATGTTTACAATAAGTTCGTAGCGATATGACTACGTGGATTCTCGCACTCATAAGGCTAAGGTCGAACTAACTTTCCAATTAAAGTCGTATCATCGTAAAAATACAAAGACACGCTTTAAGCTTACTCTCTTTCTTTTCTCTATCTGCGATAGAAGGGGAAGAACAAAGACATCGTTAATAACAGCAATACCCAGCTGAACTGCACAGAAGCTGCACCGGCCAGACGGCATTTGTAGATGTCATATCTGCAACGGAAAAACGTCTGTTAGTCGAGTTACTCTCGCACACGCATTATGTAAAACTGCATCGAGCTGTTTTATTATTTTTTTATTTTTCGGCAAACATAGATTCAGCGCGCATAAATATATTGTGTATAATGCACGTTAGGACGCACAAGCGGGCAATAGTTGCAAGCGAACGCGCGTGAGAAAGACCAAGATTCTAATTTTCAAAAGAGGTCAATAAACGTTAGTTAGGTGGAAAAATTTATTTCAAACATGAAACGAGTGCATGTATTGTCCGAAGGTTGCACTCGCATACAAACGAGGTATCAAACGAATGGACACGCACGTTGCTTAATATAATATATAACGGAATAAATAAATTCGCAGCTTCGCTCTATACCGACAAGAGTTCGTATTCCTCTCTTTCTCTAGCTCTTTATGGTCCCCTGCGATCCCGGTGTCTTCTTCTTCTTCTTTCTCCCTACCTTTTACCCTTTTCTGATGCCCAAATTAACATATACGAGTTGTATCTATATAGAAGATGCACCTTGAAGGGTTCAGAGAAATATCTTTCGCGTACATAATTAGGGACTTTTAAAAATTTCGCGCGAACTCAAAAGTTATGAATTCAATTGTGTAAATGTTTTTTATGCTGCAAATAATATATTGTACGCAATATTCTCAAAACTATAGGTTGCGCGCCTTCGTTTCTTACCCCCTTGCTGAATTTTGTTTGTTTCGTGGATTTTTCGAGAAATTTAAGATTCAACTGATTCTGCTAGATGGTTAAATCGTCACTCATACATATCGCCTGTGATTGTAACGTAAGCTCTGAAACGTCATGATGAACAAAAACCGATGATAAATTACTTTCAGATGTTCACTCGGAACCATCGGCAAGAGGGTCTGATAATAAAAATTATGCTAAACGATTTCTACCGGTTGACCAAAATAAATATACTCGAGCTAACGAAAGCAACGCGTTGATATTCCCAGAAAAATACACGTGCTCTTGAAGTATTGGCGGGCACGGACGTTCCATGCCATTAATCATCGAGATGTAACATTTTTGAAAATAAGCGTCGCCTGACATAATAACGTCCTCATCTGCAAAGACACTTGAGCGAAAATAAGAAGTATAAGAAGAAGAAGAAGAAGAAAACGCCACCCTCCGGTTCATTGTGCCTATACACAAGTTCTCTCTCACACTTCTCTCTCGCTTTCTCACCTCGTCTGATTGCCAGAAATGACATTGTTGAACTCAGCCTCGACCAGTTGTCCGTCGTAATACGTTATCAGATCCTCCAGTGGGTACTCGTATCCCTGTTTGCATTCGCACTTGTAGCCACCACTATCGAAGCCACGTCCCAATATCGGTACGCACTATAATTTAAGCAGCAGCAGTAGCAGCATCAGCAGAAAAGGCAGCGTCGTCGTTGTCAAGATATTAAAACAAAAAAATCATATGAGAAAGAACAAAAGTATACTTGAATGAATAAAGCTAAAATCATTCCAGCTACCTCTCCTTCACGCTCTTTTTTTCTCCCTCTCTCAAGTGTATATGTACGATTAATGCCATTGCTGAAAGTCTCCATTATTATTTCCCACATTTCACCTACCTCATCTCTTGCTAACTTTCTTTCTGTCTCTTTCGCTAGTGCCATTAATTACGCGCGTCGCACTTTGGCGTACAATTAGGAATTATAGGTAGGCAGAAGAGGCCGTTCGTACATACACGTATACCTGCATACATTCGGGATGTGTACGAGGCAGTACACGATGGTCTCTATAGCAAGTATACCCCCAGCAACGACAGTAAAACGTAATAAGAGAGATAGATAAAAAAACGATTGAATAAACGAAGAAGAGAGGGAGAATATAGAAAAAGGAAGAAGATAGGAAGGAAGCCTATACTTACGTATGAAGATTTTTTGTCGCACTTGTGTGTCCCCATGAACGCGTTGGGAACATTGAATTTATCGTCGCACTGGTTGATATCCAGCTGTAGCAAGTCCATGGTCACGCTCACGACACCCCTGTAAGTGTCTTAATGTTAAATATGATCTTCTTCTCTTTTTCTCTCTTTCTCTCTCTGTTGCTCTTTGCTACCACTGCTGCTGCTGCTGCTGCTGCTATACGAGATGTATACATGCAGGAACACTAACGGTGGTAGCAAAGAGAGAGAGAGAGAGAGAGAGAGCTTTGATCATCATCGGGGCGAGCGAGACAAGCGGGGGATAGCTGTAGCCCGAGCATCTTTCTGTCTCTCTATGGTCATCGTCGTCTCATCCCCCTTTTCAGACGTAGGAGATGAAGAAACGAGAAACAGGTTCCTCGCTCCAACTATCTCACACTCGCCGCCGCCGTCACAAAAATGTATACACATAAGCATACACACGGACAGACAGAAAGAGAGGAGAACACATACACATGCTGCGTATGTACCTGCGTATACTCACTTGAATTCCAGTTTGTCTTTGATGTTGTCCCAGCCGAAAAAGGGGGATGCATAGGTAATTAACCATTTCTTCACTTTGCCGTTACAATCGAAGTAAGGGACGGTCCAGTAGCCGTCATTCAGGTTTGCCGCTCTGTAACACACATATACAAGAGTAAGCAAGATAGTTATAACGCGCGCACACACACGGATGATACACCTTAGGAGGAATATGGCGTCGACGAGGATGACGGCGACTACTACCGACTACCGAGGACGCCCTATCCGCAAGCGCATTAAAATAAATTACACGTAGAAAGAGAGAGATAGCTAGCCCCCCGCGAATACGTGCATACCGTACATAGGATGTTTTTCTTTCTCTCGCTCTCTCTCGTTCTCTTTCGTCGTTGACGCCTCTGCGGTCCTGCTGAATCTTTCTCCTGTATCTCTCTTTCTCTGTGTAACATTGGTGCATGTGCGTATGTAGCCGCACGCACACGAGTCCGCATATACCACACACGAACACACGTACACATGTATATTTTCAGAGAGTTATGTGGGAAAGTTTTCAGCCGATCTCCCAACAGACACAGATTCTCTTCTTCTTATTTTTATAGTAAAAAAAGGGAGGTGGATTCACGGCTGCTCCAACATACGATGCCGAAGCCAATGTTTTTATTTCGGGACAAAAAATTTATTAAAGAGCCGTAAACACACCAACGTGGATTGAAGCTTTTCGAGCTAGATCGTAGTAGTAGTCACCATCCACGTCGTTACGGACTTTTTAAACAGAACTTTGATCTGAGGAATTATTTCTTTATTGTAACACATGTACCTGTAGAACGTTGGATAGTGCTCATATTTTTTCAGTGATTCACCGGTCTCGTTGTAACGCACCATCATTTTGAGGAAATATTTTTCAAGATGATCGTAATTGGCTGCCCATCTTTTCTTCAAAATTTGGAACCATTCATTTTTCGTGTAAAGTTCCTCTGAAATAAAAAAAGGTTAATTGAATTTTGGCCGATTCCATAACGATAATGTTTCATCATCTATGGATAATGGATTTATATAACATTTTTCGAGTATTGAAATGCCAGGGGTTAGTCTAGAAAGTAATTAAGATGTTGTCGATGATGCAAGATTGAATTAGATAAACGAAAAATAAACACGACAAAAAACATGAATATTCAGAGTGTCCGTCTTCGTCCACCCTTCTCGTATTCCAGGCCTGCGCGCGAGCTCTTTCTATCTGTCTCTCTTACTCTTTCCTGACATTTTTCTTTTACTAAACGTAAACAGCATATGTGTGTGTATAACTATATATATTATGAATGCCTCTTGCTTAGTAGCGCTAGCGAGAAGCTAGTCAACCTAGTTAAAAAGTTTCAGCCTGTATACTATAATAAACCCTTACCGGTGGTATTAAGCCTAGCGAGATCCTCCACCTTCAATTTCAATGCATTTCTTTCTTCCTTGTAAGCATAGGGAGCGAAGTAGGTACGATTCGTGAACTTGTTACGATCCCAGTAAACACCGGCTGACCAGATTCTCGCGTTACCGAACGCCAACGCAACGACCTCGGCTATCATCTGATCTTCGTTCAATGGCTTATCGGCGATGCGCTTGCCCGAATAAACCTCCTCAGGATCGGATACCTGCAGGAACGAGCTGATGAAGTTGGCGAGACGAGCTGCCATTTTCGCTTCGTTCTCGTAAAACTCCTCGACGCCGAAGGCAATGTTTCCAGATAATTTCAACTGCTCCGGTGTGTACCTGCATTGGAAAAAAATTAGTATCTTATTTTTTCGAAAAATCCCTCGCAACGTATAAATCAAATTGCACGTGATTGCATTCGTCAACTCACTTATGACAGTTATCTTTGTGAACGTGGTTGATGAATTTCAGTACTTGATCGATATTTATCTTGGAATCGTGAAGTGATGCTGGTCCTGTGGAATAATTCTGGTACTCGTAGTATTGTTCGAGATACTTTTGTCTCATATAAGGTGAGGGCTCGTTCAATTCAGCGGGTCTCTTTTGAATCCCTGTACATTAAAAAAAATTGTAACCATCGATGCGCTAGTTATGTTGAAATGAGAATGAACAATTTTTATAACTTACAGCCGATTTTGGAACATTCGAATCCGTTGTAATACTGCTCGTGCGAGGCTCTTTCGATAATCTCACCAAGGTAAGGTCGCCGGACAACGAACGGCAATCGCCATCCAGGCTTACACCTACACATGTAACCACCACGTCGGAATCCCCATCCATGCAACGGCTCGCACTGGAATAGCAAATGAAATGAATTTCTCAATTAGCTTCAATTAATTATAGATTGAACTGTATAATTTACCTCGGTTGTTTGAACTTTGCATCTGGCTGTATTTGCAAATCGATTAGGTCCTCTATTACCTTCGCCTTTAGGACACTGATTAATATCAATACGATCAAAGTCCATTTCGATTACTGATACGGCCGTATATCTGTACAAATATTAAAATTATTGTGTTATGAGTTAGGGTTGTGTTAATATACATTTTTGAAGAGAAATCTTTTCTCATAATGAAAAGATCCTCATGGTCCGTCATCATTCTTATCGCAAATAAAAATCACTAGCTCGACGCTATTACATGTTACTACCGGTATTGTTCTTTCTTTCTTTCTTCTGAATTTAAGTGCTTGCTAAAAATAATATCAACTCTATGGTCCTGTTTATAATAAATGCGTTCATTTTTTAAGTATTTATTTAAGGTGACCGCAAAAAAATGCAAAACGCCATTTTACAACCAGCAAGAATGAGAAAGATACTCTATAAATTTTTTTTATAGGGAAGCTCTAAAAAGCATGGATTTTTGAAATTTGACTACAGGCCCTCCTTAATCCTTTAAGTGTTTTAATCCTATCGTTCCGTAGTATTTCACACGTGTGAGCAGTATGAAAGGACATTCCTGCTTGACCGGTACAGATAGACCCCACACCCTCTAGGATGGTCTCAAAGGGGATCCGAATAAATTATAATACTTAATGAGTGGGCAATCGTCCCCTTGCATCTATCTGCATGCTTCACAAGTATATGTGCATTCGACAATGCAACTTTTTTTTTTGAAATATCGAGATTATGTAGCAGTACAAGGGGTGCACTGAGAGAATAAGAGTTGCATCCAGTTGCATCAATGCTTTCCCTTAGGAAAAATCTCTCACCTGGGTATTTCAATGTGCCTGAATCCTGTATAACGAGGGTACAAGTCTACTATTGGCACAACAGCTGCGAAAAGCCAACGGTTTGAACGTCCACAATCAAAGTAGGGTCTTATCCACTTTACTGGCCCACCCTCCTCATGAGCACCTGAAATACAAGTTCAATTTAAAATTCTCATTTTTTCTCTAGATTTTTCTTAATTTTACTCCGTGTGACAATAGTGTGAGAAAGAAGAATTACCTCGTGGCCCATGGAATGTGTGTGTTATATTGGTATTGTTTGCATATCTAATTTCTACTTGATACGTTATTTTAGTATCATGCCTTTCAACGTTATCTGGTAACCACTTTTTGTACCTATAAAAAATGAAATTATTATCATATTGCATTGGTGGACTTGAAATTAAAATTAAAAGAGCTTTTCATTAATACTAACCATTCATTAATTCTGTAATAGTCGGTTGTATAATCCTTACTCAACTGACTGGATGGGAAAGCACCCAGATCAGATACTGAAAATGTATTTCTTGTAGATATTCTCTCTAGATGCACAGGATCATTGAAATCATCGAGCCTAAAAGTCCTAGGTGCAAATCTAGGCAATGTTTTATTGAAGAATCCTCTGTAAGATGATGAAAAACTCATATTGGGGGCAAAGTAAACAGCAGAGGCATTGATGTAGGGATTGGCAGAGACATCAGCCACAGTGGACAAGAAATAATACATCATGCCAGGATCATAGGTATCATTGATGGGTGGTTTGTAATTTCTCGACTGCAGTATGTAACTCCAGTAAAAACTCCTGGTGAGGGCCATGTTATGAAGATGCAGCAAGGCGGTCCTATTGGGAAAGATCGGATTGATGTTGAACTCCTTGATGTCAGGCAGATGCGACACGGCGTCCTCGGGCAGGTACAGATCGTCGAGGTGCTGTATCGCGCAATTGTCCGCGGTGACTTTGTCCATTTTCGCTCGGATCTCATCGAAGGCATCGCGAGAGTACCAGTCAGGCTGTATCTGCTCGTCGGTGTATTTGCTGTAGTCGGTGGCAGCCTCGACGACGCCGGTTATAGTGACTACGCCCAACAGGTAGACCGCCGCCGCGGCGATTAGCAGGCACCGATTCATGATGATCGCGGCGTGCGGTTGCTTTGTTTATGTCTGTATACTATTCTCTCTGTATTATCGGTTATCACTCGTCCTTCTTAAACTTTGATCAATGAAAAGACGATAAGCGCACCAACACACGCGCACACTCACGAACGGCGAGACTCGAGTCACACGCGATCTTTCGCTTCAGTAAAAAAGGAGCAGCGGCATGGCGATCTCGATCAATTGATTCACGCACGTAGTCTCAGGCGCGCAACGCGACCGCCGCCCAGTTTCGAGACGACGTCCATATACTAATATAATACACACACTCCTTCCGTAATATAACGCACGACGCTGCAATGTGTACAAACTATATACTATATGGTTGCGGATCGTACGCGGCAAAAGCTACGTCGGTTCGCGGTGGAAGGTGGAGGCCTGTGCTGTGCCGTGCCGTATCCATAGGACGCTAGAGCCAGAGGTCCGCGGAGTGGGAGTGCATGCCATATACCTGACACACAGCCCAAGCAGAAAGAGTGAAAACGTCGCGCGAAGGCTCGCTCGACTCTACACTCTATATAGTTATAGCTATATCACACATAGGATATGTGTAATACCTATTTGTAACGAGTTTTTTCGAATCTTCATTACAAGCGTTTGGTAAGCTATTCGAAATTTCCCTCGAAATTGAATTCGTAATAAGGCATACGCGTAACGTATCGGCCGATCGACATAGGCAGCTAACTTCATTAGTTTTGAATTTCGCGTCGTAACGTACAGAACGAGGCGTGCAGTATCCTCGACGTTTTTGTATTTAAGTGTAGCTGTATCCGTCGAAACGAAATTACATATTACGCGAAAGTAGTTTTGATTTGTGTATACAATCGAAGAAAACCCTCTGCTATCTCTCTCTCTAAAACATTCGTCGGTCGAGAAACAACAGTACGTATATTCATGCATACGTTGTGCTGATCACTCCAAAACGTCTCGCACGAGTACGTTGACACTTGGCGTTCGAAATGCTGCCGCGATTGGTGTTTGTTTTTTGTCGAAGCGCCCGCTGTCGCCGTAGCAGTATTTTTCTTCGACCACGCAACGTCCTTATGCTACATTGTACGCAACAACATACAAATTAAAGAAACGCCAACAGTTCGCTGACACCTGATCTAAATGAAAATAACAACCTTAAACGTGCATTCAGTTCGAGCCTTCCAGGAATTAGGGTGAATTTGACCTGCGAAGCCTTTTCATGCTTATAACGTTACCGGCATTCGAATTTTTCATACAATTTATAAGATACTACAAGTTGATTACAGATTGATCGAATCGAACGAATATTCTGAATAATATCTTGAAATTACTGGTATAATCCTGCGGTATCGCAGTTTTTTTCGAACTTAACTGCAGCCAAGTTTTCTCACAGCATCAATAGCTGCAAGTTACGCAGCAGCGTCGGTCAAGCCAGCTAATATAAATTGTGAAGCTGAGCGATATTAAATGCGTTTTTAATTAGTAGAGCGAGAGCTAAACGAAGCTAACGGAGAGAGCAGTAACAGCAAGTGAGAGCGAAAAGAGAGAAGAAGACGGACGATGCGTGTTACGTGTTTGTGTGTGTGTGTGTGTGTGTGTGTGTGTGTGTATACATGAGTCTGTGTGCGCGTATTTGTCCGGATCAAGCCGGTTGTCAGACACGGGTCTTTCATTCGGGCGCACAACAATATATCGGGTCAACAGTGGCATTGTAGGACCTGCGCGCACCAACTTTCTCTCTCTATGTCCGAGTCTCTTCATCGTGGTCCTATATTATAATGCGTTTGAAGGGAAACATCGCGCGCATTGCTATCGACCATCGTATGCACATAGGCACTGCATGCATGTATTATTGTAATATTACAGATAAACGGCAGACTCGGTGCTGCGTGCATTTATACATAAGAAACAGCTCGTCGCAAGAGGATATAATGGCCTGGCGTAGCGCTTATGTAGCTCCGTAGCTGCAGTTGTCGCCGTTCTTTTTTTTCTTTGTCACACAATGCGTTGTGTACGTGCGTGCGTGTGTGTATCATAACAACGCGAGAAAGATTTTTTTCAGACGCGCAGTCACATGCTGTATATGTTTTCATATTATATTCTCTTGTTTTGTAGTCTTCTTCGGTCGTCGACTTCGGGACTGCGCCTTTTTATTTAAGCGACGTTCGATTGATATATTTGTAAAAATAGAGCGCGTACGTACGTTCCATTGTTATTGTTTTGTTTTGAGGCGCGAGTGTCACACATGCGTGCGACCGTTATAGATACTTTCAAAAATTTCGATTCGAAAATCGGAGTCGCACGAATTTTCGCGCCGAACGCAGCGCCATGTTTGCCCAATCGGATGCAGTTTGCCATTAGGTGTGCCTGTCGTGCACTTCTCTCTCGCGCATAATGGAACATTGTGAACGTCCAAAATTTACATTATAAAACGGAGTTGGTATCTAAAGCAAATTACGTACGAAGCGCAGCGGAGCAGTATTTTGGAGCAAAGGTTGGCCTTGCGAAACTCGAACTCGTGATCTATGAACCGATCTAATAGACTCGCCCTCGAAGCCGATCGAGCTTTACGTGCAGATTTATGGAAAGACGGTTTGGCATGAATGCATAGCATGCGAAGAAACCACGAGGTTGTGAGTGGAGCTTCACGTATACCAGTGACGTCATTCCCTCGAATCGCGAATCGTTGAGGGAACGCCGCGCGGCGCAACCCACACACACATGCACACATCATGTTCGAACTCGTTCGTCGCTCCCGTCGTCGTCGTCGTCGTCTAACGCACTCGCTTACTCACACATACACATAAAAAGTAACATAAGATCGCGTGTGCATGTGTATCGGCGAAGGAGTGTATAAGGCATATGCGAAAGTAAAGCGAGATAGAGAAGGAGGAGGCGATAGGGTCCCTCTCTTTCTCTCTGTTCATCGGAGTGCGTTGAGCGCGCGAGGTCTGTGTGTGCAGCGTCACCGTATATATCTGTATACACAACCGTTGCAGACTCCCAATATATACGTATATATGTTTTTTTATAACACGCTCTATCGTCTCTTTTTCGCTCCGTTCCTCGCTCTCTTGCTCTCTCTCTCTCTTTCTCGCTCTCGCGCGCGCGAATATACGCACGCATAATACACATACTATATATAAAGAGAGGGACTGGGCGTTCGGCATTATATAGCATGTATGTGTGAGAGTATATACTGCAGTCAGCGGTGGCCGCATACTATAGTATAATAATATCGCGTGTGTCTGTGTGTGTGCGCGCCGTTGCTGATCGCGCGGCGTCGAGCAGTTGCATCCGTCCCTGCACAGTCGATCGCACGCATACATTTATAATAGCGCCCGTAAAATCGAACATTTTTCAGCTTTCGCTCGCGCTAAAAAAAATACAACAGACCATCTCGATTCGCGCGTACGTATTTGTAATAAATCGTTATATCGTTATAAAATATATATTCAGCAAAGTATACAAGTCGTGCCGTGCGTCCGTCTCTCTATCTGTTTCTCTGCCTCTGTGTGTGTTTCGCGATCGCGCGCCGCCCCTCTCCCGGTCCTAGCTCTTTCTCGCTCATCGCGCATCCCTGCAGTGTGTATAAGTGAGTATATTAGCGGACGTTATCGCTCCTGTCTCCGTGTGTGCGTCGTCTAAGTTTGTGTGTGCGTGTGTGTATGCGCGCGCTCTCAAAGCAAAAGAGAGAGAGAGAGAGAGAGAGAGAGAGAAAGAGGGAATTAGCTACTCGTCGTTGTTTCAGACGACATCGACGTCGACGTCGACGATCGCCCGCCGCCTCTGCTGCATATATACAGTGTAGAAACGAGCATTAGCGCTCAGGGCCGACCATACAGTAGAAGCAACAAATAATAATAATATCGATATCACTATCATCATAGTCCGCACCAAGTGTGTAGCAAGTGCATGTGCGGCAGTAGTGGTGATACCGTGCCGCGAATGTGTGTGCAAAAGTGCCGCCGTATGCAGAAAGTTTCGAGACACTCGGCAGCCGCGTTGTGATTTTGTTCGGTAATAAGTCGACGACACGCACGACGATTCCGACTACATATCCCACACACATTTCTATCGAGACGACGACGACGACGACGACGACTCCGTATATGCAGCAACAGATATATTTACATATGCCTGCACGTATATGTAAAAATTAACGAGGCAACAAATACATACACACGTACGCATACGGATATCGTCGGTATATTCTCCGCGCTCTGCATCGTATATTATATATATCGAGAGAGCGATATATTCCCCAGTGAGTGTGCGTTTTGCGCTGCAAGTGCCGTGGATCGCAGCGCTGCAGCAGAGAGTGAGACGGAGCGAGCGAGCAAGAGAGAGAGAAAGAAAGAAAGCCCCGTCGACGGCCATACACACAGGAAGAAGAGAGAGAGAGAGAGAGAGAGAGAGTACAGTGAGTGAGTGAGAGAAGCGCAACAGTCGGTCGAGCCATCGACAGAGTTGTATATAGAGGCAGGAACTTTTGCCGATCTCGAGTCCCAAAGTGCATACGGTTGCATCGGAGAGGAAAAGGATCCAGCAACCCATCGGTGATACAAGGAGCCACAGCAGCCAGCGGCTAAAGGTAATGAGAGAAAAATCTATCTTGACTCTTTTGGTTAACCGATTTTCCCGAAAAACTACGATCGGTATATCCGATCGACGAGCATAAAATTCCTCTGCCTACAGATCCCACTAATCGGCGAATTATCATAGAAGCTAATGTATAATATGCGTGGCGACTGGCGATCCGCTGCTGGACTGCAGTCGTGGTGTATGATGCATGCATGTGCGAATGCGCTCGTGTGTTGCAAAAAAGAAAAGCGCACTTTGAGGTTAAGTTTCGCGAGAGAACACTCTGTTGCATCCACGCACGCACGCACACACACACCCAAGCGCGTGTTAGTCGCTGCAATCCATCCCGTATAAATACGCGATCGAGTGAACGATGCATAGTGCAGGCATGAGGCGGTGTACAATACGCCAAGTCTATACGGCCGAGCCGCACGTACGATATACCGATACAGCACATATATAGAGGTGTAGCGTGCATGTATGTATAATAAAATGCGAATAGATGTACAGTGCATGTTGGGGTGTGAGCATGTGTACAACTACATAATACATATATAGGATCGGAGTCGGTGCGTGCGTTGTTTAGTGCGCGAAGAAGACGATGGCGGCGCCTCCGTCCTCCTCCGGATAGGTTATAATTTCCGGCCGCGGGTGTTTCCTCATTGGCGCACGACGACGACGACGAGAACTCGAGAGTGAAAGAGATAGAGAGAGAGTGACGGCTTGTACGAGGCTGTTGGCCCCCGCTTTTTGTACTCCTTGTAACATGTCCTAAGTGCGGGGCTCTCGACTCGACCAGCATGTACAGCCGCGCTGCTGCACATAACTCACACAAGTGTGTATAAAAATTGCACTCGTCCACGTATACGTACTCGAGGCGTACATGATACGCGAATGTGTATGTACATAGTCGTCGTTGCAATTCCAATACGAGAGCGAGAACTTGTTCTGCTCAATATGTCGATAATATTGAATGTTACGATACAGCAGTTTTCTTTCAAAGTAACGCTCTAGATCTATCGCGCATCGTTCCGATTTTCTCAGCTGAATTCCCATTCACTCGTGTGTCAAACCGAGACTCTTTTTTTTCGCTCACTCCCCCGCAGACCCCGTTTCTGACTTCTGCTGCTGCTACTGCTGTATAATTGCCGATTCCTAACGAGAGCTTACATTGTATATATATCCGCAATGTGCATGCATGTGTGTGCATGTGGCAGAGTCACATTATAATCATGCATGCATAACACATGCGCGCGGACGACGAGTCACTTGTTGAACGTTGTTGCTTATATTCACTGCCTCGTGCAGCGGCGCTTTACCGTCAGCGACTCTCCTCGCTTGTGTACCCGCACACACGGACGAACAATACATATGTGTGCATTTTATATTCACGCTTTTAACCACCACCATGCGACAGTCATGCGTTTTATACGCGTACAAGTATGTGTGTCTTGCCGAGCATCGGGAAAATTATAAATATTCATCGTTAAATAAACGAAATAATAATGGAAAAAAAAGAAACGAAAAACGTGATTGGCAATTCGTTATCTGACTTATACGAGCACGAATATCGCGCTCACGCGTGCAAAAACGTAAAAGTCGAGCCGTGCGGATAACGATCGAGTCGCACGCGAACAAAGACGAGATTTTTCGCAAATTTCAAGTACACACCTACGTTACATGTCATATCGTATTAATACGTATACTAATTTTATTAACTCAATCATGCGGAGGTAATGTTTCAATTTACGTTTTAGTTTGGCCGCGATAACTTTTACAGCTCAATTCGCGATGATATTATCTCTCATTAGTCGTTTTCGCGTTCACTATGGATCTATCTCTGCCTCGTTTATAATGCGTACATATCTTTCCGCAAAACGTATTATACGTTTTTATACGTGCGCATGCAGCATGTGTGTGAACGTATATCGCTCGTCTCCGCACCCATACAAATTCGTCGCGATAATCTCTAAGCCGCGCGATATGGATTTTGAATGTGCGGCCGTAATGATAACTTGAATGCAACTCGGCGCTCCACGATACGTTGCACGCTCGAAACAGTCTTCGTAAACGTGATCTCTCGAGCTCGGCGTCTTAAAACTTTCAATCGACAGGAATTTCTGAGTCCAGCGAAATCGATCGGTTATAGTCGTTTTATTACATAAAATGTCGCGGTTTATTCGACGCGGGGTCAGTGCAGCGGGAGAATATACGGCCGATCCGAGATGTGTTTCGTCCGTCTCACTCAACCCCTTCATGTTTAACCGCAATCTCCTTACTTTTGTCTTGCCTTTCGCAAAATCCCTATGCTATTGAGCGTATATGTGTGCGCGTGTTCGTATGTGTGTGTACGCAGAAGCACATGGCTAGTCTCGTTTATGTACATATGCGAGAGCAGAGAAAGAGAGACACGACGAGATCGAAAAATAAAATTATAGCGAGTGCGAAGAAAAGTAGGTTTCTATGTATGCGTACACATACGCCCCAAACGTGTATGTATGTGTATTTCGTATATAGATGTAGACAAAAAATTGCATCAGGCGCATTAGGTCAGTTCTTTCTTGGTCTCCGAACAGGCAAAAATTTATATGAGATAGCGGCAGCAGCATTCGTACTGTACGTACGCAAACGCACACGTATACTCGATCGAATCCGAAGGGAAGGCAAAGATGGCCCGGCGATTCCCATCGTCCATTTCGGTCGAAGCTCCTACGTATGCTTGTGTGCGTCTAAAAGAGTAAGAGTAAAGAGAGAAAGAGAGCACGTGCTTGTATGGTATATGCATATAAGAAGCATAAAAAGTAAGAACGGAAGAGAACGAAAGAAGCAAAAAGGGTAGTTTCTTCATCGTCGTATATGCATGCTCCACGTATATGTACCGTGGCTATGTACGAGGCTCGGGTGCATACATACATACATACTTACATAGGCGAGGTGCCAGTCGAGAAAAGGAGAACCTGAAAGGAGAGAGCGAGGAGTTGGAGAAAGACAGAATGAGAGCGGAGGAAAACAAAGCCGTGACTTAATAGGACATAACATTCAGCCGGGCTTTATCATGGTAATTTAGATAGCGCCCTGGTCCAACGACCCCCTGCGTTTCTCTTTTTTGCCTTTTTTGCTCTCTCTCTCTCTCTCTCTCTCTCTCTCTCTCTCGCTCGCTCGCTTCTTCTCTTTGCCTGGACTTTTACGCGCAGCACCGTATATGTACCGTCGTCTTCCGTCTGTCCCTACTTTTCTTCAATATTATATCCTATATAAATTTCGTACTCTGCTGCAGAGAGACCTATAAGCACGACTATATGTGTGCTATAATAAGCGCGTGTAAATAAATTTGCTACTTTTGCCTGACCGACACTGCTTTGCCGAGCTGCAGACTTCGTTTTCTGCGACCACGACGACCAAACTTTTTACCGAAATTTTCAGAAAGGCCAAAGTATAATTATTAATCTTCTGTACGCCTTTGGCTGTTCGTTGACGGGCTAGTAGTAGAGAGCTATTAGCTTCTTCCTCCTGCAACCCTTTTTCCATCTTTTTCTTTCTCGTTCCTTTGTTCGATTGTTTTAGCCTCATTTTTTAACCTTTCATCCGCGAAAATTGATCTGCTGTTCCGAGTAAGACTCTGGTTCTCAATCTTCCTACTATTACCCAATCGAGTCGATCTCGCAAGAGAGAAAAAGAGAGACGAGACGCTTTGAGTTGATACTAAATCATTCGGTCCTTCCTCCCTCGTATACTTCAATTTCCTCGTTCATACCAAGTCTATCAATTTTCGATCTATTGCGGCGGTTAATCAACGTGTACGTTCGAAGATTCAAAGGTAAATAGCCAAAGTATCGCCACGCATCAACCATATACCTAATGATCAACAAGTCAAAAGCACAAAGATCCGAGCCCATTATATGATTGCCCGACACTTGCCCCCGCGTATCAGCTTCTAATCGGCGAGTAGAATTACGGAGTCGAAGTACGCGATGCGTACATGATACGTGCCGCGTTGCTGCTGGCGCGACACGAGTGCAGTAGAGGTACTTGTCGAAACCTACATATTAGACGCGTATATGCCCATACCCACGTATACACACGGTCCGCATGTAGGTACACTTATAAAAACGATCTTTAACGATGATCAGAATGAAGAAAAAAAAAGAGAGAAGAAAAAGGTTCTCATTGAAAAATGCATCCCCTTTTACGCTCAAACGCCTTGGAAAGTATACAATATAATACACGCTGGACTCCTGTAAGAGCATTCATGCATTTACCACTTGAAATTCGACCAGGCGCGCGTATTAGTAGTATATGTAGCTACACTGCCGCTGCCGACGCTCGCGCGCGCGCGCTGGTCCTCTCGAAAACGTCCCCCCGAGTTAGAGCTACGTACCTACATATATATAAGTAACAACGCGTATGTGCGTAGGCTATATACTGTAAAGCACACGCACAAAGTCAATCTCAACTACACATGTTATTCATAAATGTAGTTTATGCACGGACAAGTAGAGAGGTACACATAATGCACCGACACTATATCATTCAATGTCGAAATGAGAAAACAATCAATCGATCAACTCGAGTCTTGATATGCGCTCGCTCGCAATCCCATATACAGTGGAATACATTTACATACGAGTCCTTTGATATTCCTCATTACAAACGCACGCCTGTATTATTGCCTGTTTCTGGTAGCAGCGCATTTATGACTATATGTAATATAATGTAATACGCGTGCACACGGCCCGATATTTAAGTACACGCGGTTCATCGATCCGTTGCAACCGCTTGCACATGCATTGAGCTTTTTCTCTCTCTCACTCGAGTCCATTTCCTGCTTTTGCGCTGCTGACGCTGCTGCTGCTGTGTACGGTCTCGAGCAACAACGAGCCTTTGCCATTGCTACTGCTTTGCGTATAGGATATATAATAAATACAAAGAATCGCACATCACGCTTTACCCGCGTGAACAAAAACTCATCGCTTCCCCCCGTTTGACGAAAAAAAAACGACGACGACAAAAAAAAAAGTATCCTCGAAAAATCGCGCGAGATCGCGCCCATCCGCAACAGCAGCAGAGTATATAAGCAAGTAAAGTATACGCTGCTAAGGCGCGTTAATACAAAAGAAGTGAGAGAGAGAAAGAGCTGCATCGCTCTGAAAAAAACACAGGGCAAGAGTGAGAAAGAGTGAGCCCTGGGCCGCCAACACCGCGCAATGCTGCTTACTCGTTGCAAGCATATACCCCCGTTTCTTTTCACTCGCTCCTTTTTTCTCTTCTTTTTCTTGTACATATATTTCTCTCTTGTTTTTTTTCTCGCATATATAGACGTCGTCGCGTCGCGTATATTATGTTGCTCCTTGCTGCTGCTGCTGCTGCTGTTGCACAGATGTTTTGCGCGAGCAGAGCGTGTATGCATATAGAGATCGTCTCGTTAGCGAGTGCGTGTGTGCTTACTACGCACGTGGATACTCCGCGCGACAACGAAGAAAAACACGTGCACACATACGAGGAAGAAGATCGAGAGACTCTTGTATATTCGTTTACTGCAACCGTATACCTGGTCCACCCCGTGCATCGATGAAAACATCTCTCGATACATGTGTTTTTTTTTGCAAACGAGACGAGATAGGTACTCCTGAAAAGGAGCTAATAAGACAGAAATTGCAAGTTTCGATCGTTTTGGATAGCGAGAGAACGAGAGAGAGAGAGAGAGAGAAGCCAAGAGGCGAGCAACCTTTTGTTTTCGCAAATCCATCAGTTATACTCGGCCTGTAGGCTACTGCCGCTGTTGCTTCGTTGTCGGACCTTGTGACAGCTGCACTCCTGCTGTTGCTGCTGCTGCTACTTTGCGAACCAGTTGAGAATACACGCGCGTACCTACCTTATACAGAGCATACTTACATACAGGCCAGCATTGAGGCAAAATGCGATTATCCGCGGTAAAGGCCCTCCCTTCCATGTATAACACGGGCAGCAACAGCAACGCACGCACGCACGTATACACGCACGCGCGCGCGAACGTACTTGGTCCGAAAGTTGGTCGCCCAAGGATATCGTGGTGTGTTTTTACGTAATACCTTACATACATGCGCGCGCATACACAAATGCATATTTTATAAAAACTCCATATATAATATAGCTCTCTCTCTCGAAAAAGCCGCAAAAAAGGGATTTTTCCACGCGCTGCTCGGGCGGTGGTGTGCACGAGGCAATATTTTTGAAGCGCGAAACCGTGTGAGTTATGTTGCTGCTGTTGCATGTATTATATACAGTGGCAAGAAGAGAGGCTCTCTTTCGTGAGCTCTGTCCATCCATAATAGCCGTGTCGTGCATCGTGGTCGGCCTCTCCCATATACATAGACACGTATGTACGTACAAACATAATGCGCAGACTGCACGGTGAAGAAGAAGAAGAAGAAAAAAATCGGCATGATCCTTCGTGTTACATTATGTATTTATTCGCGAGTCTCTCTCTTTATGTGTGAGTGAGTGAGTGAGTGTGCTGCTGCGCCGTGTGCATTTGTGTGGGCATATTATAAAGAAACTCGAGAAGGCCCCAAAACTGCACGAAAAGGGCAAAATACAGCACAAAAGACAGTAGCGAACTGCTATTTATGGCCCATTCGCCACTGCGGATTCCTAAACGCGATCCCTCTCAGTGTACATGAAAGAGAAAAATATATATTTATCACGTTGCTCCGCGCGCTCGCAAAGATCATTTAGGTTTTTTCATGCGCGCCTTTAAATGATCGACGAGTCCGAAATTTCGGAGCATCATGATGCAGGATCGAGGATTTAAATGATATATACAGCTCTACACGTACGTATATTTGACCGGTGGTATGCTACTGCTGATGTAGTCCAGTGCGCATTGCACATTAACGTGTTCGTGTGCTGATGTACGTGTGCGTGTGTGTATGTATACGCGCTTGTGTGTTTACATGTCAAAAAATTTTCTCATAGGCCAAAGCGAGTATTTGTGCCATATACGCATAGCTAGCACCATATACTACTACGACGATGTATATGTAGAGCCTTATATAGAGGCGCAGGCAAGAGGGAGGCACGACGAAGGAAGACAGGTTTTCGCTGGGGGTCGTCTTTCTCTCTCTTTCGTTCGTCCATCCGCTAATGCGATCTCTCCTTGTTTCGACGAGCGACTGCGACGATGACGACGACTACGACTACGACGAAATCATCGTGCTCTCCTCAGTAGTATCGTGCCCAGTCCATACATACATACACACACGTACATAAGTTGGGCTTTAAGCCCGCTGTCGTAATGGTATAGTGCTTATGGTATATAGCAAGTAGCCGCGGCCAAAGGGGGAGAAGAGAGAGAGAGAGAGGAATGCCCTCTACGTACACCGGCTGCCGTGTCCGGCTCATCCTGAGAAAAATTCCAGTATTCGCGCTCTCTCTCTACAGTTTGGCACATGCACACCTGTGTGTGTGTGTAGTAATGAAACTCCATATACCAGAGCAATACAGACACACATACGCATGTACATTTACACGTAAAATTTAACGTCGGTGTACGTGAGTTTGGCATGCGTGTGTGTGCTGTGCGCTGTCCGTCCAACTGTATCTTCTTCGACTCTTCTTCTTTCCCTCCTCGCGAGTGCGCAAGTGTGCGTACACACACATACATACACACATACACGTACTACATCTCTCTGTCTAACTCATTCCTCGGCTCTCCGGTTGCAGTGTGCGTGTGTATATCGTACGCGTGCATGTAACGCATGTGTGTATGTATGTGTGTGTACGCCTTGATGGTACATTTGCGCGCATGTGTACGTGTGTACGGCCTGTGCGTTGGAGCGCAAGCATGATCCTCCCAATATTTACGTGGGAAAGGGCTCGCGCTGCTGTTGCTGCTGCTGCCACTGGTGCTGGGCAGATGCGGATTTAATGTATATATCGAATGCGCCGCACCACGTTTAGTAGTAGTAGTAGTAGTAGTAGTAGTAGTAGTAGCAGTACATACATACACGCATTGCGGACGCAAAAAAAGAGACCGAGTGGGGGAGAGAGAAAGAGTAGGTGCATTGTAATTGTGCATCGGTTCGAGCGTAATTCATCCTTTCCTGGTCACTCTCGATCTCTCTCTCTCTCTCTCTTTCTCTCTCCTTCTCTCTTTCTCGATCGCGCGCCTATACACGTACGCGCATGTGTGTTTACAAAATTGAACGATATAATAAAGCCCGCTGTGTGTTATCCACATTATACCTGAGCATACTTGTATTTTTACACTATGACGCGTTCGGCTATGCCAATCGCGCGCGCGCCGTATACAGAGACTCATTTTTTATTTCGTTCATCCGAGAGTTCGAGACTTTCATATAATAGTTGCATCGCCATCACCTATTATGCTCATTTTATGATGTAAAAACCTTAGATTTTATTTGCGTGCGTGACATTGCGCGCGACCGATTGTTTTTTTGTACATGCAACACATTTAGATATTTTCCTCGTTATATGAACTGGCGACATCGATCCGTTACTTACATGCGCTCGTCTTCGTGTCATTGCACTCGTCCAGCGAATAAGCGATCATATAAATCTTTTTTTTATTTTTAACTCTCTTTTTCTCGAGTGCGAGTCGTCTCCTCTGTGATGCGATCCACGATGCAACGATCCTCGGGTTTTTTCCCCGAAACTGTCCATCAATCGGCCGCCGACGAATATTCCTACGGTACAAGTTTTACTCTTGATTGATTCATGTGCATGAGATGAAAAAAAAGTATGAGAAGTGCATTGAATTTGATTTAATCTCGTTAAATTTTTCATTTCGAATTTGTTGAATCTTTTTTGCACTCGACTCGGTCCAAGGATATTTCGAGAAGAACGAGCAGTTCAGTTTATGATTTAAATTCAATAATAAATGTTTGCAAAGCCGCAGCAGCTCCAAAACCGGATGAGCTATAAACTTAATTCAGAAAAAAAATCTCGAGCGTTTAAAGTGACGCCCCCTTAGAATTGAAATTGAAACGAAACCGATAATTCAAATTTGTCGTGCGCTTTGATAGTAAAATTTTTACTTTACACTTACATATATGCGCGTATATACCTGGCCTTGCATAAAATATTAATTTTTATAATTTATGCAAGCCAAAGTATCCAATGCCTCTAAACAAGTTTGAAGGGGACAAGGGTTAAAAATAGGGAGAGACCAAATCGTCTCAAATACATTTGCTTATACTTTTTTCTCTCTCTCTCTTTCTTATTCTTCCTCTCCATGGATAATCATTTAAGAGGAATTCATAATTCTAAATGTTATTACAAGCTAATATGATTATTTTATTCCTCGACCGTCGTAGCTTTTTTAATTTTTCAAGCAATTTAACTGGCCGTTACTTAGTATCCTTATGGCTTCGCAACGGATACTAGTCAAAGTTTCATTTTTTTTCCTTATCTTATTCCTCGGATAGTTTAAAAAAAAGACGTTAGATTTTCGACGTAACGCCATCATTGCTGCCGAAAAAGGTGGCAAAGTTAGCTCCTTCATAAATATAAGTCTTCTAAAAAAGACACATCTGCTAGTTTAAGCCGAAATCGAAACCGCAAAACAATCACGCAACTAACCAGACGGAAAGCTACTCTGTACACTTCACACCATAGGAACAAAAACTTCGCCTAATCAGCAATCAAACATAGACAAGAACGTAAATTCATTGGTTAAAAAACAACTGCGAGTGAGAGAGAGAAAGAGGGAGAAGAAATAAACTGAGAAAAGAGTAAAAGAATAAATAAGGGTGTTGAAGAAACGAAAGAGAATGAGCGAGAATGCGGGAAGGCTTATAACAACTGAACACACGGGAAACAACAGTAGCTGCTGAAAAAACGGAAGTGCGTGGAAGTGCGAGAGTATGCGCTAGTTTAAAGGAAGTTAAAATAAAAGAAAGGATATGAGTTTCGAAGGGGATGAGGGAAACCGAAAATATTAAAGAATTAATTCCTCTTGACGTTTTTACTTTTTACTCGTGAACTTCTCCGCGCTACTAAATTGTTGATTGTAGAAAAAAACTGTTTTCATCTCGCGAGCGCCTCTCGTCGTTTCTCATTGTTCGTCGGTCTGCTTAAGGGGCACCAATTCAATTTTTATTCAGTTCGATCCGGAGTTTCGATGGCTAAGCCAATTAACGATCGAAATAAATGATCGTTCGAGAAAACAGACGTATATATATAGTTCGCCCGAAACAATTGCTCGTTCGATAGCGATTGATTATCAACTTTTATGACTTGTGTGCGCGAGCGTTCAAATTATTAATTTTGAAATTATTCGCGGATATTTATAGCCAGTTTTAGCGACTGATATAAAATTATCAGCTCGTGTATCGACGAAATAATGAAAGTCACTGCTTTCTTTATTGAGCTCGTAACGACTCGCAGATGTTTCGAGTTACATTCGTGATTGCGCGTGTTTTCACCTTGATTTCGTCATTCAATTCTTTCGATCTCTCGAATGAGACATTAAACCAACACTTTTGTGGCTTTTTTATTGCAACAACGCAACACTTACGTGCATAATGTTGAGATCGCGCGACGCATACAAGATGGCAAAGCGTGATTGGAGCCATTTGTAGAGCAGAAAGTATTATAATATTTCGGATGCACTTTCGGTCTCGGTATGCCGGTGCAAACGTGAGCCACATAATGCGCCGCGGACTAGAAATAAGTACATATGCAAAAGACTTCATTATTCGCTCTTATGTGCAGCGTGCATGTGTGTGCGCGCGCGTGTGTGTTCGTTGTACTCACTCTCTCTCGGGCAGTACCAGTACGGGACGGAAGTGGGCTAGACGCGACGCACGAAGCTTTTTCTCTCTCATTCTTAATCTCTTTCTGTCTTTCTCACTCGTTCTTTCTGTTTTAGCCCCTTTTTTCTCAACTGCGTTCACACAAATCTCACAACATAATGCGTTCTCTCTCTCTCTCTCTCTCTCTCTTTCTCTGGACGTTCGGATTTCAGCCTCCCACACACGACAATGGTCCTGCAAGAGAGACCAGTGCGAATATATAACATGTAAGCAATGCGATTCTCTCTCAAGTATATAAATGCTGAGTATATCGCTTTTGCTGATGAGTGCGTACATGTGCGCGCGTGAGCGTGTGCACCTATGAGAACCAAAAGCTGGAATGGCATACGCTTTTAATGCAAAAAAAAGGAGAGGTGGGAGAGCTGGACGAGAGCAGTAGAAGAAGAAAAAAAGGAGAAAAAAAGCAAAGAAAAGGAATTGCGAGATAGAACAAAAACGGTTTCTCAAAGTGCATTATGCGATCGGTGGCAGGACGCGCTGCTCTGTGCTCTGCTCTCACTACTCACGAGCAGCGACCATCAGTGAAAGAAAAGAAAAGACGGCATGAAGGAATAACCCGCTTATATTCCTACGTACACTAAGCTTCGAGTAAAGTACTAGCCGTCCTACACCACCTACCCACCTTTGCATTGAATCCTTTCTTTATTTTCGCGTGCTGCGAAAAAAAACATTTCGATGAATTTAACGAATGCCGATAATGCGCGAGAGGTTTTCTTAAGGGCTTCCACGGGGGTTTAATACACAAGACACGATCGCGTTATCGCGCCACACGATGCGTGTGTGCGTTGGAGATTTATCGCTTATGAGAACGACTCAAACACGACGACGAGGCCTTATGTGCAGCTGCACGTAAAGAAAGATATAGCACTTTTTAAAAACTATCAAAATAAAAGAAAAATGCCTCCGCCGAGTTTGAGAAAAAGCTTGGCGTGGTGTGCTGTGCATGTGTCCGTCCGTACTGTGTGTCTGGGCTATATGAGGGAAACAGGTTCTACGAGAGACAGAGAACGAGCTAAAGCAAATCGTTCCATATATAATACTCTTTCTCTTTCGCTAATTTTCGATCCCGCTCGGTTCATTCCTCTCTTTCTATATATCGCCTTTTCTCTCTTCTCTTACGTACTCTTCATCTTTTATCTTTTTTTTGTTATCTTACTTTTATTTTTATTTCTTCTTCCCCTCTCGATCACGATCTTCTCTTCGTTGTCCTTTTTATTTTTTTTTATTTTCTTTCTTTTTTTTTAGGGGGGGGGGGGGGNGGGGGGGGGGGGGGAGTTCTAAAGAAGAAACCTCTCTTCGGTCTCTTGGACTCGTGTCTTAAGCATGGGTTTTCAGCTTTCGCCTCCGTCAGCGGGTGTTGCTTCGTCGGAATCGTCGTCTTAGTTGCTCAAGTCGTAATGATCTTTATGTACCCTTTACTTGTACTCGTCGCTAATGGACGCAGATAGATATCGTTTCACGCGCTCGCATCGTGCTTTGTGCTCGTAGCAAATTTATTTAGCTAATTTCGTTTAAAATATTTAGCTCAATTTAGTCAATCGAGTCGCGGATATTCTCGCTGCTGTCGGCTCGTCGTCGCAAAATATTCTTGATGAATTTTGACTCGGCAAACGAATACTAATTTGTGGCGACGATTGTCCAGGGTTCTCTCTTTCTATCTTTCTGTTTTATTTTTCATTTTTTCTACACCAGCACTAGGCATACAAAATCTTTTAATCAAACGTTTCTCTCTCAGGTATACAGAACATGGCTATAAAAATCTGTCGCAAGCGATCTAAGAAATTTTGCTTTTTATTATTAGTGTTTTTTGTGTCTGCCTCTGATGCTCTTTCTCTTGTATATGCGCGCATACAAATGTGGACGCATACACACACATGCACGTTGATGACAGGTCGTCCAGTCAATTAGCATAGAATTTCAAACAAGGCATAGACAAACGCTGGACTGCCGAAGCATGGTTACTCACACACAAACCTGCGCGCTTGCTTAGAGGCCTCTATTTCAACCTCCCATACATATTATAAACTGTGTGTACTATACCGGCCGTGTCTAGGTGAAAAAAAAAATATTCGCATAGACCGCACTTGTCTGGGGTTTGTGTTCCAAGAAGAACAAAAACCGAGTCCGCGCCGTTGCCGCCGTTGCTGCCGCGCGCGGGGCGGTGTGTGGTGGCGGCAAGTAGTTTCTCTCGTCGACAGTGCTGCAAGAAGAGCAAAACGAGAGCCCGTGCACAGCGCACACAAAAGCCCCAAGATTCCTTTCGATTTCTACGCTCCTTTTTCCACGGGCTCTCCCCGATTCCTCTAACGCCGCGCGCTCTCGTCTATATAGGTATTCCTCTGTGTGTACTTGCCATAGAGGCGAAGCGCATCGTTTGGGCCAGCACAAGCAGCAGCAGCAGCAGCAGCAGCAGCGCAGACAAACTATAAGTAGTAAGAGAACGAGAGCAAAAAAGGAAAAGAGGGAGGGAGAGAGGGAGAGAACGAGCGAATAAATTCGCGTTCGGGCTTCGGACTCGCTCTCACTCTGCCAAAGGCGCAGCAGTGAAAGGATGCCGAGGGAGCTAGAGAGGAAAGAGGGAACGTCGACGAGATGGTCAAATGAACGAAGAACGGTTATTTGGCAAAGAGTAAAAAAGTACCTCGAGGAGAGAGCAAGAAGTAGAGAAGATGAGGAGGAAGAAAAATAGAAGGTGGAGGTGGCGGTGGGTCCAGTCGTGGTGTAGCTCTCGGATCTCTCTCTCTCTCTCTCTCTCTCGTTCTGCCCCTCTCCCTCTCCCTCTGCGGGACGAAAATAAATTGAAAGACCCGATGCAGTCTCTGCCACGGTCGAGCGAGCGATACGAGACTCTCTGCAGCGCGAGAGAAAGAGAGCTCTTGCCTTGTGCTTGCTTGCTTGCTGCTTCTTAATATGTGTATACCCGAGAGCGCAGTTTAAAGGCTGAGAAAGAGCAACAAGGCCGCTTCGAGCTCGAGCGCGCTTGCTTGCTTGGCTTGGCTTGCTTCTTGCTAAAGTTACAAGGCCAAGAATACATACTCCAAGCGTATATGTGTATACGTACACTCAGCAAGACCCATCCCGTCCCTTTTAGAAAGTCGTCGGGCGAAATTCGACGAAAAAATAATGCACCGGGGATAAACTGCAGCGCAGCGGACGTACTCGAGATTTTAATTGTTTCGTCTGACTCGGTGTAATGGCACAGTGCACACTCGAAGTAATATCGTATCGAGCCAGAGCTTTTTTTCTTTTTTTGATTTTTGAAGCTTTTTCCCAAAGAGCTCAATATAAAAGAAGGAAGGTTTTGAAAAAAAAAAAAAAAAAAAAACTAAAACTCGAGCGAATTTTCGATTTTCAATATTACATTGATGGAGTACATTATGTAAGCGAAGGAAGCGAAAGAGCAGGCGGCAGCAGTAGAGGGGGATAAAATCGGCCGGTTGTACCGATCGATCGTGACGCAATTTCGAGACTCGGTGGCGTAAGCCATCGGAATCCTCTTTCTATTACAAAGGCGATATTGGCTTCTCTCCGCGCGTGTGAGACATGGCTCGTCGTACTTACACACATAGGTATATTATGGTATAGTCGTCGATGGGTTAGTAAAAGCACCAGGCAGTACAGTAGCGCGCAGCGTATAGCACTTGCCAAAGAGCTCTCGAGTATGTCTACCGCGCGCTTATATAGACGGTCGCTCATCATTATTTCATACGTCTCGTATACATATAGCTCCTCGCGCATGCTAATGTGCAGCAGTAGCAGCAACGGCGATGTATGCGTGCATATATTCGGGCTACAATGGAAATAACAATAAGTTTATAACGCAGCGGCAGCGGGCGAGGCGTGTGGGGGAGTATATGTACGGCAGCTGCAGACGAGACGTATAGCCGAGTTGCAGCAACGACGAAATAAGAGCAAAAACTGCGTTGGCTTGCATACGTGGACACAGCGTGTAGGCCCTTTTATATACGTACGTATCGTCGATTGTCTGTCTCGACATAGTCGTCGTCTTCTTCGCGTCACTATCTCGCTTAAAGAGAGGCTTAGGCTCCTTTTGGGTTAAATCGCGTGAGTCTCCGCTGCCGCCCGTCGTCGTCGTCGTCGTCGTCGACGACGCTGCAAAGGTTCACGAACTCTTGTCTCTCACCTCTTCTCCTCTTCTCCCCTTCTTTCTCCGTAGACGTCTGCGGTATATCTATATGTATACGCGTTTGGGCTTTCTCCTTCTCTCTCTCGAACACACGATACAGACTGTATATGCAGCACGCGTCTCTCTCTAATGTATCGCTTATTCGCTCGCACTCCCTCGTGCAGCTAGATTTCGGTTGATTTTCGCGCAGTTGCCGCGGCTCCCTCAAGGTCTTTGGCGTTTCTTGCACTCTTCGTGCTCCCTCCCTTCTCCTCCGCATCTGCATTCGCGTTTGTTCCGTTTTTTACTAAAACCCGTCGTCGCCTTCTTCGCGCGAGCGCGTTTTTTTGCTCTCCTCTTTTCTTTCATATTTCAGTGACTGTTGCGTGCTTCTCTATCTCAATGTCGGAAGAATTCGAAGATGTAGCGCGGATAAGGTCGTCGCGTCGAGAAATCGGTGTATTGAGTTCAAGGTGCTCGCTCGCCACCTCTCGCGACAGGTGTACGAGCAAATGGTGCACAGGATTCGCACCTTGTACTACAACCACCCGTCCCTACACACACATATATATTAATTCAATCAAATCGATTCCGAAAGTCGAGTATGTAATACACATGAGTTCGGTTTGCACGGATCAGCTTACGCGCGTGCAGTGATGTAATCATCCGAGCCACCCTCTGCTCTCTGCCAGCCATGTAGCCCATATCCGCAGACAGTTGTTGATTCAGATTGGCTCGGCGATGGGCAACTCTCTACTAGTCCTATGTGGCTTTTGTTCGAGCTACCAAACGCCCCATCGAATTTATATACGCATCTATACATACGTAGGCTTATATATAAAAAGCGACGCACAGCTTGTGTGGACATTAGCATTCAATCGGTGCGCGCGGACCGCTTATATTATATTGTGTGTGCAGCAATGCCGCAAACCGCCAAGGTCAAATGCTAATGATCAAAGGCAATGATGCGGGGGATTTTGGGTCATTCATTGACATCGCAAGCAGAATTTGTGCGAGAGAGATCGATTAACTCAAGCATAGCCGAATTTGGAAGGTTTGACTCGCGAACACAATGTCCATGTCCGCGCACATGATTTCTGTCCTCTTGAAATGGTGTCTCGCCCGAGTCTCTCGGACACGTCCGAGGCTCTTTAATTTTCAAGAGGTCTCCCTCTGCGCTCATTTAAATCTATTATAACGAGCGAAAAAGGCTGCATTGTGTATAGGGGGAGGCCATGGCTATGCGTAAAAGGGGGGTATTTACACTTGGTACTTTTTTTGCTGCTGCTACTGCTGCCACGTTGCTCAAGAGCGTATACAACAGCGTGATTCGCGCGAACAAAAGAGCACCTAACGCGCGCTCGCCTGCAGTAATCTTATCGACACCCCTTATCAGTTGCAAAAAAAAACTCCTCTCGATATTTTGTTGTTTACCTACACGTATGTTTCTGTATGCGTCTAACAAAGGGGTATTGGTCGTTTAGCTTATACGTTCCTGGGTTTAGAGTATTATGCGAATCGAAGCGGAGCCCTCTACTCGCGCCAGACTCTCTACTTTGCGTCCTTGTCTCGAGCGTGTGCACGAGTGCGTTGGCGAACATCGCTCCGGAGAGCAAGAGAGAAAGAGACGACGACGGCGGCGGCGGCGGCGGAAGAAGAAAGGCGCACATGCACACGACGTTATGTACGTGTGTGTACCCGTAAGCTCTGGCTTGGACTTTGGTCGTGTCGTGTACACGCGCGAGTCTCCGCGTTTATACATATTTGTGTGGGTAAGCCTTGGGTATTGCCAATAACATGAGCCCGAACTGGTTTGCCAAATATATAAGTGAGAGGAAGACGACAACGACGGCGGCAACGACGACGACGACGACGAGGTGGTGGTGGCGGTGATGGTGAAGGTCGCCGTCTCAGGGGTGGTAAAATCCATGCACAGGACCGAGACTGCTGCTACGCCGTTCTCCCTCCGTCTGTTGCACGTATCTTGCAAACGTGTGCTTTGAGCTGGGCAGCAGCGGCAGCAGCATAAGCAGCTCTGCTCTCTTTCGTCCGGCTCCCTCCCTTTGCGCTCCGTCTTCGAGGCTCTCTCTCTCTCCTCTCTTCTCTGTTTGGTGGTACTACGTGGATCTGTGTGTGTGGGGCTCTACTACTACTACTTCTATAATACGACACGCATATATGCGAGTACGCGCGCACATGTACACGAGGAGAGAAAGAGAGAGAAAGACTGGCTGACTGGCTGCTGGCCTGGCTCTCTTCTGCGCGCTGGCCTGGGGTGGTTCGCCTCGTCGTGCGAATTTCATACACACATCCACACACAATATACACGGCGCGTCGTCTCTCGGCAGCACGCACAACAGCCGGCAGCGCAGCAGCGGCTGCAGCTCGTTCTTCGTCCCAGTCGCGCCAGTCGAATTTATGCATCACGGCTATGTAGGCACGAGAGCCGCGACTCGGCACCCTGGCGGCAACAAAATTCAAGCACCCATAGTACCAACGACAGCGGAGCAGCGGCGCGCGCTAGAACAGCAGCGGCACAGCAGTGACAACGCAACTACTTTAGCTGATAGCATAAGCGATCGTGCCGATAGTGACAAAGCTGCTAGTGGCAACGGCGACGACGACTCATCACTACTACTAATTCTCTCTCTCCCGCGTCCGCCAAACGCTAATCGTCGTGACGACCTGCGCTACTACGACCCGGCTACCTTATTATCCAGAGTGACAAAACAAAGAAGCGAATAATAATAAGTGCGCCGCGACGATGATTCAAGTTAATTTTTAAGTTAGTTCGGTTATTGATAGTTGTTCTCGTTGATCAAGCTCCTAGTGTATCAAGAAAAGTTGATTATTGCCGATAAAGTTCGACCCTAAGTGAATTAATCTCATCTGAAGAGGAGAGTGGTGTGCTTGTATGAAGCTGGAAAAATTGCAATATCGAGTATTGAGTTCATAACCGTGTGCGACTTTCACACTCTCCTCCGAATATTTTTTACTTCGACATAAGTGATTTATTTTTATTGTAATAATGAGCGATTTCGCGAGTGCTTGCAAGAATATCATGAAATTTGTTCGATTCATCGGCTGCTCGTTGACATCCAACGAGTGAGGAAGCAACTACCACTACCTACTGACTTCAAGAGCGAAGAGCCAAGAGTCAAGACGACCATCAACGGCGTGAAAATCATCATCATCGAGGACATCGACATAGCCGACGACATCAACTACAGCAGTAATCATCAGCAGAGGTGCTACAGCCAAGCGAAGATTCGACAACGCAACAAGAAGCGCCGACGAAAGAAGATACGAAAATTATCAAGAACGTAACATTTATTGTTTTTAAGTGCGAAAATAAGTGTAAACGAAATCCATTGAGAATTTCACGTCGATCAATTTGTTGTCAATTTTAGTATCAGTAATTATTATTGTTTTCCCCCGTAATATCTATCGAGTGTTAAGTTTAATCTGTGTGTGTTAATCTGTGTGTTACAAAGAGCAACCGACTATTGCATTACTTGACAATCTTGTTCAACAAAAAAAAAGAAAAAAAATAGAAAAAATAATCATCGTTAGTTTTTACCGACAACTTAAGAGACTTTGAAGCATAAGAAAAGAGATCGACAAAAAGCTCGCGCGCGCGTGTAACAAAAGTGCGACAAGTCCCGAGATTTAACCCGAAGTCATCAGCTTAATCATCAAGTACGTTGGCTATTAGTAGGCGGATGGCAGACGAGAACTGGTTGAGTCCGGGTTAAACATAAGGAACAACAACGAAAAAAAGGTGAACAAAAATTCATAAAAAAAAGCATCATATGAGTGGAGCGAAAGCTCGCTTGAAATCTACTAGATTCTAAGTTTCTTTCATGCTCTCTATAAATTGGTGTGTGGAACGAGTGCGTTGTTACATGATCTGGGGGTGAGTGTAATTGTCGGCCCTTTATCGAGTGCAGTTTGACTACTGCACCTGTGTACCGCAGAAACCGCGTGTACAGAAACAGAGGGAAAAAGAAGCGAAATCGATTCTAGGGAATAAAGTGGGAGAAGAAAAATTGGCGCGCATGAGACTAACAAGTGCTGTGCTACCTCTCGCAGGGGGAGGGGGGGGGCCTAAAAACTTTTCACGTTTTTATTCCTATGTATTGATCAATCAATTCAAATTCAAATTCAATTGATATCGCTAGAACAATATCAATTTGTTCATATCTTTGTGGTTCAGGTTCTTTTTGTTTTGGGAAGCTCGGTACATGTAAAAAATATTTAGTTCTCGTCTAATCGTTCAGTTAGTCAAGGGCATTACCATTACAAAAAAGTTGATTAACAATTTCATCCCGACGCAAAATTCCACTCTACTTTTTCATTCTTTTCTCTCATTCTCTCTCTCCGCGTGCATTACTGTCATTGGTTACGAGTTGCATTCATTTAACTCGGGCGGCACATACACAATGTAATACATTAAATAAGTGAAAGACCAAGCTTACACACACGTAAGTGTGCATACACATACTTATTGTGTGTATTATAAATTTGTGCGCGGGCTCGCTGAAAAAAAATCACCTCTATATAACTCGCTCTCTCGGGCGCGAGTTCGCTTTTGTTTGCTTCATTTTCGTTCTTTCGCGATTCGTTGTTATATATAGTAAATGCTATTATACGGCGCACACATACTCACGTAGAAAGAGAGTAAAAGCAAGTGAGCGAGAGAGAGAACAACTATTTTTCGCGAAACAATAGTGTGTGCATGGTATACAGGAACTTGTGCTCGGGTGTGCATGTGTGTGTGTGTGTGTGTGTGTGGATGTATGTACCGTGCATTTGCCAAAACGCCACAGGTATCGCATACGTGTTCTTTGCTTATTCTTTTACACGAATGTAGCCGCTTCAATTCGTTTTTTTTTGACCGACCGACCGAAATAGCCAACTATACTCGGGTTTTATCTTGCTAATATGCATATTTTAATATAAACTTGTCTCTCTGCATTTTTCATTGCATCAAATTTTTTTCCGTGGCAAAAAAACTACCAAATGCGTCGTCGATCGATCCCCCTCCTTCGAAAAGATTGTACATGAAACATATGATTTCGTGAAATCTCAGTAATATCCTTTTTTTATTTGCTGGAACTAAAGCTCATAACCAAAGCTCATAAACTACGCGAAATTGTTCACAAGTTCGACGACAAATTACGACAAGTTATTCTGCAACCGTGCAAAATCGCGAGACCGAGCTGCTCGTTCGAGCTCGCGCCCTTTCAAATTTGCTGCTTTCTCGCATGTATATAACGTATGTATCTCGTATCGAAAACCTGTTTGACTTACTGAGCGCGCACTTATACGTGGGTAAATACAATTGCACATGCTGCAGCCCGAAAAAAAACGAGAGCGTATAAAATCCGCAAGATTTCACGCGGTATATAAAATAATCGTAGAGGGAATTGCATGAAAACACGTGTGCGCGCAAGTGTAAGGAAAATTTTCCTCGAGACGCGTCGCGCGCGCTCGATGTAACATCACATGACGAGTCGGCTTGAGCGCGCGCGCGCGCTTGTCTGGCTAAATCCGACTATTACTCCTGAAAATTGAATTTCTTCGAGAGCGCGTGACTTTCAATTTCCACCCGACTCGTTACACTCAAACGCTTCTTATTCATTTACAAATGTCTTTGCTCCATCTCTTTTTCTCTTTTTCTCTCTGCATTTCCGTGTGGCTCTAGCTCTCTGTTATTGCACTTTTGTTTTGCAGCGTAACGGCGCAGCAAACGCACAAGCCGTCTCCCTCTGTTTCTCATCTTTCCGCTCTCTCGACACTTTTCAATGTATTTTATTTGATGCGTGTACCTATGTATCGTGTGCAGCGCGCGCGAAAGTTGCAGTGCTACGCGGGTTATTGTTCCTTAGTCGCGCGTTGCATCGATTTTCCGCAGCGGTGCCGGGCTCTCTTTTCTCTCGTTCTCGTTCTGTGTGAAAGAGCGAGCGGAACACGCCTCCTGCATTTCGCCGTAAGTTGTGTGTGTATGTGTGTGTGCGCGCATATGCACCCGATGCATTTCCAACGGTCGGGGTGGATGGAGAGAGAAAGAAAAATTCAAAATGAAAAATATAAAATCAACGGTCACTTTTGCCTGCATTTATAGGAGCGGCGCGCGGACAAAAGCGATGTGTATATGTGCAGTGCAACGCAATGCAACCGGGTGCATATGCACAAAAATCGATGGGGGGAAAAAGTTGCAGTAGCAGCACACGTGTGCGTGCATGTTAGTAGTTGCAAGAAAAAATGCTATATTCGTGCATACATGCGTGCGTTGCGCTTGACTCCCCGTCAGACTGTACATGTATGTACGTGTGTGTGCGTGTATGGGCGCGCGATCCGATGCAACGGCCAAACTCGAATGTGCATGGCAAAGGTTCACATGCGCGCACGCATAGGGGAAGATTATATAGAAAAATAAGAAAGGCACAAAAGTGCACAAGCACATTATTCTAGCAGTGCTGCGCTGCTGCTGCAAGTAGGGGGGTAAAAAAAAAGTCGTCGTATGAGAGAGTCGAGACGCGAGTGGGGGGAGAGAGTGCAACAGCAGCAGCAGCAGCACGCATACACACCAACACATTCAGTGTACGTGTATATGCTGCTGCACATATATAGCGAGGCGAAGTGCAAAAGCGGCTTTTATATTTCAGCTGCGCGCCGGTGCGCCCGTTGGTGAATTTGTCAAGTTTCTCTTTCTCTCTCGTTCTTTTCTGCCTGTGCTTCGTCGTCGTCGTCGTCGTCGTCGTCGGTGTATATTAGTGCATACACATTGGCAAAGTATAAGAGAGAAAGAGAGAGAAAGAAAGAACGGAGTGGAGGTGCATGTACGCCAGTGCGAGCTGCTGCTGCTGTTCTCTGCAGCTCTCTGTGTAAGTGCACGTATATGCGAGTGTAGTATCAGTGTGTGTGCGTGTGCAGGCGATGCCCCCGCCGCCCGACGGCGGAATATATTCGCAAGCAGCAGCAGCAGCAGAAACATATATATAGTGGCAGTACTATAGCGAGTGCAGCTCTGGCTTATACAAAAGGTTGGCAGTGATGCGCATTCCCGCCGTCGGTGTGTAGCGCTCGTCGCGAGGGGCTTGTTGCTTGCTGCTCTCTATCTCTCTTTCTCTTTCTTCCGACGTGTGCAGCGGCGGCAGTGTAAGTGTATATGCAGTGCATTCACGTATAGATGCACTTGGGCTTGCCGGCTTGTACAGCAGCAGCGGCAGCAGCAGCAGCAGCAGCAACAACTCCTTTCTTTTCTTCTCGGCTTGCTGCCTGCTGCTTCGCGCTCATTGCGGACTAGCCAGTGTACAGCGAAAAAGTGAGTAGTGCGCGTATATAACATCGAGTTTATCTATATCTGTACGTACTTCGTTCGTATCTATATATATATATAGAAAAGATAAGTGTGCAGTGCCGTCGTCAACGACGGACTTGCTCCTCGTCGTCGTGGCCGCGCACCGCGTACGGCGCACCAAAGAGGAGAAACGACTCCTCTCCTTTGCCTCTCCGCCGCCTCGCTGTATACCGTTCTACCCTCGGCTCCGGTACTGATCTCCGTGTTATCTCGCTGTGTTATCATTGCAATTGTGCCTGTTAAAACCTTTACATATTATAGCGCATTACATTTATACATATAATATATAGTATACATACATATATTTATTATTTACATCTATTTATCATTGTTATTATACACATACACCCACGGATATTGTACACGTAGTGCTCGGTATTAATTATAACACACACATACGGCGTCGACGTCGAGTCAAGTGCGCAGTTAGAAAGAGAGCCAGTAGCCGCCGCGACGCCTCCGCGAGATGTGCGAGTGTTGATTGTGGTGGTGCTGGTGCGCGGGTGGTGTGTTGAGCTAGTGCTAGGTATATAGTTATCAACATCGACGTTCGTCGCCTCGAGCGCGACGCGTCTATAAAAATTAACAGTGTTTATTTGTGTGCTGCACATGGAAATTTGAGAAAATTGTGCACTGTGCGTGTGATCGACTCCAAAGCTCGTTATTTATTACGGAAAAACAGAGAGAGAGTCTGTGTGCCGCGTTGCCATTGCTGCACTCGCTCTCTGTCTCTCTCTGCCGCCAGCAGCGAGTTATGCACCAGCGAGCTTAGTGTCGTTCTCGATCCCTCTCGCTTCTCGCTCCGCTATCTAGACACGAATTTCCGGTAAAGTATATTCAACAACGTCATGTGCATGCGAATACACGATCATCGTCGTCGAGATTTTGTCGAGTAACGACTTTGACGCCCTCCTCCGCGAGTTGATTCATACATTTTCACACAAAAGAATAATCGCAATTTGAATGAAAGATGTTGCAAAAGATAAAAAAAGAAAAAAATATACATAAATTCATCGATATCTCTTGTACAGAGTGCATAATACTTATATCTACGTGTGCTCGCGATCGGTTATTGCCTTCGCGTGTGTCGCGCGAGTCTCGCCGTTGAGAGGGGACAACTTATCTTTCTCTCCCTCTCGCGAATACACATATACCAATGCACGTCGAACGAACGAAAGAACGAACGAACGAACGAACGAAATAAGAAGTAGAAAAAAATGAGTAAAAAAAGTATAAAAGTAGCAGCAGCGACGGAGCAGCTAAGTTTCGACCGGCCGGCACATAAGTTCACATATACGTGTACACGAATACACACACACACACACACACATGTGTAAATTCTCCTTCTCTTGTACTTTCTGCAAGCCGAGGTTGAGAACATATCGCGATGGGCAAGTTGCTTGAGTAGCAGCAACAGCAGCAGCCACGGCGGAGGTAACAAACGGCCATGCGAAAGGAGTATATGTACACGGCTTAGAAAATATCTCTGTGTATATTTGTGCGAAGAGAGGAGAAAAAGAGGGGCAAGCTTCTCTCTCTCTCTCTCTCGTTCTCTGCGATGCGCGAAAAAGAAAGAGAAACACATTGGCGCGCTTATGCGCTTGCGTTTGCAGCCCCACCGTTGCACACGGCCACATACACACACGCACACATATATATATAGCGAGCGCGCGATAAACCCTGCACGTATACTCCACTCGATGCACCAATACACGAATGCACTCGATTCTCGCTTGCTCGCGCGCGCATATGTATGCGTGTGTATACACGTAGTATTTTTCTTTTTTTATTTTCCTCTTTTCGTAAGAGAGCGAGACGGAGCGCGGGTTCGTTGTCCAACGCACACTTGTGCGAATTTTCTTGTACGTGTGTGCGTGCATGAGAGTTAGAGACCCGAAGAAAGAGGAGGAAAAAAGAAGACGACGTTGAAGAAGAATAAGAAAAGGGTTGAGAATGAGGATTTAAATTCGGTACTTTGTTGAGATTCATTGTGGAGACTTGTGTGTATGTGTGCGCGCGTATATGCTGTATTATAGGTTCTACCTCTCTTTTTTAACTCTCTCTATACCCGGTACACTGGCTCTACTTTGAGATATACGCGTTCGTGAGCTGCCCCTGAATGTAAAAGACACGTCTGATTTGCTTTTTTTCTCTCTCTCTCTCTCTCTCTCTCTCTCTTTCGGGCTTTGCTTCTTTCACTCGTGCTTGGACTTTTTTTTGCGCTACTGCCCTCTCTCTTTCTTGCCATCATAGACGTCCTCGTCCGAGCGTGTAATATATACACGCACGACGTTGTTTATTGCCCGAGAGCCCAAAAGGGATAGACAATCACAACCTGATGCTTGTTGTTATGCGCGTATACGTATGGTAGAATATACGTATGGTCTGTGTGAAATTACGTGAAATTCGAGCGGACATGGTTTCGGACCGCCGCTGCATATTTTATTATTTTATATATGTGTGTGTGCTAAGCGCCATCATGTGTTGAAGAGCACATTGATGAAAAATACAGTACATGTATGCATTTATAGAACCGTATATATAAATTCTCTTCTTTCTCTCTCTCTCTCTCTCTCTCTCTCTCTCTCTCTCGGCGATTCTCTTTTGTATATAATGTATTTTGAATACATATCCAGAGGCTCGAGAGAGTACATCGCGACTCGAGGAGAGCTCCTCTCCGTGAGTGCCGGTATAAGCTTGGCTGTTTTATGTAGAATATATACGTATACGTATGGCTTGTCGATCGATGAATTCACCAGATGTACACACGTACCGGAGGGAGTTTATGTATTCGCGAGAAGCTATAACTTCGCCACATCGATCCGCCAAAGCTCCGCAAACCTTCTCTCTTACATCTCGCGCGCTTCTCGAAAGGAGAAAATTTTCGTTTGCTTCTCGCGCATATTTACTTCGATATTTATATTTTTTTTCATATTTACGAGTGTCCAGCTCTGTTTAAACGCTCAGCCGATCGATCGATCATTCCTTGCGTTAGAGAAAATTTCCGCAAAACACGCGCGCGCCCCGCAACAACGTCAACGTCGTCGTGATCGGAGTCTCGAGCTCGTGCGCAGTCTATGCAATATGCGTGTGTTGGTGTGACGCCAGCAACAGCAGCAGCAGCAGCACCACCGCCGCCGCCGCCACTTTTGCTGCCGCCGTCCGCCGCCGCCGCCGTCTGTATACCCACGCACACACACACACACAGAGTCGCGAACGGGCTGAGCTCGCGCGCTCGTATAGGGCGGTCATTGCACCGTCAAAAGTTCAATGAAATATATTCTACACTCTCGCATGTGATTCATACGTTGATTCGCGCGCAAACAGCAAGCCACCACCACGGCATGGTATCCTCTCCTGCGTTACTATATGTGCCGCGCTGCGTATTTAACTCTGTGTATGCACAAGTGGCCAAATTCTCGGCAGGCATTATAATGTATAAATCATTCAATCAGTCCATCGAAATGATACGCATAATTGTAATGTACACAGAGCACGCGTATATATATATTTTAATCGCGCCTGCATGTGTGTGTGCGCGTAGGGTCATTCGCTCTTTTAGCAGCAGCAGCAGTAATCGCGCATCCGAGCAGTGCACGCAGCATACAAATTTAACGCGGACAATTAAAGCGAGTTTACAAGGACACAAAAGATTACCCTTTGCCTTGGCAACGTGTAGCAGCAACAGCATGTGGATAATATAATATGTTGCTCCGTAATAGAAGCGCGTCACGCGCGGGCTCGGAACTAATCGAGCCCGAGACTTTTTTGCGAGCTTTTTTTGTAGCTTTCCTGCTTTACTCTCTATCTCGTTCTCCTTTGTGCGATGATCTACAAACGCAAACACGGTTCCGCGGAAACAGTGTAATTTATCGATTTGCTTAATTTACGATTGATATGTATATTTGAATTCGGCTATTTTTTGCGCTCGTCCCGTTTGTTTGTCCAAAGCAAAGCATTGCGCGCGCGAGAACAGTTTATCGCTTACAACGCGTACTTTCACACCTCTGCTGCTGCTTTCGCTCTCGTCAGTCGAAAATAATTGTTTACATCTACCAAAGTCGGGGGGGCTTTTTTTATCGGAGAACAAACACGGAAAAAAAGAGCGTTTCTCGCGCAAATGCAGAAAAAAAGTTAAATCTCCGTATAAATTTGCGGGCGCATCGTTCCGTACGAACACGAATATTTTAACTTTGAGACGACGACGACGATGACGACGACGACGAAGAAGAAGCCATGAGCTTTGCCGAATCGCAGCGCCTCCACCGCAAACTCTATGCAGCCAACGCGGCGGTGTGTTTCCGTGTGCTAAAACCTTTTCGCGAATTCTCTTCTCTCTCCGTCCTCCTTGCCTTGTGCAACAGCAGCAGCAGGCGGCGGTGAATTTACCTTCTCTCTCTCTCGTCGCTGCTACTGCTGCTTCGCAAACTTACTCCGTTCGCCGTCGTCGTCGCCATTTCTCGCCAGTCTGGGCTGCTCCCCCTCTCTACCCACCCGGTTGATGTTGGACGGCGACGACGACGACGACGACGCCGCCACTGCTTGTGTGTACTCTCTTACTCCTTTTCTCACTCGTATCTTCGCGCGCGTCTCTGCTGCGTTGTGTGCGTGCCTGTGCAGAAAAGGGCGATTTTAGGCGCGCTCGAGCAAAGGCAAGAGCAAAAAAAAAATTCAACCGAGCGAAAGAGAGAGAGAGAGAGAGAGAAAGAAAGAGACGGGACGTGTAAGTGCAAAAGCAGGCAGACCAGGCAGGCTGCCTGGCTGTTTATACGAGACGGAGAGAACAGTGCGCGTCTCGTCCCCTTCGTCCGTGCATGTATATATGTGTAATATAGCATCTCTATACATTTGTACACCTTACTTTATATACTGACTGCTGTCGCTCTGCGCTCCTCGCAGACTCGGCAGTTATGCCGTGCGTATCTGTGCGTTACAAGTATAATCGGAGCAGCTCCTAAAGTATTTCTGCTGCTGCTGCTGTCGAGATATCGAGTTGAGCGCGCGCCGAGATACCAAGTGCTGCTCCTCGTCTCTTCAGTGTAGCTCTTTCTCTCTCTCCCGCCAGTCAGTGCAAAATTCATCGCGTTCACGTCGCGTCGCGCAAAAAAAAGTCAAGTCGAGTGCAGTGTATGTAATCTCTCGTGTGTGTGTGTGTGCAGTTGTGCAGTTGACGCTGCAGGGGAACAACAACAACAACAACGGCAACAAGATGGTTATGTGTCCGTACCTCGTCGTTCTGACTCGTGCAATTTTCTAAGAGTCTCGACTCTCCTCCTCTCGGAAAAAGCCTCCTCTGCACCACCACCGACAAAAGTGAGCAATATATTTTCCCATAATTCACCGATGCCGGCCGGCGGTATATAGCATATAATCGCTCCGAGCTCCAATGTTGTGATATATACAGTGCATCGTCTTTTCTGTTGTCGTCGTCTCGCGGCTGCGGCGTCTTGGCAGACGCTTCGCGAACACGGCTCGACCCGTGTGCAGTGTGCAAAATAAATATCCGTGTGTGTGTGTGTGCCTGTCTTTGTGAGTTCGTTCGAATTTATATGGCATGCATGCAATGTGAAAAAGAGCAAGAATGAAATTGAAAAAAAAAGAGGCCAAGCTGCCTCGCTATTGTTAGAATCGCTCGCGGCACCAGTAGCAGCAACACAGCGCGCAGCAGTTGCTGCTTCTCTTCGCTTGCTCGCTCGGCTTTCTCTCTTATCGTTGTTGCACTCGTTGCAACTCTCGAGAAGACAGATATTATGTATGTGCGGACGTGTCCCTCATTACGCGGCAGCGGCGGTATTGCTGTGTTGTTGCCGCTCCAGTAGTATGATATAAGGCGGCTGCTGCTGCTGTTGACTTATCGCATCGTGCATATTAATATTTACGTTATTTATTTGTGCGTCGATGAAAGAATAAACAAAGCTCCGACAGCGCGCATATCGCGAAACGTGATTAGAGAGCTGGACAGGGAAAAAGTTTTCGATTCGACACCGAAACAAGTGAGTGCAATAACAGATGGAACGTCGTGCATTATTTTATTCTGCTCCGTCTTTTTCAAATCTTTGCGCTCGACGCGAATGACCACCTGAAATTTGCTGCGCCTGCGACGATGGCCTTCTCGGTCTAACCCGTCGCGTCTTGATCGGCTTTTATTTTTTTTTCTTCATTTTTCGTTTCCCTTGTTTCTTCTCCTCTATACAGCTCCGTGAGAAATGTACAGCGCACGACGTTAGCCATAGTTGTTGGTCTTATCGACAGGTTATAAAACTCCAAGCCATAGGAGAATAGTTTGTGAAAATAATATAACCCCGGCTGAGCTGCATTCATTGTCGCTTATACTTTACAAACTTTACAAACCGCATTTAATAAAGAATCAAAATTCAGTGAACTCGAGATTAGGCTTTTGTGCGTGCGTGTTTTTATCGAAGCGTGTGCGAGTGCGCATTTAATCAGATGACGTCGGATGTTGTGTGCAGTGACGATACGTACGGTGATGACGATGATAATAATGCCGGCATCGTCGTCCCCGCTGCCGCGACCGGCGCCGTCGACGAGCTCCAGCAGCAGCAACAGCCCTACGGTCGGCTGTCGTACTCGCTGCTCGTCGTCGTGACCGACGACAAAAACGGCGCCGCTGGCGGCAGAAACGACAGCGGCTACTCGAACATGGTCAACAGTAACGAAAATAATTGCGCGACGCTCACCGAGTCGACCGAAGAGTCGTCCTCCTCGACCCCGTCGTCGTCCGCTTCCTCGTCCGGTCAGCCGCCTTTCCCGAGCTCCCTCAGCTTTTTCCTCCTGCCCAATTGTAAACCGCTCGTCTTTCTACTCATATTATACGATATGTTAATTTAGCTCATACATTATAATACAGTTGCTCATCTTTTTTCCGCGACGAGCTTTTGAAAATGTTGTCTCTCTAACCGGCCCTCGTATTCGATCTTAATTTTTGCAGATATGGCAGAGGGGAACGGGGAAATAAAAGGTGAGGACAACAAATCCAAGGAGGAGATGGATTACGTTGAGCGCACCGAAGATCACTCCAAGCTCATACAGTATGGCCTCAACGAGAAGGTCGCCGGTAAGCTCGACGAGATCTACAAGACCGGGAAACTCGCCCACGTCGATCTTGATGAGCGAGCACTGGACGCGCTCAAAGAATTCCCGGTCGAAGGTGCCCTCAACGTGCTCACCCAATTCCTCGAGTCCAATCTCGAGCATGTGTCCAACAAGTCGGCGTATCTCTGCGGCGTCATGAAGACCTACAGACAAAAGAGCCGCGCCGGACAGAGTACAGGTAGTACCAACACGACGCCCAAAGCACCCGATGAGGATAAAATCAAGGTGAGCCCGTGTACACACACACGCACATTTATAAATATACACAGGCACCTCCTTCTTCTCCTTTTGCTTCGTGCTCGGCTCTTCTCTTTTGCTTTTCCCTTCTTTTCAGATAAAACTCGTTTCGTCTAGCTCTCGTTTGCATCTCTCGTTTTCATTCTCTTCTAACGAACATGTATTTTTTTTCTCTTTCCCTAGCTCATACTGGAAAGAACAGGCTATCCACTGGATGTCACCACTGGTCAAAGGAAGTATGGAGGTCCGCCACCAAATTGGGAAGGCCCCATTCCTGGCATCGGATGTGAAGTAAGCGTCATTTTCGAGCAACGAGCTATGTAGCTCATTTTTCCATGCTCGTGTAATTCAACTCGTTCTATAATCAAATTTGTGTTTTTTTTCTTTCTCTCTCTCTCTCTCGCCAAGGTTTTTTGCGGTAAGATCCCCAAAGACATGTACGAGGATGAGCTGATACCTTTGTTCGAAAAGTGCGGCAAAATCTGGGATCTCAGGTTAATGATGGATCCCATGACGGGCACAAATAGAGGATACGCCTTTATCACATTTACAAATAGGGAAGCAGCGCAGCAAGCTGTCAGAGAGGTATGCCAGACTCCTTACAAAGTCTTACGTGACTGTCCTCCTGGTACATTTACAATCTAATATTTTCTCATTCTCCCCCATTAGTTGACTACCACGTCACCATAAATTCATTGAATCAATATTTTTAATTTTTATTTTTTTTATTTCAAACTTACAAAATTTTTATTGCTATCAACAAATTGCGCTAAATCAAAATGTTTAACTCGCTATTTTAATTTGCATAAAGTATTTGCGTTGTTTCTTATAATTTGCAGTTTTGCATTTTGAAATTGTGTTGTTTATCGTTAAGCATTTTAATTGAGTGTCGATATATTTACATGTGGCTTGTTCCGTGCTCATCCTATATTTATTTTTGTAGATACTTCTAGTTTTTTTTATCAGTTATTACCAAATCAAGTTTAAAAATAGTCGTCATATCGATGTTTTAATTTTGATCACAGTCCACGAACAATCCACATAAATAATAGTTTTAATTTAAATTTATGCCTCACTGACCATTTTTATTCATAGTTCAAAATACATACGCATACTGACATTCAACTTGTATCCCGAAACAAACATGTATATGTTGTGTGACGGAGACACGAGCAAGGCGATTATAACAGAATGCTACGGATGAGTTTCTTTTCCAGCTCTCCTCTTTGCTCAGTGGGCAAAATTGGGAGTGGAGAACCTTCCTGAAAAAAACATATACAGCCAATCAGTAGAATATTACATGAATTTCTTTAATTGGTCAAACGCGAATATTTCGTACATAGGTTTTGCATTTAAGTAAATCGCGATTATTTTTTTAGCAAAATTCGACGAGACAAAACTGGTTATCTAGTCACTTCTTAGCTGGAGTGCACTAGCCATTGCTTCAACGCAAAAATACGCGCCGGTCTAGTTATTGTGTCAAGGTTTTCGAACAACAAAATACAATTTATAATGGAAATCCACGCAGCACCATGCTGTAAAATCGGTCAAAAAATGTTTTATTCAGTTTATTTTATTTTTATTATAATATTGCTTTTATAGTAAATACGTAATATTTTTCATGCTTCATAAAATTTCTACGATTCAAATCGGTCATTTATTTTTTCTTTTCTTTTTTTTCTAATTATTATTCAAAATTATAATTATATTTATTTCTTGTGACAAACTTATTTAAATAAAATGAGGCATGTATGTGTTTTTTCTTAATCCCACAGCTCGATAATTACGAAATAAAACCCGGCAAGAGTCTGAAAGTTAACATTAGTGTTCCTAATCTACGACTTTTCGTGGGGAACATACCAAAGTCAAAAGGCAAAGAGGAGATCTTGGACGAGTTTGGTAAATTAACAGGTAAAGTGAATTCGAGGCGTGTGTTTACCTATACCTACAACCTACCTATACCTGCCTCTTCTTACTATGTACTAAAGTAAAAATTAAGAGAGTGGTCGCTTTATAAGTAGAATTTGTCTGCATCATTGCTGCAAAATATTTTTGCCATGTATTATTTCATCATTAGTTATCTGAAGTATCAAAAATCTATGAGATAATTGATCATCAACACAAAAAATCTTTTAAGATCAAAATGTATTTCGAGTTGATCGATCTTTAAAGATATTCGTTTGCATGATAATCTCATCAGCTTTATTGATAAAATTTTAAATTGAATAAATGCATACTGTTGGTCAGTCTCCTTGCCTCTCGGTTTGTTAGTGAACAGTAAAACACCTCTCTGGTCCACATCTTTCATTCCTCTTTATTGAAGGTTTAGTTATGAATTCAACGAGCAAATTTGTATTTGTTAAGACATGTTTTATAGTATCAAAATGCACTTGAATATGAATATAATAATAGCATAATTGATCGTTTTCATAAATTGATATTCATATGAGCATTTCATTGTAAAAAAGTATGCATTGATTAATTATTTTTTTCCAAATATTTCATAGAGTTCTATAACTTTTGAAACTTGAAATTGAAGTACTGTAATATGAAACATTACATTCATTTGTAATGCTTTTCTTTTTCTTTCTGCTCTCCTCTGCATATTATTTAGAATTACATCGTAAATATATTTATTTGTCACTCAATTTCTTCTTTCTGATAGCCTACAGTCTACTATTTTCTCTCTCACTTCTCTCTGCTTACTTGAACTACTTCAAATTTTGAAAGTTTCTATACTTATTTTCAGAATAAAAGTAAGTAATTTTTATATGATTTAATAAGAGTTTTGTGGATTGTTAGGCTAAACTGAAAAGGAGTAATAAAAGTGACAAAGCCAATCAATTCCGATTTCTGTTATGAGTGAGAGCAAGAGCGTAAAGTCTTTCAATGAGATAATTTAGTAAGGTCATGGGGTTTGAAAAATATTCGGGATCAGGAATAAATCATAAAAATGCGTATGCATAATAAAAATATAAGCCGTTAATCAGTCTCGCATTTAATATCGAAATTTAATTTAAATCATGACTTGAACTTAATAACATGGGGCCCTGGGAGATATGTAAGGACCTATTGGGGCGTCAGTATTTCGCTAAAAAACAGACAGGCACTCCTTACTTACCTAATATATTTCCTTCATGATTCAATTGTGCAAACCTATTTTCCTAAATCATAATCATTTGCTATCCCAAAGTTTTAAATCCTCATTCGAGTCCTCGAAGATCACTTGTCCTAGTTTTAAAAATTGGAATACGAAAAATTGACCGATACAAATATTTCGAAAGCACAACAGATACACAAATTTACATATTACCAATCTTATCTATTATTTGCCCCTTGCATTTAATTACGGTCAGTCACAGCCAATATAAGCAAAAATTAATTATCACAGGCAAGCTTAATTGGCAATCTCCTTCCACATTATTCTTACAGCTAAATGATTATGAGATTCGAAAAGGGAAAAAGATTGGTGTTACCATATCTTATAACAATCACCGCTTGTTTGTGGGAAATATTCCAAAGAATCGAGACCGAGATGACTTGTTTGAAGAATTTACAAAACATGCACGTAAGTTAAAAATTGCCCTAAAAATCAGCTGGAAGAACAAAAGTTATTTTTATTTTCCTGTTCATTTTTTCATTTTTTGTTCATTTGGTTCATTTGAAGAGCAATTGAGTGCAACTAAATGATTGTATAAATGATTTTATGGTTGAGACAAAAAAGTTTTCTTTAAAAAATTGATACAACTTCAAAAAGATTAGGCATTCTTAACTTGAGAATGATTCTTATAATAACTCATAACGTATGAATCAGATTAACTTTTCTTTGCGGTGATGAAGCACTAACAAATGAAAATTATCTCTCTGTCTGCGATAAATACGAATTAACGTGAGGACGATTCAGTTTAAAAACTTGATTGTCTATCTGATATCTCAATTTGTATTGTTGAGACGATCACATCAACAGTTAAATAGATGAGCAAGAGTAACATGATCGACTTTCTGCATGCACAAAAATCCACAGTCTGGATACAGAGAGGCAGAATACTTGATTATCTCAAGCACGTAATTTAATTGGCAGATGCCGTAGCCCAACGAGTAGCCCAACTAAAATTAACAAAATTTTTGATATATGTCATTAATGTTTTATAAATACCCTGAATCCCTTGCACCGAACTCATAACTTCCAACAATTATAGCTAAATATACTATCTTTACTTTTCTATATTTTTCTTTACTTCAGAAAATATTTGCATGTCTTCATTGAATACAAATAACGTTTTATCAACTAAAACAAAAGGTTACGGATGTTTTAACTATTCTCTAACTTGATCTTAATACTTTATTTACCAAGTGCTCAATTTGAAAATTCTGTAAAATTTAAGAAAATAATGCTGGTGTGGTCAGCACATTCATTAGTTGTATCAGTTGAGTGTGTTTTCTGCTTTTAAAATTATTGTTTCATTCTTAGTTATGTTTTTATTCAAGTGTATAATTTATCTGAGTGTTTTCAAGTGGTGAAAGGTTTTAAAACATTACGTTTTTCTCTCTTACTTTAAATTCAATTCATCATTAGTAGGATTTGTGAATTCAATTTGAGTGGGGCTTGTAAACTGAGAGGAAGGAAAGCAAAACCATGTAACTTTAGAGATTACAAATGGTGCAACGAAAACAAAATTTATTTGAGTTATTAAAACCAAGAAATATTCTCTCTTCATATTTCATTTCTTTTATTCAGATTATTTTTAAAGCAAAAGAGAGAAAAACTATTTTAAAAACTATTAAGTTAAATTAGTTCACAAATGAATAATTCGTTTTTTCATTCATTATTTCATCAGTCTTTCCAAAATAAATTAAAAGAATGTGCTTTAATCAAAAATTATTGAAAACATATCAGTACATTTTTATGATTATTTTAAAATAAATTTCATTTGGTCTTATTTATTTATTAAATTGATTTATTTTCTCGTTTGCTTTTAAATTATCGTTTCAACTTTTTTTCATAATCAAGTTTCAATACTCCGATAAAAGAATATCTTAATAATCAATGTCAATTCCTTGATTTAGCCGGTTTGACGGAGGTCATTATCTACAGTTCACCAGATGACAAGAAAAAAAACAGAGGCTTTTGCTTTCTGGAATACGAGTCTCACAAAGCAGCTTCGCTGGCTAAAAGAAGGCTCGGTACCGGCCGCATGAAGGTTTGGGGCTGTGACATCATAGTCGACTGGGCTGATCCTCAAGAAGAACCAGACGAACAAACTATGTCAAAAGTGAGAGGATTTTTGGAAAATATTTAAAATGTTTGTAAAAAATATTATTCTACATTAATATTTATCTACGTGATTTTTTTTCTAGGTACGAGTGTTATATGTGAGAAATTTAACGCAAGATTGTTCCGAGGAAAAACTAAAAGAATGCTTCGAACAACATGGCAAAATCGAAAGGGTGAAAAAGATCAAGGATTATGCTTTTATACACTTTGAAGATAGAGATTGTGCTGTTAAGGTACATAACGAACACATTTCAGATAAAACGAGTACTCAAGGAAGAAAAAAAATAAAATTTTAACTTTAAATCATAATTTTTTAGGCGATGCGAGAGTTAAATAACAAAGAAATGGGCGGTTCTCACATAGAAGTATCGCTAGCAAAACCTCCATCCGACAAAAAGAAAAAAGAAGAAATGCTGCGTGCGCGAGAGCGTAGAATGATGCAAATGATGCAGATGATGCAAAACCGTGGAGGGTACGAAAATGCCTTGTACGACTCTCTTTTTATTCTCTTAATTATTTTTGTGCAGTTGTAATTTGTTTTTTAATTCACTGAAATCTCATGAAATGTAAGTAAAGGCAATTAAGTCTAGATCTAAAAATTTCTTACATGTTTCAAATGATGATCTATTAATTGTCAACAATTATTGCCTACAAAACAGATTTCATGATGAAAAAGTAAATGAACTGTACAAAAAATAGCATTTGTGAATGTAATAACTCAATGGCGATTAATGTTATTACAGAGGATCTCCTTCGCATCCGGGTTTAATTGCTGGTCCAATGCCTGTGCGTGGACCTGGACAGGGCCCTCGAGGCACTGGCGCAGGTATGCGTGGACTGTCGCGGACCGACACTTACGGTAAGTCCAACCAACTGAGTTTTATTGTATTACTCGTTTTTATTTCAAAATTATTATTCGGTTATTACATTTTGATTACGAAATTAACGTTTATTTCTATAATTACAATTTTTTCAAATTCTTTCTTTATATTCAAGGTGTTTTTTTTTCAATGTTTTTTGATCATTACTTTATTGCATCATGATTATATTTTAAAGTTTCATTATTTTCCAAGTTTTGTAATGATCTATACCTTGAAAGCAATGCAATATTAACGGGAAAGAAAATTTTTGCAAATCTTTATTCAAATGGAACTATGATCTTAAATGATATACAGAATCGATGACAGCGATTTCGCTACTAATATTTTCTAAAATCTCCGCTTGAACCGTTGATGTTCAAATTCATTCTCTAATGTAACATATTTCCATGCATGCTTTTGATTATAATCTCTACCTTAAAAAACCACTACTTGCTTGCGCGCATGAAAATAAAGATAGCCAATAAATAAAATAATGGTGAAGGTTAATTGTATAATAAAATATTCGCATCCCCAAAATCTCCTCGAATATGTGGGTTTTTTGTTTGTTAAAATATAAAATAATTTATCGATTTTTAATTTATGAGATTGAGTAACTGAAATTATTGTACCGGTTTTTATGCACAAATTTGTTTACTTGTATATCAATCATCAAAATACAATGATAATATCAGTTGATATTTTCACTCTAAAATGTATATAAATTCATATAGATCGCACTGAACCGTCCCTTATCACTTTCATTCAGTCCCGTTGTAAAATCTTCCATTGCTTATTTTCTTTTTTATCGTTTTGCATGGTTAATTTGGTTATTATTATTTAAGTATAAATACATATGAATAGTATATGTTGTTAATAAATCTACAATACGAGGTTGAACAATTTTTATGGTTGGTGGTAATTATATAATTCAAGTGAGCAATTTTGTATTGGGTGTAAGGTCACAATTGGTTGTCAAGTTTTGTGTGACGAACATATTGAAATATTAAGTTTTGTTTTTTCGTTTTACGAGAGTGTGAATCTTTGAAAAAATCAACAGTATGAACGTATTATGAATCGAAATAATTTTTTTCCAGCTCACAAGGACGTAAGTAAGCCGCGAGTCTCGTTAAAATTGGTAATTGCGCCGCTGATTCGAATACTCGTAGTTTGTTTAATTTTCTTTTTTTTGATAATCTCATTTGGCATTATCAATTTTTTATCCGGAGATGCGTGCCAACTTTCAATTGTAAACACCAGCATAGTTAGCTGCAAGTTTGGCTCAATTTACGTTGAAGATGTGCTATTGAAAGTTGGTACACGTTTCGGAAATGCGACGGTGGCAGTATAAATGATTTTATTTTTTAATAATTCATTTATTTAATAAGATGATATGATTCTTCAAACCAACCAATGTTATTTACAGCATTTACAATTCTTCAATTTTGACAAATCGTCGATATTTCAATCAAGATTTAATTCTCTCTTTTGTCGTTTCATCTTCTTCTTTTATATGATACCTAATCTTCGATAATTGTTTCATTTACAAATAATTGACCCAATTACTGTTTGTTCAGTTTATACGAATTTCAGTAAGATATTCAAATCCTAATTAATGTTTTAATTTCATGGTTCATATTCAAATATTTCATTATTTTCTCCCCCCCTTATCGTCGACATTTAAAACAATCGTTTTTACGTTTTTTACTGTTAGAAAAATTTACAAATAAATAAAATTTATATAAAAAAAGGCACACGTAAGTGATGCAATAATGATGAAAAGGTTATCAAAATTTTGGGTCTATTTTTAATGTGTATTTTTATAGATTATGATTACGAGTATTACGGTTACGGCGATTATCGAGGTGCCTACAATGATCCATATTACGATGACTATTATCGATACGAGGATTACTATTTTGATTACGCGCCGCCTCCACCGCCTGCCAGAGGGAGAGGCAGGCAGCCTCAACCGGTGGGTCGCCCTTTTTTAATCGTTTTTAAAACGTTCATTTATTTATTTTATTTATTTACTTTTCTTAAGAACATTTTTTCATTTTTAATTTATCATTATTGTATTTTATTATGTAATAATAAAAATAATTTTGTAATGATAACGATACCCTATTAATGTTGTGATGATCATTACAATAAATTATTTTATTATTACGTTATTATTATTGCTAAATGTTAAATATTTGGTAAGAAATTGGTAGTTTGATTGTGGCACAGTGTTCGCGGATACCCTTCAGTTATTTATTTCAATATTTATAATATTTATTTTTTAATTTACGTTATATTATTTTTCATCTTCGTCGACGTCTCGTTGTTAGCACACAAATTACAAATCATTCGTGCAAAACACTCTTGTTGTTACACTTTTCTAATCATCCATGCCACACATTCCAAAAACATTCCTTAAAGCAGTTCTTGTCGCTATATGTATTTGATGTATAGGATATTGCTTCATTTTGTTTGTTACATTTTTTTCAATTTTCATGTTTTATAGATGTGTAGATTGATTTGATATTAATCATTAAGTACGTTCATAGATAATTTTAGTATATTGAAAATATATCTCTGTACTGAAAATTAACAATGAAATAAGATATTTGATTTCATATGAGTTTACTTTTGAATATTATAGTAGAATTTAACTTCAACTAAATTTGTTTTTACAGAACTTTTAATTTTAGAATGCTAAAATCCAAACTAACTTCATTAATTAACCATCATATATACACTTCACTGAATATTTGAAGTATATGGTATCCTTTGTTAGTGTATGTGTACTTTAGAATTTTCATAATTCAAGATGTGCACTGCATGAAGCACAAATTTGATTTTGTCAGCGAAAAAGAGATCAGCTCTTTTTGAGTGTCCTGAAGCACAAAGAAATAAAAGTATGTATTCAAATGTACATTGTAACATATTTAATCGTGCAAAGTACCGGCGAAGCCTTCGGTAAAAGGATAATCATTACATATTTTGAGTGAAAATTAATAATAGCCGTAAATAATGAAAAACATCGTTAACCTTTTACTAATAGACTAATCCCAATGAGCCGAACACGTTGCCACTACCAAATTACTTGAATTTTAAATTATAACATTAAAATCATGTCTGAGCCACGGTAGACTCTCTATAAAAAAAAAGAAATTTATAATTCACAAAAATTGGCGAAATCCCCAGCATCCCATAGCGGAAATATCGAATTCGAAATAAAAGATTTTTACAATTCAAGAGAAAATTCATGACATTTGGACTGTGTGTACTATACTTCAATAATCGTTGTTACCAAGCAGGAGAAACATATAAATCTATTCATGTGTAAATATAATTATTCATATGCTTGATGTGTATCATACTCATATATGAATCAATTTTACTATCAGTTTCAAATATTCTCATATTTATTCACTTTGGTCATTGATGAAATTTGTAATTTCAGTTATGTACTGCTGGCATGGTGAACAGATAATCGTCAATACTTGAGTTAGTATAAGAAAACTAATAATTGTTATTTACAGCAAATATTTTTTCGATTGTCTCTTGGCTCGGATATGATGTAAACTTTCTCACTACCTCTCGTTTGGCATATAGAGTCGTCAATGCATAATTGATAAATCACGATTAATTAATCACATCGGAATTGGCAAATTGATGAAAACGGTGATCAACTTTTTCTCTCGAGCAATTTTTTCGCCTTCTTTCTTTCTTATTTTCAGGTTTCGAAATCTCAAATTCATCTTTCAGTACTGAATTTTATTTTAATTGATTGACTTCTTTTTTTCAGTTTTTTTCACGTTAAAATAAACGTTTTATAACATTTATTTATTTATTTTTGTTACTCTTAACAGCATTTAGCAAGGAAGCCTGGATGATGGTTCGGGAGGAAAAGTTGGTCGTCGTTGGCAGTGGTCGACGAAATTTCTCTAATTTTGTCAGAATGTGTATCACAAGCATAAATAGTAATTACAATGATAAACCTCTCACGAGGATTCATGAGAGAAGCTTACATTGTCTAAGAGAGTGAAATTGCCGTACATGAGTGTGAGATTATTGCGCTGAAATATTTATGATTCTAGGATTGCATCGGTAATGAAAGACTGTATCAGCAGAAATAAATTTGTCTATCGATGCTTTCCAACGAAATCGCTTGGGAATACGCTTACGCTTATATTTTTATTTGTTTATGATTTTGCGCCGCTTTTTTATCGCATATTATTATTCGCTTTTTGTACGCTTATCACACTTTTTTTTTAACAATTATTTAACCGATTTTACTGCCAGTGAAAGAACTTATCATTCGTTGGAAAAACTCGGGCTCAGTGTATAATAATTATAAATTAATCGTCGCTGTAGCTTTTAATTTAATTGCACACAAGCTTGCTTTTGCTTATTATTTTTTTTTTATTGCCGTACACCTTGACAATTTTGCTTGAATAATATCGCTTAAAGCAGGTGAACGCTTTCTGCTTTTACCCCTGCTTTGTTCTAATGAACCTTAAATCCAGCTTATGAAATACAGTTTTTTACGTTTAATGCTTGTTTTTCGCTTGTAAAAATAATAGAACCACAAGTACATGCGTACTTTGTTATATCACGTGGATGCAATGCGTGTTTTACTGCACATATTGCATCTCCACATATTCCTTGATGCACAACCCTTAATTTCTTATTAACCTGTGAAACTGTCAAAACCAGTTTGTACATGTTCATTCATTTTGAGCTGGTCGAGTTAAAATTCGCAAGTCTAAATTCATTAAAATTTTATTTAAAAAGTTAAGAACTTAAAATTTTAACATTAAAAATCAAATTCGGGATACACCGCGAGTAATTTTAATTTAATTAGCATAATTATTATTTAATTTATTTACATTGAAAGCATAGAGAATTCAAAATTAATTTTTTATTCCAAATTCTAAATTAAACTACGGCTTTTACTTATTCTTTTAAAGTAATTCTGTATGCTTTCAAAACAATAAATCAGTTGAATGACCAAGTGTTATTGGATTGTACTTCGATTCTATTAATTTGACTGACTTATTGTTCAAATAATGTATTTTTAGATTTTAAGCATCCTTCACAATTTACAATGTATCCAAATGAAAGACATAGCGTGCCTGTTAAAAAAAATGTATAACGATTTCTAAAAAAGAAAGAGCATGTATGTCAGATACATATCCCATATCCTTGAAATATCCTGCAAAAAAGTATGTTTTTCTTTCTGTGGCATAACCGTTATGTGGTTGTTGTTGTTTTCGCTGTTTCTCAACGGACAGGCTGGACGTGGCCGTGGAGTGGCGGCGGCGGCACGTGGCCGGGTCGGTGGCCCCCAAGCACGTGGGCCAGTTCGGGGGGTGCGCAACCCCGCAGCTTCAGGGGCCCGTGGGGACCAACGGCCAACCGCTCGTGGGGGGGTGGTCCGCGCCAAGGGAAGTTTACCAGGTGAGGATGGTCTGTATCTAAGGAACAAACTTGAACGTTCCATTTTCTATACTCTTTTCTCATATCTCATTCATTCATCTTTTTTCATAACTTTCTGATTAGTCGTTGTTATATTATAAATACTCTTAAATACTACTATTTTGCTGTTTCAATTCCTTTTAACTTATTTGAACGTATTTTTTTTAAACGTGAAAAAATAAAAAAATAATAATAATTATCGATAATGTTCGGCAATGATTATCCATGGTGTGCATTACGTTTTTTTACTCAAAGATGCTCTTTTTTGTTCATTTTTAAGTGAGAGAATGTGTGGGCCTCCGACGTTTCAAGGAGCTCGTTTTGTCGTGAAGCAAAAAACGATCTCGTTGCAAACGAAGCGAGGGATGTAAATATAAAACCGAGAGAGATAACAAAGGAAAATGTACATACTGAGCGTATTAAAGGTACTTTGCATTACATTTTACTACTAGATGTTTTTGAATATGAAAAAATATTTCACGTGCATATAGACTATATAAACGTATTGTAGCACTCTTGCTCGTATCAATTTTCACCATAGTTATCTTGAGTATTTTACTTTTATTACAAACCCGCAATTGTGCAAGACAAAATACACTCACTCTCACACATGATTGTTTAGAGCACGATTGTTAAACTTAGATGTGAACCTTTTTTTATATCGTATGCATGTTTCATTAGTAATGAAATATGTACGCTTGATTAAATGCCCAGCTAGTTGATATTATAGTTTTTTGTATTTTGTCTCGCACCTACATTCTCAGCCAAATAAAAAAACGTAGATCGCACTCCAAATGAGTATCATCATAATTTATTAAAAAACAATATTGAAAACAATATAATAGTATCCATAATTGCTTCACGTGAAACCAATATATACTTGTTTAATTAAAACATTTATTGATACTACTAGATTGTTGTTTTCGGTGCAAAAAAAAAAAATCGTTGCTAGAATGTAGCACGTTTTTTTACTCTTATCACGTCATGATAACACGAACTAAACTGAAATGAAAAATCGACATCATTAGAATAATATTTATTAATTTAATGTTTTTTGTTTTATAATTAATAATTGTCGCACTCCTCTCGTAGATCCGTAGATTGGCATTGGCTTGCGCGCTTCTTGCCATTGCAATAAGCTTCTACTCATCCTCGATCCTCAACAACTCCTTGTCCAAGTACAAAAAATATAAAAAAAATTCACACACTCGATCCTCTGCGCTATATCACGACGACCACCGACGAAGTGTCTTCTGCTGAGAGCGAGAAAGAACATCCATCGAAGCGTTTGCTGAATCTCGACTCTCACAATTATATATGCACTTTGTTTTATCTTTCTTTCGATTTTTTTTAGTTAATCAATCCTTGTTGCTTGGGACATATATTTTATTCAGCGAATATATTAGATGATATTACTCGCGATATGTATGCTAAAGTTCATTATTCGTTTTTATTTGAATTTATCTCGCGCATTCTGTGTACGAAATCGTACATTTTCTTTATTCATAGGCGAACGATGTACATGCGTTTTATAATTCATTCATCACCGATATAGAGTAACAGTTTTTACGTATTTTAATTATTGAAAAATAATGTCAATTTGAACGTTTATTTATTTGTTGAACTTGTTACTCTGTATCCGAAGCTTTAAGTTCTTAAGTTGTTTAGTCTTCAAGTGCAGAACTTGTATGTACAATTATAATTTTAGTAGCTCTGCAATCGAGTTAACTTAATTTTATCATTTTTCCAATTACTAGTAATGGATTTTTATTGAGATTTGAAATATGGTGTTGAATCCCTAAATTATAATTATTTAACATTGTAGTATCTATAAAAAAGCAGGCCTTAGCGAGTTAAACATGAAATTTTGATTAATGTCGTATGGAAATGAAAAAAAAAAATTAGAATTCGCAGTGTCGTTCATTGATTAACTTGTAATTTCATTCTAGCGTATTGAGAGCAAGAATTGTATTATAAAAACGTGTTACATACTATTATTATTATACTTATTATATTTACTATTACTATTATACCTAGTATGATTTTCAATAAAAATATTAACTTGATTTCTTTTTAGTTCATCTTTATTTTCTTTTTTCTGCGAAGAAAAATTTTATTTTTACTCTAATTTTTCATTTCTATTTCTTCGCAATTCTCTATATTCGAGGTTTTTCCTCAATTTTCACTGTGTGCCACTTTAATAAAAGTAATCAAATATTTATTATTTAGTATTTGGTCTTTGATTGTCACTATGCAAGTTCTACTCGACATGAAAAATTAATAGCTGACGATTGATTAAAAAAAAGTGAAAAAAAAGTCGAGTAGAGCTTTGACAAATTGAAGAATTGAAATAATGTAAAAATTAAAAAAAAAATTCGTCGTTACGACGGCAAAAAAAGCTTGACTGACATCGGTATTTTGTGTGTCCTCCTTTTTGCTGGCTCGATGATCTTCTTGGACTCAGCAGCAGGTAAGCGAAAGTTTGACGGGGGTCACCAGAACCAGGGGGAATCTAAACGTCGCTTCCAGAGCAGCTGGGGGAACCAGCCCCTTGCCCAGCAACCATTGGGCAACGCGTACGCAATGGCGGTGAACGGCGGCGGAGGCGGCGGCGGCGGTCCGGTTAACGAACGTGGCGGCGGCAGCACAGACGACGAGTGGTACCAGGACTCGTATCAGTCCTGGAGCTAACTTGCTTCCAATACTCCCAGCAACAGTAATAATAAAAGTACCGATGGTCCAGTCGTGGAGCAGTAGCAGCCACCACTACCAGACAGAGATCGAACCAGATCGTTATCATCACCATTTACAATATCAGCAGCATCACCATTACTACTACTACTTCAACTACTATTACTATTACCGTCAGCATTATTATGTAATCGCCATCATCAACTTCATCGTCATGTTCATGTTCATCAGCATCAACTTATTACAAAGACTAGCAGCATCTCCACCACTACCACCACCACTTTTCTACAACCGGATCCGTACGTTAATTGTTGTTGCAACTGTAATATTACTTTGCCGCGACGCTCTCCGGCGACGTTGTCCTGTCCTCCCGGCGAGACGATTATTATTCGCCGCGAAGCTCAACTCGAAAGAGGCGTTACTGTTTATATTCGATTCGTCAAGGCAGCTCGCGAAAGTCGGATAGAGAAAGAAGAGTCTCGCTCGGGACGATCGGCCCGCGCCCGATTTAACCGGAGATTTGCGCGCGCGCGCCAAGTGCAAGAGTGATGATAATTTTTAAGGCGATGCAAGTGCAAATGCGTGTGCGTGTGAAAAGAAGTTGTGCGAGTGAGATCGTGCGTGAGTAGTTCGCTACGCGAGAACTAGTGCGAGTCTTCGTTTTATATTACATATATTACATATACATATAGAGCAAAGAGAGAATGTGCAAAATGATGAAAAAAAAAGATACGCGCGAGTAATTTGTTGTTTTTGTATATCAAAGATATGTGGTGCGATTGAGCGTATGCGTGCGTGACATGTATGAAAGGTTTTTTTTAATTTGAAAACACACGTTGATGTTGCTGAGCGAAAGAGAAGTTATAGTTCTTTAGGCGAAGGGAGAAACAAATGGGAGGGAGAGAGAGAAAGAGAGTAAATTTAAAGAAAACACAAAGATAACAAATGAAGTATGAAAACAATTAATAGCAGAGTTTTATATGAGAAAATATAATAGTAGTATGACGCCACCACCTTCGCCCCACTGTTGTTGTGATTTTTTTTTTCGGTGAAAAAATTATGTACAGTGATATTAGCCACTGGGACTATTATTGCGATCGCAGTGACCGCTGACCCCGTACTAATTAATATATATTTACACACGATATATCATATATATATTTAACAAATTTATTAAGTATATATATATGAAAAACCACAAACTGCATTGTCACGTTCGTTTGAAAAATACTGCCGAGCAAAGATGTACACGGTTCGTATACAAAGGGATTGATAATACAGAATATATTAACAGAGAGAAATAATAATAAATAATAACTGAAAAGCGCGACACGCTGACGATTTTTTTCCAGAATGATATAATATATTTTTTGTGAAGACTCGTTACAGTTGTATTACAGAAATATGATAATCGTTTAATAACGCGGCAGCAAAGTTAATCATAACTCGTTTCAAAGCACACGCGCGCGCGAAACAGTTAATTAATAGACGACAAGCATAACAAAACAAAACAAAAAAAAAATAATAAGATAAGCGGTCATCGCTTGAACAATTTTTCAGAAAATTCGTGCAACAAGAAGTACTAGTACAAGCGGTCGTACCTGAAAGATGAATTATTATTACTACATCACTTACGCGTTTTTTACAAACACATTATTATTCGGAAACTTTCAATTTTAGCTTATGCTTTTGTTTTGAAAAAATATTTTCTATTCTATGAAAAATCACTTTAAGAGAAAAATCGCTCGCGCGTAGTTGTGTATAGTAAATTCACGTATAAACGAAGACGCGAGTGCAAGATTAATATTCCATAATCTATCTATATCAATATAAAACAGAAACGAGCAGAGTGTAATAAAAAAAGCAAGGCAGACAGTTTTGATAAACGGAGCGAGATAAAGCAGGAATGGATGTAAACGCGCGGAAATAATGCCAGACGATTTTCTCGAGTGTCCCCTCGTTCCCCCAGCGGGAGATTCGTGGAAATCAAAGTGTCGTAGGAGAATTTACGGGGTTGAGCAAGGATTATAAGTTCCATCTTTTTCTTTTGTTTACGTTTACTTCAAAAGAAATTATTTTCTGCTTCTAACACATAATGTAAACATCAATTCTGAAAAACCGATAAATTAATTGCCAAAAAATTAGTTGTATTAAGTGGATTTTGTTCAATGCAATAACTCTGGGTGAACGAAAATGACCAAACCTCATTTGCAAATCACACGAATTTATGATCTCTCAGCCTAGTTTAATTTTCCTCTCAACACGTGTAAGTTTCTGCGCGATAAATGCAAGTTTTTGGCGATAGGTTCGACATTTAGGGCGCGAATATAAATATATATTTACGTTTTATTACGAAAGATTAAAAAATTACAGAGCAAGAGAACTCTAAGTTCGAAAAATATAATGAAAAATAAATAGATGTTCGGAAAAAGCGTTTAGTGCGGTCAATGATTGACAAAATATAATGATAAGAAAATAAAACCGAGTGACACTTTAAAATGTGTTCATCTCGTATGTGTAATAACGTATGCGTGAAGCGCGCCAAGCGCGGTTTAGACCTTCTATTGTTGGTCTATAAATGTGTACAGTCAGTGAAACTATTATTATTAAGGGTCAGACGATTATAAAGTATAGAAAAAAAGCGCGATAAAGTTTTTGTGCGTTTAAATAAGAGAAATAAAAAAAATATAGAGTCGTGCGGTCGGGATAAAAGAGCGGATCTATCGAAAACGATATAAGAGTAATGATATTAGAGCGATATGACCGAGCGTGCGACGCTCGAATCGAGTTTTAGTCGTCTCTGCGAACGGTGTCTCCGCGGGGTTCGTTCGATGGTGTTTGTTCATAGATGTTTTTTTTTTCATTTTTTTTTTATTTTATGAAAAAAAAATTGTATAGGACTGAATAGAATGAAGGAATATAGTACGGCATTGAAGGAAGCTCCGCAAAGACACGACGCCTTTGCTGGAGACCCAGAGATCGGATACGGTTTGTTGTTTTTCTTAGTTGGCTTGGAAAGAGGTACGACTTAATATGAGAGAGGCGGAAAGGCGGAAAACCCACTTGTACAGTAAAAACAAACCTTTTTTCATTCCAAATGAAAAAAGTTATGAGAAAAAGACTCAAATCGAAAAACGGCACGCAGCACCCAAGTTATGGAAAAAATTTGTTTTTCAAAATTATTGATTTTTGATATTTAGTATTTTAAAAGAAAGTATATATTCATATTACATTTTTGGCATTTTCGCGTACGAATGAATGTTAATTTTTCAATTGTTGATGAAAAAAAATTCTCTGAACGCGTTTCTTTCGGTAGAAAACACGGCCAAGAAGAGTTTGTTTAGAAAAGATTCGCGATAGATTGGCTCAGGCATCAGTATGATGGAAGTAACAAACAATAAGATAGAGACAGAAGCAGACTTGACGGACGGTGCGCCATCGAGTTTCTATAAAAATTTGATAGTGGCATCAAAAGAATTCATTTTACATCGGTTTGAGCAACAAAAATTGAAATAAACAAAAAGTTTTGGCAAATAAAAATTTCAAATTTCGGCAATGCTTTACATGTAAAATATGACTCGAAGAGAATAACAAAAAAAAAAGTACTTCTCTGGACAAAAAAGACAAAAAAAGTAGTTATTTCGATGCACACCTCTACACAGTAGGCGAGAAGAAGTATACAATTGTAAGAGAGAACGGAAAGCGCGAGAAGGACAATTACGGAGCGATTAATACGGAATAATAAATCAATTAGATAATAGGCGATAAAAGACAGGACTTTATTAACAAGAACAATAACAAATCATACCAAGTCGATTAATTATGATTTTCAGAATGATAAAGAAACACGCCATACGCAAACTTCTTTTCCAGATTCGTTTCGCTGATCGGAAAAATAATTTGGTCTTATCAGAAAACAGTTTACTCAATGCAGTTGATCTCTCTCGATTTGCCACGGGATAGTTCGTTGTTTCAGGCTGTAATTTTTTGCCACTTATTATTTTGAAGAATTAACGTCGCTCATAGTAAATGATATTTCGACTTCAATATTATAGAAAATTGCTTATTTGGAATAAGGTATAAACACTTAAAACGGTTAAATATGCTAAAATTTTTAAATATTTTTGAATTTATCTTTATCAAAATATAATTTTTCTTTCATTTACATAAAATCATCGCAAGCATACAAAAATAGAAGTAATTTTTTTATACAGATCAAAATTCATTTCAAATTGAGATACCTTACTTCATGTAGCATTCTGTTTATAGACTTTCAAACATTAATAAAAATTCAGATTTGCAACAATTCGCGACTTGACAATTTGATAAGCAAATGAAAGAATAAAAATGAGCGAGTGAGCAGCAGTACGTAAATTCGTTTGATGAAGACAAAATAATGACGCGAACCATACAGAATGATCGTGAAAATAATTAATCTAGCAAGAAGGAAAAAATATCGCAAAAAAGCATGTTAACACCCAATACACACTCACATGTACACAGCCAATTTTTTTAGTGTTGAGACTCGTTGTTATTGTTAGCCTGTTAGTTAATTAGTAAGAGTTGTAAGTGCGGGCTGTAGTTGGTCCCTTGTCCCTGGAGAGCCTAGACGCGCCCTCCCCCTGTTCTGGAGATTATCTGCGTTTACTGAAGCTTCAATGTTTTTTATTATTATTACAATTTTTCAGTTAATTTGATTTTTTTATAAATTTTTTCAAAACATGATAATTGATTAAATTTTTAGAAAGCATGTTACAATGTTAATGATCTTGGTTATTGATGATAATAATAATGAAAATGTTAACACTTACCGTGGTTATATACAATTAAAAGCAACAATAAGATATGGAAAATAAAGTAAACAAAAAGACACGATATAGGCGTGAACTTTCATTTTGCATACTAAATTTTCTTTTCTGTTACAATTTGGATTAAAAAACTGAAGTGATGAGAAACTACCGCATAATTAATTGAACAATAGATTATAACAGTTGAAGAAATTTACGCGATCATAATATTAAACCGACCTTTAACAAAATAATACAAAACCATCACCGACAGCACACTCAATAGGCATAAAATAGGAAAGATTTACTGGATACCCCCCGGAAAACAATTCATTTAATTGATAATAAACAGCAACTTACAGGATAGTTAGAAATATTTACTTGCAGAATCACTTGGTAAACAAAAAAAATGATAAAAAAAATAAATAAGATGAAACCCCCCTCACCCCACCTTCTTAGTATTTGCATGCACACAGTTTTTTCTCAGCATTATCGAAAGAGAATAAAAACAAAACGAATACATTATCATGAGTAAACGATGATGATTTTTCTACATCAAGCGCATATGTCAGCTAAAGATGCAGCAAAAATAAAAATAAAAAGCTAAAAGCACGAGACATTACGATTTAAAACGAGATTGTCGAGTAATCGAGGAAAAAGGAATCGAGACCATTAAAATGTGGAGACATGAACGACTAAAGTCGGTAAAAACTAAGCAAAATATAAACGAACATGCGATGTTTATGAATTAAAATAAAAAATCTTAAAAATGTTGAACATTGAAAAGGGGAACACGCAAGAGTCGTGGTTTTTTAGAAAATAAAAATTGACAAGATGAAGAAATGCGAAATGTAAAGATCGGAGAAAACGACCTTAAAGTGTCTTGACACGCAAAGATCGCTGTTGCTCGCGAAGCCTCTTTAATTATTTATGAGCATATTTTGTTAATCTTTATTCACGTTTTTTGTACTAGGACTAATATTATTTCTTCCCTCGCGAACGTCGAGCGTGCGAGTTATATGTTCATTTTTAATTTTTCTATTAATAAAAGTAAATTTAATGAAAAAAAGCAACAAAAAAAGGAAGAATAAGGATTCACGCGTGCTCGACGGTCGCGTAGCTAGGTAATCGCATTCTAGTAGTTTTTAATGATGTTTAAAAAGTTATATCGAGATCCCCCAATCTCCCTTTTTCTTTTTTTAAGATATAATCGATACATCGACACTCGAACGGCCGAAACATCGAAAGAGCAGGCAAAAAAAAGTTAAAATAAAACATTGTGGAAACGACGATGAATTCGAATTGATTGTAACGCTAAAGCTTAAAGTTTATAATAGGCAATAGACATAACAAAATAATAACAAAAAATTATGGTATAAACATTTATTAAGTCAATATTAAGCAGTTAAAATCGATTTTTCGAAAAGGGAAAGAGGAAGCGTACAGAGGGAAACGGGAAAACTAAACGCGGAGAACATTGTTGAGCGTGTAAAAGATTCATGTTATATGAGAAGGAGAGTGAAATGGGAAATTTCTGACCCAGCCCACACATCATCAAAACAGAATAAAAAATTCTGATAGCAAAATTTCTTATTAGACTTTAAAAACAATATAATTACTGAAAATATATGGCTACTGAAAATAGGCGTGACATTTTTTTTTACGTTTTTTTGGACAATCGAAATGATTTATTCCCATCTCATCTCTTTCAATATATAATCTGTAAATTTTCAGTTAACATTCATCCAGTCCTTCCTGAATTTCCTTAACTCCTTCCAATCTTACATTGTTCCGCCTACAAGAATAAGAGGAGAAAAAATTCCCTAATCCCTTTATTATCCTATTTATATAAAAGCATAATATTCGAGGATATGTAATATTAATATTAACACAATACAATAAGGATGAATATTCGCTAATATCATACTGAGTGGGTTTTTGTGAAATGATAATATTCCAATATTAAAAAAAAATATTTAAAAAAATTCTGGTCTTTGTCCGAGATTGAGAGATGAAAAGGCGCAAGAGTGACAGATGAAAATGAGAATAGTCGGGAGAAACATCGGAGCGGAAAAATAAAAAATGGTAGTAATTCTTTCATTGAAATTACGCGTACATTCGACTACGAATGTAATTATGTATGCAAAATCATTTTTGAGCTAAATTAACATGTAATAATTGTAACGAAAAAATTAACTTTCGAAATTTAAGATGTATTGATATTGATATGAATAAGGCAAAAAAAAATTTTAAAATTAAAAATTTAATAACGGTGTGTGTCGATGCTGCGATAAGACAAAGCGATGACGTTAGTTAAGTGGAACAGAAGCGCGTGAGAACGAGAAAGAAAGAAAGAAAGGCAGAAAGAAAGGCAGAACGAAAGAAAGAACGAAAGAAAGGAAGAAAGAAAGAGAGTGAGAAAGAAAGAAAGATTGCAATTGGAGCGAGAAAATTTGGGAAAGAGCGTGCGAGAGTGCTTTTTCGATAAAAGTAAAGAAAATTTGCATCAAGAGAAACAAAATTTTTTTGTACATCAAAATCGTTTGAAATTTTTATATGATTCTATTGATTAATTCTAAATTAAGATACCGTTTTTTTCAAAAAGAAACGTACTACTTGTGATTGGCGAAATGTGATTTCGTGACTTTTGTAAAATTGCGCTCAAAATTTTTTTTTGAGAAAAAAAGCAGAAAGCGTCTAAAAAGTTATTTATATATTTATTATTATACTATTGGTTATTAATCGTTATGAAATAAAAGTTGCAAAAAAAGAGAGAAATTATGAGAAATTCTGACTCAATGTATACTGTACTGGTTATAAAAAAAATGAAGTGAAGTTTAGTAAAAAAAAAGCGTGAGAGATAGAGAGAAAGAGCAAGAGAGATTGCAGAGTGAGAATGGTTATTTGTTTTTAAGATCGGAAAAAGGTAGGAAGAAAGAATGAGAATGAGCTTGCGGGAGGGGCAAAGATATAAAAAAAGAGCAGAGCAGTGCATCGCGCGCGTTGATGAATGATTCGTCGCTTTTCGATATCTTTTTACGCAAACCACCGAATTGAAAAATAAAAAGAGGAAAAGAAAAATACAAAACGCAGAACATCACGTTTTTTCTTCTCATGATTGACGATGATAAATTCCATCGCACGCGGGTATTGCGCCTGGCGATGGCGGAGGCAGTTCACGGTGACACGAGACTTTAGACTGAATCATTATATAAGTACTAGCGTCAAACGTTAATCGTGTTTTGTCATATAAAAAATGAAAAAGAATCTACGAAACGAAAAAGAGAAAAAAGAAATAAGCGAATATATGTTGTGAACGATCGGCCCGCATGCGCGATCTCGAGCTATAAACCCGATTATATTATTATAAGGCTCCTTTCATTCCCCCCTCGAGCGCCCCTCGGAGAAAGCGAGCCGCTCCTCTCGTATCTATACACATATATACATATATTTATTTTCACATGCATATATATATATGTGCGTATAATTAGGGAAAATTCAAATTTTCATCTTGCTAATCACGTCCGGGTCTCCCCCCTTATTAATTGTTCTTGTTGTGCGCGCGTCAGAACGCGCCCTATATTGACCCTGTTTATATTATTATTATTATTATATTATTATTATTACTTATTATTAATTATATAATTATTATTATAATATTATTATATATTGTTTGTATTTGCGCATGTGCGAAAAAGATGGCAAAGAAAATTATTTCTGTATAAATATTAGAGAGCGGGGAGGCTCGTCGCGCGGAGCGGTTATGTGATGTGACAATCGGATCGAACAATAAGTTTCACACGACTTTTGTCTCTATCAGCGAATTGTAAAAAAGCGTCGCTCGTTTTTTTGTTAGTTTGTTTTCAGCCGAGGGCCGCTTGGCGATGGGATATAAAAGGTAGCCGCCGCGTACGTTTGTTTGTTAAATAATAATCGAACATATAATTAATTGAGAAAAAAAATACTAAGAAATTTGATGATTAAGCTATCAGCACGCCTCAGCCTGCTCTGATGAGCGTGACGCGGGTTACACTTTTTCTTTATCTAGTTGTCCTCTTTTTTTATAATATGTTCTTTCTTTTTTAGGAATTGTATAAAATATTTAAAAAAAAAATGTCTAATAATAAAAAGTTGTGTAATGGTATACGCAGGCACTGTGCGCTGGCTAAGCCGTTGGCCCATTGAATTTGTTTGTTTGCCCCGCGATTAATTTCACGCGAACTGCGACACACAAGCACAAATAATCAGTTTACATGAATCGTATGGAAAGGCATATTCGGGATATTTTATATTGTATAAATTTCATGGTACCGTACTGGCAAAACAAAATCATGAATGTGGAAAAAAATTTATTTCATTATTTTTTTGTTTTAATTTTTGTAAAAAAAAATTACTCTCAGTTTGCGAAAATTATACGCGAGATATTCGAGAAAAGCGAAAAGACACGATTGGTATTTGAAAAAAACCTCTCCTTTTTTGTAAGTAAGCGCTCTAAGCGCGCAATTGGTTTTTATATGAAATGAAAAAAAAGAAAATTAAAAAAAATATTTGCCGTGGGCCCGTTGACACGAAATGTATTAACGTTGATATTTTTTAGCATGCGAAGGCGTGCGTTTTTTTTAATTATATATAAATATATTATATATATTATATTCCTGCGGATATGCATTTTTTGTGAAGTGATATGTTATTATTTAGCAGTATATAATTAGTGATGATTTATACGAGAGAGCGAGCGAGAGTTTAGAATGGCAGTGTGAGAGAGAGTAAGCATGAATGAATCGACAAATAATATTGAATAATTAAAAAAAACAATTACACCGATTGGAATTTTAGGTAAAACGATACAAAAATTCTAAGTATTCTGTAATTTAACGGAGGTTTTACTTTAAATTGAATCTATAGACGTCAGAAAAAAAATTATGTGCGATTATAATTATTATTGTAAATTTTTTGTACTATCATTTGCGGCTTCGATCCATTAAGATGAAATGAGATAAAAAATGTTATATCGACAGGTATCACAGCAAAATATGTAGGCACGTTATATTATATATATAAAGGAATTCGACGAAAATAGTGTAATATCGAAAAATTATAGATATAAAATTACTATCTGCAAAAAAAATTATATTTAAAACCGATGTTTCATAAATAACCATGTGTAATCGAGAGACGTTCCGCGCCACGCTCCGTGTCAGCTCCACAGATTTTGAATAAATGCAAAAAGCGAGAGAGGAGAGAGAGAACAATAATTTAGGAACAAGAAGGTTATACAGAGTTAGGAATGATTTTCAAGAAGAAAGAAAGTTCGTGTGAAAGAGACAGCGAAATTTTCTTCTTTTTTCCATATCGCAAACTAACAGCAGTATATGACAGATTCTTTTTAACTCCATTTATACAAGAAAAAAAAGAAAGTATGAAAGAAAAGCAAGGATAACTTATTTTGACAAGTCGTAGGACGCAATAGTATACATAAATCAGTAAGATATAAGTAAAAAAAATATATATGTATATTTGTATATATATGGACTCATATACTTCTGTATATGTTTATTATATGTATACGTATATGTATATATACACACACAGAAGAAATCCGTATTTAAATGGACATTTTTCAAATGTAACAACCATACAGAAGTATTTTTTCAGTACCTATTTTTACTACATATGTCATCAGATTTTCCTTTTTTCATCATTCGGCAATAGTTTTTCGTAATCATAAAATTTTTAGCTCATACTGCATTTGACATTGAATTATATCCGTTGCTTTGCTTTGCTTTCGTTTTCTTTTTTTTTAAAAACACTTTTTCCGCAATTCAGAAAAAGTTACTCACCCCCGCCCCCTTTAATTTTAGTGTGAACGTAGTTAAACATTATAATAATAAACAATAAATTTGATGGAAAAACAGCGTTGAAGTATATGGTTCCTTTTCGAGCTAGGAGCTTGATTTCAAGTGTCAAAGATTTTGTGTATGACCAGATGTATTCTACATGTCTCAATAAACAGTTGTATGTGAATTACCTTTCTTAATAAATACGTCTCTATTTTACAAAACCCTTCCTTAACTCCAATGAAATTGTAATAAAAGTTAAATAAATAAAGAGAATTAAAATATCTACATCTGATTGTTTACTTCATTTTTTGCAAGCATTTTCAATATTATTATTATCTAATTTAAAGCAAATGGAACAAATGCCATAATTACTACATTGTTTGAAGGATCAATAGTTTCGACAGTAGGTATTACTTACGGAAAATCATAAAACTTTTCATTGATAAAATAGTTTAAGTAGTTTAATAAAAATAAAAGATTATGTGGTCATAATGTTCAATTATATAAAAAGACGATGCCAATAAATTAAAACAGACCTTATTCTTGAAAATTCAAATTTAATTTTTTTAATAATTATGTGAGAATATTGATAACATGAAAAATTTTCCAATGTCAACATGATATATTTTTGAACATGATGTGAGTAACATTTCGACAGATTAAAGAAGAACAATGTTTCATTTTCGAAACGTAATTTTTTAATTATTTTTCATTAAAGCTTCACTTCGAAAGTTTTTTAAAAAACTATTTCTAGCCTCTGAAAAATGTGATAGTTGGTCTCGAAAGTTCTAAAAAACTTTTGAAACATGTATGCCAATAAAAAAACTATTTGACCACGCGGAAAAAATTATTTGACCATTTAAGTTACAGAGACTTGACGCGAGTATATGAATTTCTTTGCGGTGCAGTAATTGTACTTCAGTTCATAGTTGATCAGAGTCGAACGGTAATTATATAATACAATTTTTTTCATTTCATTGGATACATTATGCATCAGGTAAACTGAATTTTCACTACTTTGAAAGCTTTTGTATCGATCTTTAATGTTATTTTGCATGTACGGGAAACATATGAAGAGATAAGTGTGAACATATCGATAGGAAGTAGGTCGTTGAGAAATATTGTTTATATTTTAGTTAATGTAAAAACGGTAAATAGAAGGTTTTTCACTATCTTAACAAAATTAATAAAAGTTTGAAATTTTCTATTATTTTCGATGAATTTTATGCGGCTCCTTTGCTATAATCGTATATTATCATAGTGTGCCCGTTGAGATTATTGTGGTAATTCAAATGATTTGTGAAAAATATCACACTAAAAAGGATTGCTTTGATTAACTACTGCATCTATGTGCCTTTTGAAATTTTTCTGGTATCCAAACGAATTCCGACAAATATCAGTCAAATAAATTGCTTCGATCATGTACTTCATACATGTGATTTTTGAGTGTATCCTTACGACTATATGACTTGTGACAAATCCCACACTCAAAGGGTTTGCTAAGATAATGTACTGCATTTAAGAGAAATTTAAACGGATTCTTGCGACCATATGATTTGTGACAAATTTCACATTCGAAGGGTTGGCTCCGATTATGTACTGTATTTATGTGAGATCGAAGATGATGTTTTAGTCCAAATAACTTTTGACAAATCTCACATTCGAACGATTTGCTACGATCGTGTACTATCGTTATGTGTTTATTGAGGTCATTTTTGTATCCAAATGTTTTGCGACAAATGTCCCATTCGAAGGGTTCGCTTCGATTATGTACAATATTTATGTGAGTTTTGAGGTTACCTTTTAGTCCAAATGATTTGTGACAAATTTCACATTCGAAGGGTTTGCTCTGATTATGTACTGTATTTATGTGAGATCCAAGATGATGTTTTAGTCCAAACAACTTGTGACAAATCTCACACTCGAAGGGTTTACGATGATCATGTACTGCCATCGTACGACCTTCGAGTTTATTCAGGTTCTGTGATGATTTTTGGTAAATTTCACTTTCATATTGACAGTTATTATCATAGTCGAATCCTTTTTGTATCAAAATTATCAGTTCTTTATCGATTGAGTAATTAGTCTGAATTTGTTCTTCTATTTTCACAACTGGAAGATAACTTTGATATTCAAATTTGCAATTGTGTTTTGATAGAAACTTTGGCTCAAATTTAACATCTTTGCACTCAAGATCTATGTATATTTTTCCACTTTACCTCTCTTGTAACGTTACAGAATCATTCAAATCATTTGCCTGAAATTAATATTGTGTAAGTTTTTACTAGTTAAAAAACGGAATATCATTTATATGATTAAAGCTCACTGGTGATTGATCGAGTTGGAATGTTTTAAAGTTTTTGACGTCACAAGGGTCCACCGAATCGAAAATGTAATCTACGCCTGCATCTGCCCAAGAATTGTCCAGCTCTTCTTTTACCCTAAAGAATGATAAAGTTTTATGGAGGGATCACTTTGATAAATATGATGGCGTGCACAAAAAATTAGTAAGTACCTAACTGTGTCCTCTCTGCTTTCCATGACTCACTTGATTATATGTATTTTCACTGTAAATTTTGAGAAAATATTCGAATACTATGAAAGTATTTGAGGTTATCCGCTTCGAGTCAAAACAACCAACACTGTTCCACGATTTTACCAATTTGTAAATACTTGCTCACTGAATAATTTAGCACGTTGCCAGCGACTGTGATGTATGCACTACTCGTATTTTAGTGAGGTGACCCCGTGATTGTGATGTGTGATCACTGCTCGATGATACTTTCTCTCTTTACTGTCGACTGATCATACGCAGGTCAAACATAGAGGCCTTCCCAGTTGAAAAAAATTGCGTGGATATCCACGTGGATTATCCACGCTGATTCCACGTGGATCATACAGGGATTCCTTGAGGATGGGACATTGATTCCACGTGGATCGAACATGGATCATTTAAAGAGTCCACGTACGTAAACCACGGGGATCTGCACGGAAATACTCGTTGATTTTCGATCGATCCACGGGGATCTTCGCGCAAATCCTCGTTGATTTTCGAGCGCGTGCCCGCGAACAAGTTCCACATCCACGAGGATTGAAAAAAAATCAGCGTGGATCAGTCGAATATCCGTGGTGATTGCATTTTTTTCAGCCCATGATCGATCCACGAGGAATCAATGTCCCATCGTCAAAAAATCCCTGTATGGTCCACGAGGATTACTAATCCTCATGGATTTCCACGTGGATATCCATGCAATTTTTTTCAACTGGGTTCACATGTCATTACATTGAAATTTCAATAAAAGTTAGATTAATACACAAAGTTTTCGAAAAAATAATAAACTTTGCGAAAGAATCTAAATTATAGAAAACCCGTATTTCATTTTCATGATGTAACTTTTAAAATATTAAACAAATCCTAATAGTCTGGGCGCTGGTAACATTTGAGCGAACTTGCGAGATCCCCTCGGCGAGTTGACGGGTTTCTATGTTTTTTGGGTCGCTGAAACCGAATTTGAATGTCGCCAGGCCGAATTCCTGGTCAATTTTTTGTTATAAACAAATTAATTGTTTAAACAGCTATATCTTGTAAAATATTGAAGAAAGATCGGCTCATACCGCCATATCTCGATTTTTGAAATTTTCAATAATTTTTTCTGAAGGCCTGAAGCACTCAAAAAATCTGAAAAAATTCAAGGTTGTTGGGATTGTTGAAAAGTATTTTTATGATTTTTTTCAGATTTTTTAATTACTTCATGTCCTCAGAAAAAATGTAGATTGAAAATGGACGTTTATACCGGAAGTGGGAGGTAGGAGGGGGGAGGGGGTCTAAAATTTGGTTTTTGGGACCTTTTTACCATGTACTATAACATACCAAAAGCGATATTCTGACCCATATGTAAACAAACTTATTCTACGACAGCATAAGACTGAATTAAAATGAAAATCATTCGTTATTGAATTCACTTGCCCAACAGATTCAGAAAGTTTCGAATCGGGAAATCGAAGTTGAGAAATAAAAGAGCAACTGCATACGTAAAGAGAAGGTATATCACGCGAAAATAAAATAGACGTAACCCGCGTAATATTTATGTTCTCAGGGTCACCCTTGGCAGTATACGATATAGCTTGCGCACCATCGCCAGTTCAACCGATACATTATAGGTACATGTACAAGTACGCGATTCAAAGTAATAAAAATAATCTCACGAGTACTTTGCCAAATGCTATGGGTGCTCCACTGTATTACGCAACTGTACGACGTTTGTGCGTATAATACAGTGGGCCAAGGGTTGGTGCGCGTAGGCGGAAAAGATAGACAGTAAAATTTCTCGTATAATGCACCCCGTCCACTGCGTCTAGTCGTGAAAACCAGCTCCGAATTGTTGCGCGTTACATCCCTCGGGTACGTGTGTACGGTCTCCGAAACGCGCGTAACTCGAGACATCGCTCTCGCAGTTTTGCTCGCGAACGTTGTTACGGGGAAAAAATATTACAAAGTTTTCGAGTGGACGCGATTCGCCGCGCCGCGCGCGACGGGCCCTTATTCCATTTATGATAATTAATGCAAATACGGAGCTTTACGTGGCCTCTGGCGTGGCGCGAGCGCGCGACGCTTCGCGTTTGAATCGTCGACGAGCGAGAGCCGAGCGCAACGAGCAGAAGGAGAAGAAAAAAGAAAGAAAAAAAGCGATAAATCGCGGTTGCAGCGCAGCCCCGAGACTTAATTAAAGTCCAACAAGTTTAGCATAAAAAAGTTACGAAATGATTTTTTATCCCCCCTCCCCAGCCTCTCTTTACCTCTCCCCTCTCTCTACTCTGCTCTCACTCACGTGCAAAAGAGCTAAAAGTTTCTCTAAAAGTTTGAAGCAAGTCAGTGGCTATATACGAATTACGTTCTAACTGGGTAGAAAATCGTGTGAATAGAGCCTCACACACAGAGCTCACACTTACACTCGTACGAACATACACACACACACACACACACACACACACACACACACACACACACACACACACACACACAAATACATAAAGGTCAGGACAGCTGCACTGCTGTATATAGTATACGGTAGTGGCAATTCACGCTCGAGCTTTGCAGTTGGGCATGTAGCGCCGTTTCGGTATACAGCTTTTTTGAAGTTGCCTAGTGCACGGGCCACTTCCGTTCGGTTAAATTACAACGCGAGAAAAATTGAAAGAGACAAAAAGAGATTCTGCTCGATGCTTTTCTCTCTCTCTCTCTCTCTCTCTCTCGCGCCAAATGCTGCAGCAGCATGCTGTGTACTCTTTATTATAGACGTGCTCGCAAAAAAAGCGGGAGGCAAAGAGTACAAGGAGAAGAACAGTTTTTCCATTAAGGCAACTTCAAATTGGATTTGTTTTTACACACGAAGATGCTCCCCTCGATCTAGGTGTGTGTTATACCGTAGATATAAACACCCACAGGCCACGAATTATCAAATGAGACGTGTGGCTATACACATGTAACACGAATCTAGAACGATTAAACTTTTCAACTTTGTGGCCGAGCCGAGCTCCAAAATGGATTAAAAAAAATGTAAAAAAAAGATTAAATGTTAAATTTCTCTTGTTGAGCTGTATTAAAGCGCATTAAATCTAAACCCTCTTTATAATCCAACATAAATAATTTGAATCTCTCTCTGGAAAAAAGCGAGGAAAAAAGGGACGCATGCACACACACTCGCGCGCTCGCGACTTGACGTATAAAAATAAGCTCTCCTTTTTTTTTCTTCTCTCTTTTTTTTTATTTCAGTCCAAGGACGCCTAATGCCACTGTGAGAAAGCTAAGAGCATACGTATGTATATATTTGTACGGTCGCGCGAGTCAGCGCGAGAGGAGGGTCGCAGAAAGAGAAATCGGAGTAGTACCCAGCGAGTCAGAGAGAGAGAGAGAGAGAGAGAGAGAGAGAGAGAGGCCAAAAGTAAATTACCAAGAGCTACGACGTGCCGTTGGCTCGCGTCTCTGCGATTCTCGACGCCAGTATAACGTATACATATATAGTATATGCATATATCCCTAATATGGCCTAGCTCCGCAGCAAAGCTCGGATACGCTAGGATGAGAAAATATGTTGTTATAATTTATATGGCCAGTGTGTACACTCTCACGGCCCCGCGCGTGCCGCCGCCGCCGTTGTTTTTATGCTCGCCTCCAAAGCTCGTTTGCATGTATATGTATGTGCGGGCGGGCGATATAACCCGGCCAGCAACGAAAACTTTTGCTCTGCACACGCGACTACTCGTGCGTTTCAATTTGTTATTGTATTTAAGCTCGTACATATATAGTTTGGGTACGGAAAAATGGGGGGATGACACGTCCGGCCTTCTTTGAGCTAGCGTGTGCGCCAAAACTGGCCGAGAAAAATACAGAGAAAAGAAAGAAAGAAAGTGTGAAGAAAGTCAAGTGCGCCCCGCACGTTACGTTAGAAAATTCGTGTGCACCCCCGAGCTTTTGTCTCTCTTTACTCGTTTCTTTTTTTCGTCGCTTTCTCCGTACCCTTACGCGACGACGTCTTTTCACACGTATATATGTGCTTACAAAAACACGCTCACATGCGCATTATGCTCGTACACGCGCGCACTCACTCACACCCTTTACAGGAAGTACAATGTACTTTTGCAGTCGCTCGCATGCGTACATGAAAACATACACACACACACACACCCATACAGTGGACTCGAGCGTTATACAGCTGAGAAAAGCCAACTAACGTCTCGAAACCTTTGTTTGACTATTACAATATGCGTTACGCAAGTTTTCTCTCTTGCAACTATATATATTATACACACACATAACTGAATGACTCTTGGCTCCCTTAGAGCTACGTATACTTCAATGTATCAAACTGGCGCGTAGTTACTTTTTCGCTCGGAATCGTCCGATTTTAATTTAACGTGGGTGTAATCGCTGGCTCGTTCCGAGCGCTCCGGCCGATCGCAAACCGCAAATACACCGACGCGCCGCTGCGAAGCGAGCCGTGCAATTATTGGGTTGCAATCTTGGTCAGGGCACGGCGGTGTGACGCGATCGATGCGTATACGTGTGCGTTTGCAATCTCTCTAGCCGAGTCCTGCGCAAATTCAGAGCCGTGTGACCAATTGCGACAAAATTAACATTATTAAATTCTTCCTTTCCTCGCGATTTAACTTCTTTTTTCTCCCTGTATGCGCTCCACCGGAGAGCTCCAAACAAGATTAATGGAAAAAAGGTCGGTAGCAGTAGACTATATACGTATATAGTACAGCAACAGCAGTTGAGAGGACACGACAGCTCGACGCGTTGGAATCGGATCCGCTCGCTCGCTCGCAGATATATTTTTTTTCTTCCTGCTTTGGAGGAAGCTCGTCCGCGCTGATGGGTGCAAAATCGACTTTCGCAAAACGAATGTTTTCTAAGAACTTTCATTAGTATTTTCATAATCTAGATTAAATTTCTGACAACTGTCGGCGTGTATCTGCACAATGTGTTCGTGGACAGTATTATCTCGGGACCGGTTGGTCCGATCGTAATGAAATAAGTTTTATTTATTGTCCAATCCAATAAGGATGCAACCCGGGACGAGTTCTTTTACCATACTTACACAATTAAATGAGCAAGAATATACAGTAAAAATATTTCTTTCGAAAAACTTAATGCTAAAACTTTGTCTTTTCTCTTTTGGCTTTCAAGACTTTAGCCTTAGGCCATCTATTATGAATTATACTACCCATCTTGAACAAAATAGTTAAAGGGCAAGGAATTTTTAGCCCGAAATGTTAGTTTACCATTCATAAAGTTTTGTATTATTCAACATTTTGCATTACTTTTAATATGAGTATTTTTATTAAATTTCATGAAAGGAAAGTAGTAAAAATGTATTTATTGTTCAAGCAAATACGTAATTTTAATATTATTATTATTTCCTTAATTTTATTTTGGTTCTTTATTTTCATAAAAAGTCTTTCATTTAAAGTTTATTAAAGTGCAGCTCATGTTGTAACACTTGCCGTGCAGGGTGTGACACGCACTTCTCAATGATTCAATACTTTAATAAAATTATTTAATAATTTAGTAAAATGACAAAAAAGCCTTGACTTGCAGATTTAATATAAGAGGAATGTAATCTATATTAAATTTTATTTGCCTTATTATTTGCTTTTATTGAAAATAAATGTATCGGTACTCATTTAGTTTTTATACAAACTTTATAAAAAATTCATTAAGAAAAATCACATACATCATTTTAAATAAAAATATAAACAAAAAATACTCAATTCTAAACTCAAATTTATATTCTTATGGCAACTTAAAATTTCTTAAGATTTATTTTTAGTGTATGAAAATAAAATGTATGAAAATTGAATGATACTTGATTTCAAACTCTGCCCCTAGATGGCAAGTACATTTATTTGTAAATCTGCAAGTAGCAAAGTACATTTGTATAAGTTGAACTTAGATTTCGATAAATATCTACGATAAATTTTTTGTGGAAGCCCATCTTTATGTACGCTGAGCCAAGAGTGAAGTGGGATTTTTCGTGTATTATCGATGTGAAAGAAAATATCTGGGAGCTAAAACGAAGAAGCTCATCTTCTGCTTCATAAAGATATTTTCAAAACTTGAATTCAAAATTATTCGAGCCTTAATAATTGTTTTCATTGTCGATGTTTTTATCGTTGACCCAGCAGACTCTTGATTGCAGCATATTTGTCCGATTTTTTAAAAATTTCTCATATTTTTCACTCTTGCTACTATATTAAGACAGATTATAATATCTATTATGCAAAAATAAAGAAGCGTAAAATCTCTGACACGCCTACACGCGTATGTGCGGCGTCTGGCTTGACAGCTGCTTTCTTGTTATACCTTGGCAAATCATCCACACATCGTACACGCGTAGGCTTTCTTCGATTATATGCCTGCCCTATAGAGCACGCATATTCACTTATTGTGCAACCTTCGCTGCTGTTTTATTTTTCAGCCTTCGATTTCGGCCGATGAATCGTGCATAATATAGAGGGCCCACAGCTGTCGTCGTCAAATTCGACGACTATATAATACAAAGCGTTTTCACGAGGAAATTTAATGATTGGACTAGGGGTGGTGTCGTCTTTAAGGACAGAGCTCGAACCAGTCACGAAGCGAGTCACGAGCCCACCAGGAACCCTATATAATCGATTTATCGATCGGTCCAGCCTCTCTGCTCCAATACATTACTGCTATAAAACAAAGCAATGCGGCTACGGTATTATCATTATCCTATGCTTGGCGTGAGGGACGAGCAGCAGCAGCAGAAATGGACAAGAAAAAAAAGAGAGAAAAAGATCGCGTGCCGCGCACGCCTATATACGAGCTATTAAGAGAGCCAATTTTGTAGGTATTACACGCGCAATCTATTATAATGACAGCTGAGCTCGTGTCTTTGTTTGCTCGAGTTTTATGTTCTTTCGTATACGTTGATCTATACACGTTTTATTCGAATTTAAGGTTTACCGATTTACGCTTAGCTTTTTGATCCCTCCCGCATTACAGGTAAAACATCAGCAGCAGCAATAACAATAACAACAGCAGCGGCAACGTCGACTATACGCGCGAGGCGGTGACGACCTAAGTACGTGCGCGCGCGAGTTTATAATCTCTCTCTCTCCCTCGGCAAACTCGTTATTAATCTGCTAGGGATTTTCAGCCTCATCACTCGCCCTACAGCCCTATTGCACCCGTCCCTTTCTCTATAATACAGCAGGTATATAAACGTGTGCGCGCTATATAGCTGCACCACCACCAGCCCGTCATCCTACTTAAGCGCATATTCGTCAAAGAGTTGCTCTCGCCACCAACTCTGGCGCTAAATCTCTGCTCAATCTCTCTCTTACTGCCACTATATATACGCTTGGTGCAGCAATCTATATAACAAATCCCTATCGTTTTTTTTCCGCGCGGAGCTCGCGCGACGTTCGAAACGTGTGAAAAATCATGCACCGATAAATTACTACCCATAAATATAATAATAGCATGTGTAGGCGCATTATCGATGACTTATCGCTCTGGAAAATCGAAGGACTCGAAGTAATGGCACGCGTACGATAACAATAATAATATCTGCAGGTGCAGCCCAAGCAAGGAGTGCAATATAAGGTATCGGCGAAACGCAGATCGCGCGCTCGAAGGGCTCAAAAGCTGCCACTCGTTCAGAGTCGGAAGTCACGCATACATTATATAGATAGAAATATTTCCATGCTTCAGCGATGTGATGTATATCGAAAGATGCATTGTATATATAGCTATATACGAGGGGGAGGGTTGGAAAAGCAGAAGCAGCAGTAGCATCGGTGGCGCCGTGCGGAATATTATATATATCTGCGTTGTAATATATAGATATCCGCTTGAGCGATCCAAGTATAAGCTCTACTACTTTTCTGCCACTAGTCTCTCTCTCTCTCTCTCTCGACTGTATAGAGAGGGAAGCGCGCACAGTCGAACGGAGTGAAGCATGGGCAGCAGCGGGTGAGAAGAGAGGTGGAGGGCAAGCAACGAAGAGAGAGAGGACGTGTACGTGTGAGCATGGCTAGGGTAGTGAGGGTGTCTGTCTCTCCTTTTCAACGTCTGCGCGTACGTATACTGCAGCTACACACATACACACACAGAATCAGACTTTGGCAAAATCGCGTCGCAGCGCAGCGCAGTATACGGTTGGCTCACATGCACTCGCGCACACGAGGTTGTACACGTACACAAACACACGAACGGCGCAGAGTAAAGACAGGTATATACGTATACACGAGCGGAGGGGTTCAACGACCATCCGCGCGCAGTTAGGTACTATATAGCTATACAGTTATCGCAAGAGAGGGTAGGTAGCCTGCATGGAGAGAGAGAGAGAGAGAGGAGTGCTAGAGTTATAACTATATGTGTATAAGGGATGCGTGCGTGTATAGGTATAGCGGTGCAGCATTAGCACTAGTGGCACTGTAAACGTGCACACAGCACAGCCATGAGCGGCGGCGTCGGCGGCGGCGGCAATGGAAGCGGCAGCGGCGCAGCAGGGGGTAGTGGTATGCGCGCCGAAGGGGGATGCTTTCTCTCTCTCTCTCTCGCTCTTGTATATATCACATGGGGCACACATAGAGCAGTGCGGAGGCGGCGGCGCTTCGACTGGTATACTAGTAGTCGTAGTAGGTAGTAGTAGTAGTAGTAGTAGTAGTACAACAGTCGCGATGAGGCGCGCGCACGGCTCGCAACAACGACGACGACGACTACCACTGTGCTGCACGAGAGTGCAGAGAGAGCTCGGCCGCTCGCAGCACCAGCAGTGATATAAGCTGCGCTTACACACATATATCTGTATGCGAGAGAACGACGACGACGACGACGACTCGAGTGATTATACGCAGTCGCGAGTTGTGCTGCCGCTGCTGCTCTCGTCCTGCTGAGCTTTTCTTGTAATACTCGAGAGAGCCTCGCAGCAGTCGTATTATAGTCGCGCGCGCGAGACAGTACCTCGCTCGCAGCAGCAGCAGCAGCATCGTATAGTAGCCGAGCGAGTCGCCGGTTCTGTGTGCAACTTGCGCTGCCACGACTGTGCAAAGCTCGTATGTTATTTTTTGTGCCCTCCTCCTCCCGCCTCTTTTTCCCCGTATATAACAAGTGTGTACATACATCGGCGAGTGAGTGAGTGTGCGTGCGTGTGCTTGCGGTGCGTCTGTATGCGAGAACCGACGACGACGTCACGTGTGTCTTGCCGCAGCTTTTATATCTCGTATCGTGCGTATAGAGCAGCAGTTGTACATCCTCCGCTGCACCACTGCTACTTATAATATAAACAAGTGACAAAGATAAACGCCGTGTCGTTGCCAACTCTAAACGCGCGGCAGCCAGCTCTAAACTCAGCCGAGAGAGATAAGAGGAGACACCGCGCGCCGCAGACGATGTTTATGAAGCGCTGTAACGACGACGACGAGGAGCTTTTGCTGCAGAGATAAGATCTTCTCTCACATACACACACATGCGTTATAGTGGTGTACGTATATAATACAAGGTGTGCCGTGGTGTGCTTTTGTTCGTGCGCGCCGATTATGCATTGTTCTAAGCGCGTTGCGAGGTTCGTCGAGCTGCTGACGCTGCCACTGCCACTGTCATCGCTGTCGGTGCCGCTCATCTGACAGGTTTTTTTTTACCTTCGCGCTCTATCACAATAATCGTCGATTGAGCTGCACGGCTTTGCGGTGCATGTGTGTGTGTGTGTCGTCCGTGTGTTTTATGAAGATTAGAAGACAAGTGTCGACCGAGTCATGATCATCGGATCACTGGTAAGTGTCCATTATCAACGAGCTTTTTTTTTTATCTCTTTTATCTTTTGCCGCGAGCGAGCTTGCGACATGGCTCGATCGGTCCGAGTTTAATAGTACACACATCGGCTGATCGAGGACAAATAGTTTCCATCTCTTTCTCTCACTCACTCTCGGCTGAATCTTTTATGGCTTGAACTTGCAGCTATGCGCTTTCTCGTCTTACAATTCCCCACCCCTTCTCGAAGCTTTACTTTCTGTTTTTTTTTGTCGTTCGTCGCTTCTTCTTCTTCTTACTTACTTTACTCGCTCTCGATGCGTACAAACTGCGTCTACTGCTTGATCGATTCGAGACTGCAACGATTCGATGTATCGTTTGAATAAAGAATACGCGCGAGTCGCATCTTGCAATATTCAAAGGATCCATTGTCATAGTCGCGCAGTTGCCATATATACATTTTTAACGTATAATACAGATATACATATCGTGGCTTTCAAGACTAGCGCATCGAGTAGTCGAGCGCGCGCCCGACGATCGTCGTGATAGTACAGTCAATGTGTGTGTGTGTGTGTGGGTGTGTGTTTGTCGGCAGCCGCCAGTGTGAGTGCAGCACAGCACAGTGTACAGGACAGTAGCAGCAGTAGCATATAGGACTGCTGCACGGAGCGACGACTGCACGAGCAAGCGAGCGAGCGCATGGGCGCGGTTCGTTCTCTCTCTTCCTCTCTCATGCTAGCCACGCGCGCACACGCATATCCACCCTCGCACAGCTCTCTCTCTCTCTCTCTCTCTCTCTCTCACTCTAGCGCCGAGTACTGTTACTGCTGCTGCTGCTGCCGCCGCTGCTACTACTATGCTATATATAATGCTGCTGCTGCTTGTCTTGCGCGCCTCGACTCGACGGCACTTCTTGCCGCAGCAGAGAAAGAGAGGGCTATTATACGATGAGCGCCAATGCACCGTATCCATCGTCTAATACGGCACAAGTATAGTTGCAACGATAGCAACTTTTTGCTTTTTGTACCGTGAAAAATAATAATCAATGAAACATCGAGTGACATCGATGGCGAAAAATGCAATGGCAATTTTTCAATAAAAATATAAACTCGAATGCAATTGTAGGCGAAATTCGCGCTGTGCTGCGCTCGTTGAAACAACACGAGTGCGATGCTGACAGCTCGACGACGAGCTTTATACACACACATATATACGCGCGTCGTCTGTGTACGTTACTGTCTCTCGGATCGTTTAAGCGATATAATTGCATCCCGGTGTGTAGAGTAATATAGCGGAGTCTAAGCTACGTGTATGTGCTTAGTCTGTAACTAACTCTCTCGACTCTGACAGTTTGGCTCGGCTCGGCTCGGCTCCGTGTGTATCTTCTCGCTGACGACCAACTCCCTCTCTCTCCTCTCCTCTACTCACTCACACAGACACACATTAATATGTGCATTGCCGCCGTGTTGGTCGTCGGCAGTTTTGCACTTGGGTTTCAGACTATTAACTGCGCATACACGACGTTTACTATAGCTGCATTCGTATTACCCATATAGATTCGGATCCTCTTCGAAATATCACCCGATTTTCCAGAAAATATATATCTTTCTCGTGGCTGTTCGCATTTTCGCGATATCCCTTCCCTCTTTTCCCTTCGCTACACGTGCACATGTCAAACCTGCTCTGAAAGCAAGTAAACAACTCGTGCTGCTCGTGTGTACATCGCACGAGTTATTATATATACAAGTATACAATTCATATTTCATACATTATATGTCCGCGGGGTGCCTAGTGCACTGGAGCGCAGCAGCAGCAGCAGCAGCAACAGCGGCGGAACTGCACAATGAAAAACAAAAGAGCCAAATGAGTACTATGATCGATGATGTTTGGTAAATCTCTCGCGCGTCGCTTCGCTGCCATACATTCTATTGTATCTATTTGTACGGATCCGATCGTTTCATAAACAAATCATTACATAAAACTGCTAATAGCGTCGATGTAGTACCAGACACTTGCGAAGCCTGTTTATTAAGGGGATGTTTTTCATTTCAATCATCCGTACATTTTTTTTATCGCGGCATAATTTTATACGATCGATCATAATCGAGTGTCGCGTAATAAATATATCGTGTATGCCCCATAAACAGCACGGCAATATACACACACGAACCGTCAAAAAGATCCATCCACATTGCGTGTCGTCGTCGTCAGCGCGCGCGCGTGTATGTATAGCAAAGAACGATGCGGCAATTCAAATTATACAGAGAGAGAAAGAGAGAAATTTATGCAAGCCAGTAATTATTATATTCTACTCGTCTGTCGTTCTCTTTCTCTTTCTCTCTCTCTGCGTTCTCGATTTGCGGTAAAAGCTATACGTATATATTCATCGCATTCGGTATATATAAGTGCGAGGATGAAACCTTTTGTCCGTGTTTGCCTCTCTCAGCTCTCTGTCTCTGTTGTGCCCTACAAATATGATCGCGCTCACGGCTGACACTCTCTCGGCATCGAGTACACACAGCCCCTCTTGTAATAGGAGAAAAGCTGCTTCTCTCGCCGAGTTTCGATTCGTATGCCTCTCTCTCTGTCTTAAACGCAATAAAGGCCGCGCGCGCGCGCATTATATACGTTATACTGTACGTACACTTGGCTCCGACAAAGGCAGCGCACGATGATAATTTCAAATCAGTTGTCTTTGCCAGCAGCAGCTCGGCTTATATGTGTGTGTGTGCACCACTTGGTGCGTTGCAGCAAGCAAGCTACTGCAGCACGAGGCGCATTAGCCCCGCAAGCAGCAGCAGCTCGTTGAAGACAAAGCGGCTTGCCTCGCTTGCGCGCCGCACAGCTTTACCTTATATATACCGTTATACGCGTATTACGGCAGCGTTGCGATAATGGCCATTTCTCTCTCGGGCGCTACGCGCGCGATAAGTATACGCACGCGTGCACACGTAATATCCTAAAAGCTCGTACAAGTACCCAACGTCTTGCATTATATGCATCCTCCTCATCCTCATCCTCCCAAACACATCTGCACTCGAGCTGGCTCTTGTGTTGCGCGCATTATGTGTGCGTGTGGTGGTAGTGACCTTTTGTAGAACGAGGACATACCGCGTATACGGTACAGTGCGGTTGTTCTATGTTTATATTATGCGTTCGCAAGAATCTCATTCTTTCTCTCTCTCTCTCTCTCTTCTAACTCAGCCGAGATGGTGCAGTTTCTTTTATCCGTGCGGTCGCGTGCCAGATACATCGCATCCACCTCCACGTATGTACGTACTTACACGTCGTGGCCTAGCTCTAAGCTTCCAGCACAATATATGCATTTGCGCGTCTCGACCCTCTTCTTCTTCTTCCCCTTCGTTCCACCAGCTCTCGTGCAGTGTAGCAAGTACGCGATATCAAGCGCAATGAAAATTCCGATCTAACGTCCGCATCCCCTCGCTCGTGTGCCCTCGTAGCTCGTGTGCGTGCACGTATACATTTTATATATGCAGTACTTGTGTATAACGCGTAAAAAGACGTGTGCGCACCTCCTCGAGCCTCCACGCACGCTTATATATCTAGAGTACGTACGTACACATGATATACGTATTCAGGGGTTGCTGCTCCTGCTACTGCGGCCGTTTATCGCCGCAAGAAATTGACTTTTTCACGGGTCAGCGCGGTACACACATATCATGTAGATTAACGTCGTCTGCCGCGCACCACCACCACCACTACCTATCTACTACCGCCGGCTGAATTATACTTTTTTATTTAATATTTATCACGTGCGCGGGCTGACTCAACGAGCTCGCTCTCTCTTCTTCTCCGATACACATACATTCTCACTCACACCCGTACATACGTATACACGAGCTGGCCTATAAATATGATATACGCGGGTGTCGGCAGCGGCGGCGATGCTGGTATTGGTGCTGGTGCACCCCCTCCTCCGCATAGTCGAGCCGACAATTATTCATTACTTTTCGTCCGCAATCGCAAAATTGCAGTCGTGACATTTTACACGTGCATAATATATAGGGCTGCTAGTGGTGCCGGTGGTGCTGCTGCTGCCGCCGCTGCTACTGCGGAGATCAAAAATTAAAGCGCACTCGCATTATCGCTGGACGTTGTTACCAGACTCGGCCAGTTCGATTCGATATACGAACGCCAACGATCCGACGAGCTGCACTGAAATTTCGATTTTCCTCGTTTTGTTAATGTAGTACATACGTATAATACCCGTCCTTTTATACGGTTTACGTACTCGTACGTGCGTAATCGAAAATCAGCTCGTGGCGTTATTATTATTATCATGATTATCATTATTGTTGTTATCGTCATCGTATTACGACAAAAAATAACGCCGATAAATTCGAGCCGACACTCGCGCGCGATTTTACCATATTATTATGTGCGCGCACACGCTGTGTAAACTTATTTTTGTGATTCTCCACTGCGACCGGCCGCAAAGGATCGCGCGAGTACGCATATAATACATGTGCGCGATCGACCGCCGCGCGAAGCTCGTTACAAAACTATATAAATGTATATACGTGCACGAGCACAATGCCGGAACGCGCAGATTGAAATTAATTATGTTAATAAATCGCCCCCGCGCCAGTCCGCCTCTCGAGGATAAGCCCCCGTCATGTCCTCGTTTTGTGCGATAGCAAGTCGATGCTGCTGCTGATGTTGCCGCCGTTCCTGTGCGCTGCACATTTATATAGGGGAGAGGGTCAGGCGAAAAAAAAATCCGGAATAACGTGGTTTATCGCTGAATGCGATCTTTAGCTATACGCACACGTATATAATGCGGTGGGCGCCGTGTAATCTCTTGGATCCGCGCGTATATACTTGCGCTTCAACATAAGGGTAATATAATAAATACCAATTTTCGATTACAACATCGTTCCGAGTAATTGAAAATTTTACTTTCATGCGGATGCTGCACCGGTCACGTATAATGATTTGGCTTGAAGATGCTCTGTGATAGGTCGAAAATGAGTTTTTGAACCAGGTGTCACAGAATCATTTTGTTTTCATAAATCAATTTTTTAAACTGGATTGAATTCACAACTTATAAAGTCTATATATCTGTAACTTCTACAGAGAATTATTTCCAAGGGGGTTCGCTAAATCAAATCGAAGAAAACCGTATTGATTGCCGATCGTAATGAGCTTGAATTCCAAAAAGATTATCATTGAAACAATGTTTCATTAGATTTGGATTTAATTAAACAGCTCCTTTTATTTTTGCAGTTTTTGTATGGTTGTTGAAATTTAAGACCTAAAAGAAAGGGTTATTTTAGAATTGATATGCTGAGAATTGAATAAGGTTTTTTTCAATTTCTTTTTTTTGCATGGTTCATGTTTTTTTATTTTAAAAAGTTTATGTAATTATTGTAAAGGTGCGATTTATTGTATAGAAATAAAAAACATTTGCAAATAAGTTAGTTTTAGTATATTCAAAGAAAAAGCTACTGTCATGAATGGCGGTTGTTTTTATTCGAACTAATCGCATTAAATATTCATGAAATTACATTGATCATTAAAGTCGGCTTACACCGCTAGGTGACGAGGACCATGAAATGCGATTCCGCAAGTGGCAACTTAAAATTAGTCGTATTTTATCGTTGTATCGCTGAACTTCAGAATCTAATTCTGGTTTTATTTCTAAAATCGAATTCATAATTCGGATCTTCGAACTTTGCAGGCGATCTTGAAGCGATAGATTTGAAACAATAATTATAAGCTTGATGCAAGAGCCTAGAATTCAATTTGCGCCCACAAATAGGCTTAGTCTTTATCAACCGGGTAACATCGTCGCAAACTTCTAGTTGGGTCACGAAAGAAGAATTTTATTAATATCCGTGAAATCGCACACATTTTGTAGGGTAGACGTGAAAAAATATGACGATGGAACAGGGGCTGCCATTTGTCTCTGGGAAATCGAGGAGCGCGTCTCGCGCCCCGAATCGCAAGTACGCGGCAGGGTCGAGTTGCAGCGCACGCACGCTCCTTATAATATATGGGCCGAATAACGTGTAATCTTTTACTAGCGCGCTTGGCTGCACTACGTTGCTGTTAAGCTAGAAACGCCTAATTTTAAACCCGTGAAAAACGCATCGAAAAACACTCGAACTAATAAGCTAACGCGTAATATCGATTTATTTTTGTCTCGGCTTTCGGATTCGGAATAAATATTTCAGAAATTTTTCATTTTTACTGAATAAAAGAGATAAATCAAAAGTGAAGACTTTGATTTGACATACTTTTCATATAGTACATAAAAGTTTTTCTTTATAAAATAATATTTTTCCCGATGTTAGTAAGAAATTTTTTGGAAAATTTGATATCGCAAGCGAAAAGCTGGTGGAAATACACGAGTCAAAATAAAAATAACAATTTTAAAGAAGTTTTTCCAGATTCTCACTAAATATATTTTTTAGAAAGCTTCTTGGGTGTCTTCATATTGTTGTTTTTTTAGATATTGATGCTGTTTTGAAAAAAAAAATTCAGTAAAAAATCTCAGGAAACTTTTCCGAAAATATTCATTTTTAGTCTGACTCCGGTATCTACTTGAACTCGGGCGCATAAATGTCAGGAAAGAGGTGGATCTCGAGCAACATGAAAAAATAAAATTTAATATTTACATTTCAAACATAAATATAAAAATAATGGATTTTAAAATTTCCTGCTCACTCAATGATTAACTTCAATACTCGTGACAACGTCCAATCGTAATCTCAGAAAGCTGTGTACGAAAAACTACTCATGACTTTTGTAAAAGAGCATATGAAATTCACACGTCAACCCCCGCAGATTCGAGCTTGAGCGCGCTTGCATGTAAAAGTCGCGGAAACAAATATCCATGGGTCGAGAAGGTCGAGCGAAGAAAGGAACAAAGTTCAACGCTCTCGAAATCGCTTCTCTCTCTCTTTCTCTATTTTTCACGCTCTGACTTACACGCATAGTGTACATAAAACATACATTCGCGACTTTAGTCCCTTGACAAAAGAATGTTGGATCTGAAAGTAATAGATATTGAGAAAAAAAATAAGTCATACGCCCGGACTTTAACAAATAAGATTTTTCGTAGGTAAAGACGTTCTTGGCTGCTTAGGAGATTTGGACAATAACGAGACGAGAGACTGACGGCTCGTATATACACAGAGGCAATTCGTTTACATTATTTGCGCTGCAAAGTGTGTACACAGAAGGAGCTGTGTAGAAGCCACCGACGCCGCTGCCACCACGCCTCGCCCTCGCACAACATGCAAGCCTCTATATATATATACACAGTGCAACGATTTTAGCAAGTTATAAAAGCACGCGCGCGTTGACCCAATAAGCCAGAGCAGCAGCCGGCGGCCTGCGGGGGTCGCGGCCACCTTGCACCAGCGCCAACAGCAGCAGCAGTTAGATTCGCTTTTTCTCTGGGTCACGCGGCGCAGCAGCTCACACTTACACCAGTGCACAGAGCGCGCGAGGCACGAATGAGAGAGAGAGGATCGTCGCTCCGTCACGTACGCTATACAGCGGTGCAGCTAGCTCGGCTCGCAACACTCCCCCAGTGCCGAGAGAAAGAGAGAGAGAAGCTATTATCGGCCATCGAGCGATTTTTCTCTCGCCTTTGCCGTTTATACCGACAATCTCTCTCGATATATAAGGGCTATATACGGTGTGTCGATGAAACGATATATAAGTGGTGTATGTAATGCCCTGGCCCGTGTGGAAATTGAGAGATTTCGACCCAAGCGACTGGCAAATAACGAGATAGAGAGAAAGAGAGAGACTGAGCGATGCATTTTGGACTCGTTACATTTGATCTCGATGAGAGAGCTGTTATTACGTCGCTCGATCCACGTCCAGCCGATGTGCTACCGCGCTTACAAACCGTATTACATACTGCAAACGTACAATTCGTTATATTGGCCGAGGCTCGCAGGCAGCAGCAACTCGGAGGAAAGAAAGACGGAACAGGCTAGCAACAGCAGCAGCAGCAGCAGCAGTAGCAACGGTGAAATGAAGGGGGCGACGATGAAGTGTGGAAATTGAAAATGGGAAAGCACTTTGCTGCTGCAACATCACGAAGCTGGAGGTGTGAGAGAAAGAGCGAGAGAGAGGGATGTAGACTTTTTGCTCGCTTTCCGCTCTTTGCGCGATACAACGATACAACGTCCTATAACGTCAGTTTCCATTTTAGCCACCCTGCCTCTGAGTCTGTCACTCTCTTCTCTCTCTTTCTCGCTCTTTTCCAGTAATTGTTGTAAATAAAAAGTGAAAAAATGAAAAAAAAAAAGACACCACCCCCCGAGTAGACACAAACCGACACTCGAACGGGCGAGGTATAGAGAGCAACCAATCCAAGTCCCGTGTACATCAACGCGACTCTCTTTCATTTTTCTTCACTTTTTACCTTTTTTCCTTGCCTCTCTTTTTTTTTCATGCACTTGGATTGAAATGTATTAATTAACTTTGAGCGTGAATTAATTTCCTTCTTTCGTTCGCTCCGTTCTGCACCCTTTATTTCTATCTTCATCTTCTCTCGCTTTCTGTGTTTCTCATGCCTCCCTTGCTCCGGAGAGAGAGAGAGCTGGTCTCTCTTTTTGAAAATTGAACACGATGTAACGAGCGCGCGCTCAGTGTAGTATACGCGGCTGCTAGCTGGCATTGTTCCGGCGAGCTTTTTCCTCTTTTCCCCCAGTCCCATTTGACGTTTTAATCACGATGTTACGATAGCTTTCTCGTCGTCGTCGTCGTTTTCGTTGTCGCTGTCGTTGTGTGTGCATTGAAAAGGGTTCGCAGTCCTATATATACGTTATATGTGCTTTGGCAGAAATAGTCATATCAACGTCGCCATCTACACAATAATAGAAATGTAGAACAAACTGTCCAAAATAGAAATGTCATTTTCACTGCGGTGCAGCTGCAGGTCTCGCTCGCGCAAAGCTCCACGTGCGGCACACATAGAGATACCGGACGCGCCCGTGAATCGCCATATCGCTCTGCAGTGCTGCTGCTTCTATCACTGCGCTCACATAGCTGGATCACGAGCTTGCGGAGCTTTTTTGTCGGCCGAATTGATGGATCTCATGGTTCATATATATGCATATGCGCACGCACGCACACACAGACAAATAATACGTGAGCTTCGGGTGCATTTACAACTTTAGCGTATGTGCACTATACACACAGGATAAAGCACGTAGTCCGCGCCACGCAAAGCCCCACAGTGCCAGAGAGTACATACATAGATATATGCTTTAATTTTTCTGACAAAACGTCTCGCGCGAGTATACTCTGGCTGCTGCTACGCTCGGCTCTCACTCTCTCTCTCTCTCTCTCCCTCTCTCTAGTGCTTTGACAATCTTCAGCTCTACTCCTCTAGTGCAGCAGCAGCAGCAGCAGCAGCAGCAGCAGCAGTAACAGCAGTAGAGAATTTCCTCCGAAAAAGAAAAGCTCCTTCTTTCTTTCTCTGTCGAGCTCACTCTCCTTTCTTAATGGAGTAAAATAGTAGGGCAAAACGTGAGCTGAAAGTCGTCGCAAGGCTCGAGTATTTCTTTCCACTTTTAAATACATGCTCTCGCACACACACATACAAACGTTGACTCGCACTCGCGCCCGACCCCGTGTGCAGTGCACTCGCCTAGCTGCAGCGGCATACTACTATATGCAGCAGCCGACTCACATACACAGGCGTGCGTGTACACAAAAAAAAGTAAATAGAGAGAGAGTGGAAGAGAAAGAAAGAGAGTAAAAGAGAAAGCTTGAAGGAGTTGAAATATATTTTATACATGTTATACACTTGAGCAAAACGTGGCGTGGAGTGGGAGAGCTAGCACAACTTGACTGTATAGCAGCAGCTCGCGTTATAGGGACGACATTGTATTGGAAAAGCTGCGAGACTCTGGAGGATACTTGGGGTGGGCGCATGAGTTGTGCGGCGCGCTGTTCCGTACCTACTACCTCTATACTATCAGGGCGCGACAACTTCTATACTATCTATCTCTCTCTCTCTCTCTCTTTCTAAAATGCTCGCTGGAATGTTTTCGATTCACGTGTTGCAAGCACAACGCCGATATCGGTACTCCCTTTTCACCATGAATACTTTTAGTGTAACAACAACCGAACGAAAACAACTGCCACGACAAGAGAGGAAGCATAACAAAATTTTAATGAAATATTTTTTTTTACTGCACGCACGTGTGCGCACGAAGTTATACGCAGATCGCTACAGCAGTCGCGCATTTTACTCGTGCGCGACACGTCCTCATATTTTTTACAGCCGCCGCAGCTCCGTCAGCAGTCATATACGACAACGACGATATGAGCGACGTAGACGCGAGCATGCACGAATGAAAGACAGCAGCGCGCAAGATGCGCGACACAATTTTTGTCGCGAAAGAAATCCCGCGTATACCGTAATTCGCGAGATCATGGATTTTCCATCTCCTCGAACGTACGTCTCGAGATGAGAAAAGTCCGCGCGCGCGAGTCAAAGAGAGAAGGAGAAAGAGAGAGACAGATAGAGAGGAAGAAAATGTTCTTTTCATCTCGCGAAATTCCGTCTCGACTCTCGGCAAAGCGACATTAACATTATCGCGAATAGGGAGAAGAGGACGGGATCGCGCGACGACGAGCTGGCTTTCGCGGATAATACGCTGATCTGTTCTCTCTTTCTCAACGGGTCTCGGGCATGTATATACAGGCGGGTATGGGTGATTCGACGTCCGCAACGAAAGTCGTCGTCGCATCATCATCGTTATCGGATCGATCGTCGTCGTCGTCGTTGCGGGGTCGTCGTCGAAGATGAGAGAGAAAAAAAGAGAGAGGAAGAGAGAGAGAAAAAGTCCACAGTATATATATATATATATCGATAACGCGCACGGGGAAGCAGCAGCAGCAAGCCAGTATACGGTATACAGCAGCGCAATACTTTTCCAAAGCACATTCCTTTATACGCGCGTCGAAAAATATCCTTTTATCTCGTGTCTATCGGGCAGAAGCGATCGCGGTGCAGCAGCAGCAGCAGCAGCAATACAACAGCGCTAGTGGGTGCAGAAAAAACGAGCGGGGGGAAAATAAGGAGAGAAAAAAAGGATGCGATGCTGCGCGCTACTGCGAGCGTGCTTCAACACAATGTGCTTACATACTCCGGCTATATAGCTAACACTGTATCCTTCTGTATAAAGCGCACACACGTACAAACACACGTGTACGTGTAGAAGTAAGTGTATAGATGTATAAAATGACACAATGCACAACTGGCAGCGGTTTGCCTCTCTCTCTCTGTATATACGCGGTAGCAGCAGCGGCGGCGGCGACGGCTCTTGCTTGGCTTGCGCTGGCGCATTGTTAACAACCACGTGGTCGTGTGGCTGCAGCAGCAGCAGTGGCAGCAGTTTGTTTATCCATTCTTTGGGTGGCAGCTCGGCGGGCGCGCTCGACTCGCCTCGCTTGCCTCGCTTGCTTGTGCTAGAGCTGCTGAAAGCTGCTCTGGCACACACACGCACATACACACAAGCGCATAGGCGAGCAGGGAAGAGAGAGAGAGAATGTAAGCAAAGGGGGTGAATATCAGAGCGATGACCCAGTTTTCGAATGAGCGGAGAGACAGAGACAGAGACAGAGAGAGCGTAAAAGCGACGAAGGGCGTGGTCTCTGTACCACGCCGTATACCTCTCTTACTCTCTCGTACTCTCTTTCTCTTTGCTCTTCTTGCATTCTGTATAGACGTGCGTAAATGTATAGCCAAGTTGCAGATCGGCAAACTTTCGGTCCGCCGGTGCGCGCGATGCAAGCTTTGCTCCGACGTACGCGACGATCGACGGCGAGATGTATGAGAGATACGCACACACTCGGGCCGAGAGAGAGAGAGAGAGAGAGAGAGAGAGAGAGAGAGAGATTTATCTTCCGACTTTCGGGAACATTGACGCGTATAAATATACGCGGTGCCGGACTCGACGTTCAACGCCTTCGCTCACCGAAAGCTGCACAATTGCTTTTTCACGCTCTTTTTCAACGGATATATAAATATAAACGCGCACCATTACTTTTTTTTTTCTTTTTTGTCAGACCTGATTAGACTTAATCGTCGCGAAGCTTTCAACCGAAACTAAAGCTAAAGCATGAATTAGATCAGTGCAGTAGTAGCGAGCGAGCGCGTAAGAGACAGATAAAATTCGAGGCTGCTCGACAGCTGGGTGTACTGTGTGTGTGCACATGGCACGTGAAATACCACTACGTACGTATATAATGATCCTCGCGCGGGCGCGCGAGCTTGCGAGAGAAGGAAAAGAGAGAGCGGAACGTTATTTTTCGCCCCGACGCGCATAAAATTCCATTTTACGCTCAAGTATGTGTAAAGTTTTACATTAGGCGTAATCTTCAAAGCTGTACTTGCCTAGCAGCAGCGGCAGAAACAGCGAGGGCTATATATAGGCTGACAGCTCCAGACCCAGTTTGAACTTCGCTACATATATACACATTATATATATCGTACGTACATAGGTATATACTGTAGCGTGGAATAGAGGGTGAAAGATAGAACACGAGCTCAAGCGAGCGAGCAAAACTTTGACTTTAACGCCTTTCCAGTTGCCATTGTCAGAAAATTTATGCATCTATTATTTTCTAGCCCGCGCGTATACTCTGTCTGTGTGTGTGTGTGGGTCTGCATCGCGCTCCGCACGTATCTTTCTCTCTCTACTCTACTCTACTCTACTCCGAACTTGCTATACCTGGGCGCGTCGTGCTTCAAGCTCGTAAAACGTTTTTACTTTTCACTCGTGCACTGCACGCGCACATATATATCCATACATACCCACCCACACACGTGTATCTCGCTTTTTTTTTGCGCGCGTCTATCTCTACAGCCTCGTCTTTCTTTATCTCTCTTACTCGCATACGTATATCTGCTGCGGAACGCGCGGATTTTGAAAGCTCGCGAGATTAGCCCCCGCAAAAGCTCTGCTGGGCAACCTACCACTGCCCGTCCAACTAATGGGAAACATTTTTCGCCTCTCAACGAGAGCGAGTTGCCGTTGCTGCCGCTGCACTGCAACACCCCGGCAGCAAAGCGCGTAGTTAGTTAAAGCACACCACTGCGTGTATCCGTATTGCATACGTATGCGTAATGCGCGCGCGTGTGGCTAGAAACAGCAGCAGCAGCAGTGATAGCAGTGGTAGTACGCGAGATCGAACATTTCTGTTCTACGCTGCCGTACTGTACAGCTCTTGTGTCGGGCTGCACTGTGCTGGATTGCAAATCGGCTTTGTTTGCGCCGGGAATTACGCATTACTTATGTCAATAATATTTATGAGCCAATTAAGCTTGCGCATATTTGCGCTCGGGATTTTACTTCAACCCTTCCCGCGCTACCCCTATACACTACCCCGGCCGTCGACTGTGCCGTGCGGCACGCGCTTTAATCGAACTCGTAAAAAGAGTTACCTTGCCCGGCATCTATAATGCACTGTGTATACCTACGACCGGCATTATGCACGAGCAGCGTAAAGACGTGTACTTCAACCGGTCAAAGATAAATAACGCAGGACAACGTATATCTCCTGGCAGAAAGGGACATTGAAAGAGAAAGAAATGAAAGAGAAAACAAATTAATCGCGAAGCATAAACATGTAAAAATTGTACGCATATCTCGCCAATTTTTTTTATGGACGTACGAGAGTGCTCCGAAATTTACGAAATTATTCTCTATGTGTATACTTCACGACTGGCGCGCGGGGGAGGATGCCGTATAAATTAACTTTTCCGAGCATGAAATTGGAATGCGATTGTTTTTTAAACAGCTCGACTAGGCGAAATACGGACGAGCCTCGCATTCAGCAAAATGAAAGCCACGCGAGCAAAAAGAAATTTCTTCGGGGATATAAACCTCGTCTTGTTTTTCCATTTTTCTGCATAGAGTCTAGCGCGCTCCATGCTCGCTCGCGTTTTATGTAATAACCGAGAATTTCCACCTTTGTGCCTCGCTCCCTCTCTCTCTCTCTCTCTCTCTCTCGCAAAAAACATCGCGGGAATGAAAAGTAGAGAGAGAGAGGCGCCTCGCTCTATGTATATTGCTGGAGTGCGCGCCACAAGTGCTTTTGCGCGCGGCGAGCTATCTCTCGCGCGCGCAGTTATAAAAATTAAAAGTATGTTTCCGCTTTTGCGCGGATCTTATGTATATACGCCCGACGCGCGCCGCGCGCATTAATAAAATTGATGCAGCACGTATGTACACGCGCGATTGAGGAATTTCGTGCTCTACGTATAAATGAAAAATTATTTTTATGTTTATTTTTTGCAATAAGAGTAGCGAAACTCTCGGTACCCCAGAGCAAACGTATAATATTCACGATGTACGTATGTACGATCGACGAATCAAGAAAATTAAACGAGCACTTCAGCGCGATGCGAGTTATATAGTAGTGCATCGACTACTACTTGGCGTAATTCTTTCTTTTTTTTTTCTTTTTCGAAATTTCATCGAGTGCCTATACTACACGCCTTCGGGGTCGAGCAGCAGCAGCAGTAGCAGAGCTCGTCTATAATATAAGAAAAATCCGATCGATTCCTCGTGAATTCTTTCTCGCGTGCTCGTTAATTTTTAATTCTCCCAGCCTATTATTCTCGAGACTCGAGCGTATACACACACACGGCCACTATGTAACTTCGCGATACTCGGTGCGATACATGTATATATCTATATAAATAGCAAACAGGAACAAAACGAAGCGTATCTTGCGGTATGCGCGCGAGAATTGAGAGGGAAAATAAGAGAAAAGCCGAAGCTGCTGCTGCTATAGCCCTCAAAGTTCGCGCAAAATTTGCTCGACCCCATTTTCGAGTTTTGCAGCTTGCAGCAAGCACGTCGGCTACACGTATATATATCTACTATAACTATAGATGTGTTATGCACGTATATATCTATTCTCTCCTTCTTCTTTTTTTTCTGCTGCTGCTGCTGCTGTTGCTGCTCTACCATTCCTTACCCTCGATGTATATGTATAGAATAATCCATGCAGTGCACGCGTGAGCTCGAGCGCGCCAACTCGAATTTATCCAGTCGATTCTATACGTCGGATGTATCTCCCTGCAGCCCGTCCCGTTCCGCCCTCAGCCTCGCGCGCGCACACAGTGCCGATCCTTAAAAGCCAGCTAACTATGTAGATGGCGCTTGCCAAACTCGAACGATAAGTGACACTGGTACATATGCCTAATATCGCGTGAACGAAAAAGATACGCTAAGCTCTTTTTCAGATATTATGGTTATTTGTAATTTTCCATAATAATTACTTATTAACATAAATATCCGCTAACTGACTAAACAAATTATATATTGTATAGGGCTAGTGGTGCCTGATCTACTCCTAATATATGTACAAATATAAAAGTCGTGCTGCTCATGCATTTGTAATTATTATTATTATTTTAATACCAATAAGTCCTACAGGGGGCATGAGCCCGTGCGTAGGTGGCACTTACAAAACAAACAACATAACCATCTACAATAGTAGAGAAATGACATGTAGTTAATAGTAAGATACATATATTATACAGTAATTTAAAATTACACAAACACTGGCAATCTTCTTACTTCTGACTTTAATCTCATCTTGAGAATATGCGTTTTAATTTGTTCATTTTTAAAGGCAGGAGGCAAATCGTTGAAACACTTAATTAGCTTCACAACAAAGAAATATTATAGAACTAAAACTAAAACTAGAAAGATACCCTTGAAATAATGAATAATAAGGCGACGAGTAGTTGCTGCACTTCGAGACGTGTATATGATATACAGGTGTGCTATCGGATCGTCGCGTGCGGGCGTAGTCGGAGAGAAGGAGGTGCACTCGAGCATCTCTCTCTCAATCTAGCTCTCGTGATTCGCACTGCACCTGTATACAATGGACGGATATAATATAAGCGATACAGATAGCTGTCGAGCAAAGAGGCGATACGTAGCAGCAGCAGCCGCCTATGATAGTAGTAGTGGTGTCCTCTCGACGGCCTCTCCAAGATTGAGATAGGTCGCATATCGCTCGAGTTCAACATTAATCTGCACAGATATCCTTGCATCAAAGCCCTGACTGTAAGTGTGTATGTGCGTGTGTGTGCCGCACCGAGATCGAGTCTACCCTCTACCTCCCCGCTTTCGACGACGGTATAATTGCATATTACAGCAGCAGCAGCTACTGCGGCGTGCACAGGCACGCTCGAGATCGAGTCGGCCGTATATATTATATAATACTTATAATATCGAGCCGCAGTTCGTCCGTATGCGTGTAGCAGCAGCAGTATAGATATATAAATGTGTGCGTTTACATATCGGGTACGTATGAATATGCAGCGCAATGCAAACTTGATTAAAATCCGAGACTGCAGCTCCGAGAAATTCGATCCGTCTGCTGCTGCATGCGGTCCAAACACAGCTATATTACACTTATATATAGCCGAGTCTGGTCTGTACGTCTGTGTGTCTGTGCTTACAGCTCGTGCTGCGCGCCCGCCGTCGAGTATATAGTGCAACGTGTACACTTTGCCCCACACCGAAAAACCGCCTCGAGGCTTAGCAAAAGAGTTACACAGACATTTCTCAATCTCTACGTCTGACAGCTTCAAAAAAAAGGTAGGAGAGAGCAAAGAAAAAAAAAAGAAAAAAAATAAGCCCAACGCGTGCGAGCATAATGTATCTACGCGCGAGGAGCCTAAGTGGCACTTAGCGCGTGCCGCGCCATGAGATCCTCGAGGAATTCTCGGCTTTTTTGTAAGGAATTTTCTTCCCTTTTTGGTTTTTTCCTCTCTTTCTTTCGTTCGGAAAATATACAGCCTCTCTGTCTCTCTCTCTTCGCACACGCGGCGTACTAGTACACTTAACATTACATATACGCGCGCAGTGTGTCTACCGACTGTTTCGGAAACATAAATCTCGAAGCTGCTACGTGTTATAACGTCTTTCTTATGTCTTTTCTCTTCTCGCTTCTTCTCTCTCTCTCTCTCTTTCTCTCTCGCTTTTTTCTTCATTTTTATTTTTTGATGTTCACTTTTTCGCTCAGAAAAACGTGTGTTACACGCGCGCTTGTACACATCGACGTATTTCCCATTCTCTCTGCAGCCGAGACGATGCATCTCTTCGGCGTGATGCACATAAGGCGCGCGCGCGCGTGCAAGTGTTGTCTTAGATTTTGAAAAACTTGAACTTCGCCGCGTGTATTATGTAAACTTTTCGTGTTTCCTCGGCATAACGACGTACAAAGCTTTGTACTAAAATAAAAGCATAAAAAAAACGACGACGACAACAACAACAACAACAGCAACAAAGACGAGCAACGCCTCGTATAAAGCGCAAACGCGAGGCCTGACCTTCCTTTTCGAAAAAAAATCTCTCTGCACAACGGTGCACAGCTGTGCACATCGCATCTCTTTTTTACACACACACACGTACATAACTCGCCGTGCATTTCTCTGCATGTGTGTGTGTGTGTGTGTGCGTGTGTGTGCAAAAGAGATGAGAATACACGGTAGGCACTTGTGTTGACTGAAAGCTAAAGGCCAAGCTCGAGCCCTCCTACCGTGTCTGTGTATACATGCGAATATAGAGTCTAGAGGTTTTGCTCTCTGCCGAGCTTATCACGCGAGACAATTTTCTCGCTTCTCTTTACGACCTATGCCACTACTTTTTTTCTTTTTCTCTTTCTTTTTTCCTTTTTTTTTCTTCATTTTAGCAGTTTCCGCGTGTGCCACCGAAAAATAGAGCATAAAAGGAGTGTAGTCGAGAGAGAGGGAGAAAGAGACTGAAAGCTAAGCTCGCCGCTCGCGAGTAGCTTTATTTTTGAGATTAGGATGTATACTCAATATATACACACATACACACTGTAGTAGCTAGCTATACAAGCAGCCCATGCACATGTATAGAGGAAAATTTTCACTCCCGCGCTTAAAGTCGGGCCTTGATGCGCAGGATTCATTCAGCTCAAACGCCAATAAAGTTCTCCCTGCAACTGCTGCTGCCGCTGCTGGCTTTTTTGGCCCCTCTCTCGAATGCGCGTACGTCCGCTAGAGGCTCCCCGTTCGGAGATATGTGTTTTCTTTTACTTTACTCGTGAATAGTACCGAGGAAAGATATTATAAAGCTTTACTCGTGCGCGGCTCATTCATTCGTTTTTCATTTAAGCGTTGCATATATATGGCGAGCTTTTTCGTCGACTTGCACCTACGTACGCGTATATCTCCGCTAAGTAGCGCGCATTAAATTGAATCGGCCCTGCACGAGTACTTCATCGTTCGGATATGTGCACGATTGAGCGCGTCGAAACGTCGAAACGTTGAAACTGCGTAGGCGCAATATTTTCTCAGAATATGTATAAATTCGCGAGATATTAAAGACCTGCAGCTACGTGTTCGTATAATAATGTGCTAGCTTATACATTGAAAGTCACATGAAAAAGGATAATACCTCGGCGAAACAAAGAGGAAAGAAAGTATATATAGGACGTAATTGGGCGTAGGCTACTCGTGCGCTGATATCTACTCGTGGAATATAATACTCTTATAGACGCACACACGTACGATATATACACACACGAACGAGCTTGCAGCGCGCGAAATTTGTATTATTCATGAGTGTGTGCGCGGAACGACGCGCAAGCTCACGGGAACGCGCGCTGCAGCTTATGCAATATATAAATGTTAATTGTGCTGGCGAAGTTCAGCGCACACGGCGCATATAGGCATTGGCGCTTATACACCTACAAACGAGGGCGAGAGAAAGACAGAGAGCAAGAACCAGAGTTAGCTCGAGTATATATACGGTATAAAAGATGTGTGTTGTGTGTGCGAGTCTCCTAACGTGGAGTATCGTAACGAGAATATAAGCCGAACTCTAAGCGCCGTGTGGGCATGAGCGGGAGTCGCGAGCGAGTTGCACTTCTTGGTTCCTTCTTAGTACCGCGCAAGGCTAATTACACGCGTAGGGCGTATATAGAAGACATACGCAGAGTACAATTATTCTAGTTCCAGCGCTAGTGCCAGGCTGTGTTTCGTAAAATTGCTGTATAACCTTTGGTGCAGGATTATAACGATACAAAAAACAATTGCAATCGAAATTACATAATTCGGAGATGATGTATCTGTAGCAATGCTCAATGTCTGAAAAAGTGGCAGTATAAAATATTTTGAAATTCATTACCATTAGATAGGTTACTTCAGGCGATTTTTCTATGAAAATTATGTTACAAATATGACGTTTATTTTAAATGACCAGAACATGACAATTCATTGCAAAAAATTTAGATAAGTTTTCAACTAGCTCCAATACGATAATAATTCTTTAAGCTTTCACCACTAGATCGCGAATACCTTTATCTGTAAATCTGCAAGTGGTATAGTCAAAATAATTATATAAGTTTAAGTCAAAAAATTTTAAAACAACATGCAATTTCCAATACAGATTCTCAAGCGAGAAAAATTTTTATTTTTCCAAATATTCAAAGAAAAATGAAAAAAAAATTGGACTCCTGAAGAATTAAAAATATCATCTTTCCATCAATAGCAACCTTGGGTTGGAAGCAGTTTTTATTTTTCTTTGCATTTGAAAGAAGTTAGTTAAAAACTAGCCATGAAATGTTTAGCAAGTTCATGAGGCGACGTATACATCGAATTTCCTTCTTTTCAGATTTTTCGTAAGATTTATTTTAACCGAATGTGCCCATTTTTTCAAGCTATGCAATCAAAAAAATTAAAAATATTTGATAATTCCAAATTAGAGCCCTGGAAATACGATTAGTACTTTCCGTTGTAAGTCTTCTGTGAGATTTCGGTAAAGCTCGTCCATGTATAATGAAACATCAAATATTAGCTAAGAAACCGCTAGATGGTGCATGCCCAAATTCTCTGAAATCACAAGAGGAAAAGTAAAAATCTAGGTATAAGTTAGAAAAAAGTTTTGGAATACTATTTAAAGCAAGTTTTATGCTTTATAGATATTTTTTTCTAGATCAGAATATTGTATAGAATATACTATTGTCCTTTTTCAAATATTAAATTTATGAGAGTCACATAATTTAGAAAAATTCAAATTTTTTGGTTGCTGAATAATTTGAATTATTATATAATGCCATCATAAAAAAAATAATAATACCCAAAAATTATTTAATTTGTTGTTGCAGATGATCAGTCGGATGATCGCGGGCTGTCGTCCTTCTTCCCATGCCTGCAGTAGACACTGACGATATGGTAACGTATACACAGTTTATTACACGGCTCTGTACACTCTTTTATTTTTTAATTAATGTCCAGCTCGGCGAGTATCGTTAAAGTCGGCTCCACGGGTGTGCATACCTGTGTCACACCCGCGCCTACTCTAATAATATTTACGCTCGTGCAAGCTGCGAACTTTTATATGAAAGCTCGCCGAATGTGCGGGCATTAATCACGCGTGCGTCTGTGGCCCAGGCGCACACAATTACTATCTGTATGTGATGTATGCATAATAACGAACTCGTGTGTCTCTTCTGTTTTTGCGTGCGACGCCGTTTGTTTTGGCCCTGCATCGCCACGTCGACTGCGTTAACTGCGCCCAACGAGCAGGACACAGTATGGCTCCGGTACCACTCTACTGGCACGCCTGTGGGAGTAGTAGTCTCGCCTCGCATGCCTTCGTCTTCCTCTTACTCCTGCTGCTGCCGCGATCTACTACAGGTACGATACGCATATAAATAACATGTATATTTTTCATATTATGTGTATAATAATAACTGCAAAGACGAAGATGACGTAGTAGACTTGTACTCGAGAGGCCGTCGTCGCAGCATCTTATTTTTATGCTCCCGTTGTGTGCGAGTGTGTGGGCGTGCGTGCATGTGTGTAGAACACGTAAAAGTCGTTATAGCGCGCGCGGTTGCTCGTAATTCTCAAGAAACACGTATACATATTATGTACAACGACTTTACTGTTTATTACACCGTGCAGCGTAGCAGCAGCGATGCTGTCTATATAGTATATAGCAGTAGAAGTCTCGAGCTCCAGAACAACCGCGCCGCGGCCACTTATATTGCTTTCGCCGCTGCGCTCATCGGCTTTTGTCCAATTTAATGTGTTACTCGCACGACCTGTGCATGTGCGTGTGAGCTGTAAGCTTTCGTCATAATTTTTAACGAAAAAAGAAAGATAGATATAGATGTAAGGACGAAGAAAGGAAAAAAAAAATAAAGAACCGGGGAAAAAAGAGGTGCGCTAGTGCAATTCGGGCAAAAAGTTTATATCTAGATGTTGTATGCGTTGAGCTGAGATCGCAACTTTCGTGTATATAGCATACGTACAGGGAGAAACGTTATCTCTCTCTCTCTCTCTTGTCGCGACCTAAAAGTATTCTTTCTCCCAAGACGCTCGCGCGCTACACGTCTTGCACATTTTTGTATTAAAAGCAACGAGCCGCAGGAGAGAAGGCGCGCGTGAGAGAAAGAGAGAAAGAAAAAGAAAGCCTAGACGAGCGCGCTGACACTTTGCACAATCAAAGTGCATCATCTTACAGATATACTCGTGCGTGTCTTTATATGTAGGTGTGTTAGAAAACTTACGCGCGCCTCGCAGCTATATACACAAACACGTACAATATAAACATCTTTTAGTGCTGCAGTAGTTACGTTAATGCATCGTATAAACAACAACGAGCGAATTGCTCTCGAGCAGCAGCAGCAGCAGCAGCATCAGCACTAGACTCTCGTGGACGAGAGTGACTTGCAAGCTCGCTAGAGACGTCCTGTAGCATCGCATACGTACATATATAATGCAACAAAGACTCGGATTATTTCGACGCAGTATAAGTACGGAGTAGCGGCAGCAGCAAAGCTGGACATTTCGTCCACCCCGCAGCTCGTCCATTCTAGTTTGCATAACTGCAGCGAGCTATTATAAGGACGATACGCGCCAGCGATAAAACGCGTTGGTGTCTCTGTTGGTGACTCTCGTGTAGTTGCCGCCACCGCGTGCGTAAGTGGAACAACTCGGAGTATGGTCAGACGCGCCCTATATCCTCGCATATATTTTCAATGTGTTGTATAGCTTCCTCTGCGAAGTCGCGCAGTGCGAATAGTGCATGTGAGTATACTATGCTTTCGTTGTGATGAATTTCACTAAAAAATGTACACCGAGAGCTACTGCTGCTGCTGCTGCTGCTGCTGCTGCTGCTATATCAAAGGAGCGGAAGAGCTGAGATAGCGCCAGATTTTGTCGAGTGGCTGCGCGAGTTTTTTGTTTGTTTATTTTTTTTCCCCCAGCGATAAGGGCATGATGCGTATGTATATATAGTGTACGCGCATACAACGAAACTTCAAGCCGAAGGTATTTTAATAATATTTAATTAAAAACCGAAACCATATCGCTCTCATTAAACATTCATCAAAGGGGAAACGGAGACGCGGGCCTATATAGCTCTATATACGCGATGAATATTCGTGCGTGTGTGTACAGGGCAAGTGTGACGCTTTATATAGGATATGAGTTGCACGCGCTCGACACCGAGAGAGATTATATAGCTATATTTAAGAGCAAAGCTGGAGCGACGAAAAAAAAAACGAAAAAAAAAACAACTACAAACTATATTTTCAAACTTATGAATATTTATAACGTGGAGAGTACACACACACATGGTCGGGCGGGCGCGCAAGAGCTTTTCACGTCCTTTTATATATTCAGCGCAGTGATAGCGCGAGTACATATATAGCATGAATGCGGGAAGGATGCAGGAGACTGCCTATATAACGTATATAGAGCTGCGTATGCGTGTCTGTGTGAGTGTGTGCCAAAATAGGAGCGAGGGAGAGAGACTGAGAGAGAGAGACAAAGAGCAAAGAAAAAGGACTCGTTCAATTTTATCAACTACTTTTATTTCGCTCCAGTTAAGCGTGCGCGCGCGAGAGCTGGGAGAGAAAAGAGCGAGCGGCGCTGGGCCTTCTTTGGCCGCGTACACGATAAATTTCCAGACCGTTAAAATTACTCGCGCGTGTCCCAGTTCACCGCGTGTGTGTGTGTACGTGTGCAGCCACTCACACACACGCTCGCCGCGTCTATATATAATACTTGGCTGTCTGTACGTATATATACCGCAGCTTGCGAGTCGTACACAGTACCCCATGGAGGCTGGGCCGCGCGTCGAAGGTATACCTTTAATACAACGTATAATAGACAGAGAAAGAAAAAGAATAAAGACCGTTGAAGTGGGAGGAAAGAAGGGCCGAAGGGAGGTTGAGGGAGGAGAGAGGAGGGGGAGGAAAGCCCGCGTAGCGTGATTTACGGTCTAATGATGCCGAGTAAATGTCAGAAGTAGCGCTAATGGCTCTCGAGCGACCGAGACACGTCGTTTTCTAGTTCTCTCTTTCTCTTTCTCTCTCTCTCTCTCTCTCTCGCTTGCTCCGTGCCTCGTGTACCCACCCCCTCTGGCGTCTCTGCACCTTTACATTCGTTATATAACGCCGGTGCCCCCCCGCCCTCCCCCCACACACACACACACATCTATTCTCTGGCAGGGCACATGCATATAGCAGGTGCTCGTTTTAAATGCGCACACAGTGTGCACTCGTGCAGCAGCCTCATGCAGTCGCGAGCGAACCAACTCGACGTTGCCTGTATATACACGTGTTTACATGGCTCGTTATTAATCGAGATTTCGCCAACATGCAGACAGAGCGAGTGCGTTTGGTGAGCGAGCGAGAGAGAAGCTCAAATGCGCAGAAATGTTTTTTCGACCGTACACAAAGCCTCGGAGGGCGTAACAAACGTTCTCGGTTACATTAAGCATTTTTTTCACGCGCGGACAAGGGGACATCGGCTCAAAAACTGACCGATCTCCGCTCTGCGACTGTCACACTCGACGACGCGAGCTTTTATCCTTCTGTGCGCGTCGAGCTGTCGACTCGATCGACGCCGCTTCATCATTTGCTCGTGCGACGCGAGGACTCAACGAAGAACTTATTGACTTTGCGCTTCTGCGATTTCTTCTCTTCCGTCTAGTCATTTTTTTTCTCTCTAACGCGAAATCCAGATTATTGGAAGAGGTCACTCATCGGGACGACGCCTTCCGCCCATCCCGCTCTTACCATACGTAATTATACCCTCGCGAGTTAGCCGATAGAGAAAAAAAGAGCTGACGCCGTGCGCGCAGCAGAATTGCCGCGTTGACGAGCGAATTAATGAAGCTGAGAGACAAATAACGTAAGGGATACCCTTGATTCAAGATGAGAGTAATTTCTGGGCATTTACGTAACATTTCGACCTCGCGAATGAATATGCACGCTGGTATATATTTTTGAACTTGTTCGAGGTCTGTGAACCATGACTGTACTCCAAAAGTATTTATCGGACCAGACTTGATAGATGAATTGAAACCATCGTTTATCATTTCATTATCGGTTACACAATAATTTGAGCGATCAAGACAAATTTTTTAAATATATTTGTAACTTTAACGTTGAATTTCGCATAGGGTTCAAAGATCAGGGACTTTCGTGATTTCATTGAAATTATGAGCCCAAATAGAATAAGGGCATTGGTTCTATTTAGATGGCTATTGCACGAAGGATTCAATATAGAATTTAATTTTTCAAATGACAATTTTTGCCATTTGAATCGATCCAAAACAAGATAGATCGTGAAATGCGCAAAAGCTTAAATTTTTTTCAAAGGTAACCTTGATAGCACAAAAGTTCCAATTGTACCGAGCTACCACGAGCGATGTTATGGCACGTATCAAACTGGGTATGATGAAATTTAGTCGGCAAAAAGTACAACATGCTTACGAATAAATGTTATGTTAACACACTATTAATGTTACTGGCTATGCTTAATCACTTTTGGATTTGCTTTACTTCTCTCGCTCTGTCGAAATATTTTTGGAACTAAATCGCTCTTTGTTTGATTGATATCATTATTATTCTACATGTCATGATGCATCCACGCAGGCGTTTTTATCGCGCTTTTCTGGACGATTGCTTTTTGGTGCCTTTCTTTTTTCTAGCTTTAGGAACAACTTGCGCAATCAAATAAATCCTTTTTTTACTGCAGAACTGTTACCTCGCGATCGTAAACTTGAAATGTAAAAGGCGTCAAACTCGATGGAAAAGAAAATAAAATTACAAAGACTACTAATTAATGTATCCAGTGTATTTTGCAATTGAATGCGTACTCCGCGTATCTCGCTGCACGCGGTGGAGCTTACAATTCGTGCTCGTGATTTGTATCTCTAAGCCCAATGCAGTGCTTGTAAAGGGTAGTGTTTCTCGATCTCCGACGACCGATATTCGAGTCCTTATTGGCAATCTTCGCTTTTGTGCGCTATATTATACCGAGAGAGCTTGTAAAAGCCGTCGCGCACTCGTACGTATAAACGAACACATATAGAGGCCATTGTCCACGGCGACGACGGTCGAAAACACTCGAGCACCGGCTGGGCCCTCTCTTGTGCAGGCATCGAAAGGATCCCTTTTCGCTGCTAAGCATCAGCCCACTCGAGTGCGTAATTTACGTCATTAAGCTAACGACGCCCTTACGCGCGGGGCTTGTTTTTGCTCTTACTATACGTATATTATATAAACGTCTCTAGCGCATCTCGCGTTTACTTCACAAAGTCAAGTCTCACATATAGTGTACGATGTATATATACTGCATATATTGTTACGCGAATATCGCGTGAAATGGAGTATTCGCTTGGATTTATAGGGACGGATTATATCCCTGCACACGTACACAACTGAGAATTCTGCAGTTTATACATACTGTATCTGGTTTATTATTATGCAAGCTCGCGACGACGATACGAATACTTCAATTAACGACTCCACAACTAACTTTGACTTTTCGCTTCTATGTGTGTGTGTGTGTGACCGTGTATGTAAGTCCCTGTGTCTGTGTATCGCGCATCCAATATCGAGGCTGAAACCGAGTTATTATATTAATATGCTAATGAGCTGCAACTTATTGAATTATTTCTTATTAGCTATATATTGTATTGGACTGCTCGGCAGAGATATACGCATTTTAATATACATGCACAATTCGTATACAGATGAAGCGGGATTGTCTATTGAAGGGAGATGCTGGCTGCTATTTCAATTACATGCAATCGTTCATACATATAGCAGCTACATCATTTGCACGCGTGTGTGTGTGTATTTTTGCCTCGTATACCGGAAAGCTATTTGATATTCGATCGGCTATGAAGTAATTAAAATAAATTAAGCGGAAAATATGATGTACATGAAATATATATACTTGCTATACGCGCGGGTGGCGTGGCTATGTGTTATTCTCTCTCTCACACACACAAACTCGATAGTGTGCAGCTATACATGCAGCGACAAAATGAAAGAAAAATGCAGCGATCCGCAGCGCGAGCTCCAGCTCTCTCTCTCTCTCTCTCTCTCTCTCTCTCTCTCGGTGGTAACGTCTAACTTGTATGATGTATGCAGTCGAAGTAGGTCGATAAAAATTCGTGTCAATGCACGCAATGTATATAAAAAAAAATATTATACGTACGTGCATGTGCGCTTATATACTACACGCACGTCGACGGAGACAAAGCTATATTTAATATGAGTTAGTGCGTGCCTGTGTTTTTTATACGCGTATAATCAACGTGCATTGGTACTCGGGAGTCAATGACTTTTTTACCCTCTTTCTCTTTCTCCCTCCCGCTTTATTTATCTTTAATTAGTGAAAATTGAGTGCAATTTTTGATTATTTTTTCCCCGATCTGCAGCGAAATCGATGAAAATAAGCACCGGCATACATACATACTCGATCTGAGACTAGTTTTTAATTCAAAATTCATTTATCATGAATATCTATGTCTAGTAATTGCAGATTATTTCTTAATTTATATAAGTATTTTAACTTTGTCACTTGCAGGCTTACAGATAAGCGTACTCGCCGTCTAGTGGTGAAAGTTAAAAGTGACATTATCGCATTTGAAGTGGTTGGAAACTCATCTAAATTTTTTAAACGATTGAATTGTCATTTTCAGATCATTCAAAATGCGAGCTTTATATTTATAACACAGTTTTCATACAAAATTGGCCCAAAGCAAACCATCAAATAATAATATTTTTTAAAACAGTTTAATGTGTCACTTTTCCAGTTATCAGTCCATTATCAATGTTGAGAACTTGTATTAAGGGTCGAGTACATTAATTTTTAGATACTCGATATTTTGCGAGTATTCGACTGTTTACGAGTTTTGAAACTTCATTTCATAAAATCGGCAAGGTATCATTTGTACACATGAAACTTGTACATGGGCATTTCTGTACACAAGTAAAATGTGTCCAATATTTGTACACATAATCGAACTGTTTTTTAAATTCAAAAAAATTAAAAAAAATAATCGTAATCGTAATTTTCTGAATTTAAAAAAAAGTTTTATTATGTGTATCATTTTACTTGTGTACAGAAATACCCGTGTACAAGTTTCATGTGTACGAATGATACCTTGCCATAAAATCTACATATCCAAATATTAATGAACTAATCAGCAGCCAAAAAATTGGTCAAAAGACATAATTAAATTTCAAAATGATAACTGTAATTTCATGCAATGCCGGGACTCCAATTTTCGCCTTTTTGCCATGATATACCTATTTTATTAGAAAACTTTTACTTCAAAGGATCATGTATCGAGCGATAGCAAATTTGAAACTAATTTTTTAAATGTATTTATTTGAACAATATGTACAATATTCAACATTAAATAAAACAAGATTTAAAAAAAATACAAAATGTGCTTAGCGCAATCACGAACTCTGGCCTGCAGCCGCCAAGAAAATATTACATAAATCTTGGTTCTTTAATTTCTCGAGGATGGGTTCACAGATCTCAATCGACAGTCGTTGGTGAATCAATTCCCAGAATGGGTAGAGCGCCCATCGCTGGAAAAATCCTCTCGACATCTTCTCGCACAGATGCAAACTACAAGTCACCTGATGTCTATAAGGCACATAGGTCCATTTTAATTCAGAGCTCGCGAACTTGAAGAAATCCATGTACGTGAATTGTTTCACCGCCTCTTTGGGTCGTAACTGGACCAAGTCGTAAAGCGACAGACTCTGATTCATCTTTATATGTTTCGCCGCTATCTTGAAATCCGGAGCATTATACCAACACAGCTCCTCGTCTTGATCTTCTGACATCTCGAACAATCCATACTTTTTGAAAAATTTCATGATCGTTAGGACGTCGCTTTGTTTGAGCTCGTATCTTTGCACAAGACGTTCGAGTGTGCTCAAAGCGCTAGACACTAGTCTCAATTTAAAATTATCGACATCGTACCAAAACACGTAAAGCTCACCAAAATAACTCTCCGCGGGAAAAACGAAGCTCGACAGATCAGCCCCACGATCCAAGAGTACGTCTACCGCAATAGGCAAGAAATGCGCCACAGCTAATTGCAGCGGAGTCCGACCCCAGTTGTCTAGGGTGTCGATCTGCACCGTCTGCTGGACTTCGTCGATGAGCTCAAAAAATACTCTCATCAAGCCATCGTCGTCGACTCTCTTGCAAATAATATGCAGAGGAGTAAATCCGAAATTGTCGGTCAAATTGGGGTCGGCGCCATTTCTCAGCAGAAATGCAACCACGATCTTTTTGCCGCTACGCAGAGCCGCGTGCAGCGGTGTGTCACTCCGAATGTCCCTGGCGTTTATTTCCATCAGCTGATTGACTTCTTTACTTATCTTGAAGAATGTCTTGACCAATTCATTGTCTGCGTGTCTCGTGCAAATTAAGTGCAGAGGAGTCATTCCGTAATTATTGGCCAACTGTGGATCCGCGCCTTTTCTCAGCAGAAACTCGAGCAACTTTCTGTGGACATGAATCACTGCCAGGTGTAGCGGTGTCTCGCCCGATCTGTTTCTGGCATCAATCAGCACCGGCTGATTGACTTCTTCGCATGTCTTGAAGAATATCTCCACCAAGTCATCGTCGCGGCTTCTCTGGCAAAGAACGTGCAAAGGAGTGTCTATACGTGTAACGTTGACTGCATTTGGATTTGCTCCGTTTCTCAGCAGCAATTTGACCACTTCCTTTTGGCTATGGCCCACGGCGAAGTGGAGCGGCGAATTACCGGATCTTTCATCTTGGCCGAGGGACTCGGGGTTTTGACTGAGCTTAATAAATTGCTTAACGACGTAGTCAAGGCCGTGTATGCAGGCCGCATGAAAATGTGACAATCCCGTTTGGTCGGTATAATTCAAATCATAGCCGTTGTAAATTGCAAAAAGATTAAAGACGCTTTGTATTCTGCAGCTTCTTGTCGGGTTTCTAGCGGCGCGGTGCACAGGTGTAGTGCGAAGCAACTCTGGTTTACCGTCTTGATCGATTACGGGCTTGTCCTTGTAGCCGGTGCGAGTCACGAAATCGATGAATGTCTCTGTCGACCGGCTTAGAAGCGCATCCGAGAGAAGATTCTCAATTTCTTCGGGCTGAAAAATCTCTCGGAGATTAGGAAGTTGTTTATTCCAGTTGCAGATAAAAGGACAAAGTTGTTGAAGAAATGCAACTCGCTCTTCTTCAATCTGCAAATCCACTTTTGCTCGTAGACTCTTCAATCTTTCTAATTTGTCTTTGATATCGGAAGTTACACAGGGTTGGTCTTGAGACGATGACATGATTTTGCAAAAACACAATCACTTATAACTTACGATATATTTATAAATTTTTTTTTTGAAAATCACTCGATGAAAACGACGCTATCTGTCTCACTGTTCACGCAGCGGCGTCGTGAAGTGTACTGAACTTATACTACTTGCACTACGATCTATATAGAAGGTGAACGAATAGACGCACGAAGCTATTAAGATATACAACTAGCATATGAGCTGTATAGAGTAGGAGTCGAAATTCGATATATAAAGCATCAGCATGCAAGACTATGCGCGCGGCCCCGCCTCCAATTCTTTGGGCTTTCACTTTCTAATCGTTACCGAATTTAACGACTTGCACCTGTATGTATCTTTTGACGGTGTACATCTCGCAGTAACATGTGTAGCGTGAGAGAGACATGCGACGTTGCATAGACATAGCAATGACCAATGACCATCATACTCATTTTTTCATACAAGCAGCCAAAAAGTGTCTATAATCCACTACAGCTTCGCAAAGTGGGGAGCTCTACTTTCGGACCACTATAATATATATGAAAACTCGTATACAGATCTAAGCCACAATAAAATGGCCCTGTGCACTAATTCCATGTACTCTTCATTTTTTAGAGTCTTGTATCGGGATATACTATTATTCCCATAATTCCGAAAAATAATCAAATTAAACGTACATCTATTAATAAAATAATATACGGGCTGATTCCGAGTTCATTCGATTAATGCGCGCTGATTCATATCATATCGAAGCAGCCTAATTATAACGTCTTGTAACGACTAATTATCTCTTTTAAGTGTAATTGTAGCGTCTATTCACTCTATCTCGCTCGCACGAAATCGTTCAAATCGTGAACGATTAGAAAGCAGAAATCCAGCGAGATAAGGACGACGCCTATGCTTATAGTCGGTATTAATGTCGCACGAATTATAAGCGAATGGCTTCGATTGTAAGTACGTTTTTACTTTCTACATACGACACCGCAGCGTATGAAATAATTAAGGAAAATTGTATTGACTGTGGCCAACGCGAAGGTATCGACATCTCTGCATATCATTTGCGAAAGAGGCGGAGATGACGTCTTGAGCGAGTTATTATTGAAGATTAACAACGATATCCAGCAGATCAATGTCCAGGACAAGTTGGGTAACACGCCGTTGCACTATGCTCTGCGCAACGGCGAAAAGAACGTGGCTGAACTTTTGCCGAGAAATGGCGCCGATCCGAGGTCGACCAACAAGGAAAGATCGACACCTCTTCACGTTATTTGCCAGAGAATCTACGACGACGATTTGGCGAAGATATTTTTCGAGGTCAACGACGAAATCCAGCAGTCGGTGCAAGTCGACGCCCGGGACGAGTTGGGCCGGACCTCGCTGCAATTGGCCGTAGCGAGTATCTCGCCGAATTTGGTCGATTTCCTTTTGGATCGTGGCGTCGATCCGTCCGGCTTCGTTTTTCCGTCTGCAAGTTATTTTGGCAGGCCACTGATACCGTGTAAAACGCTTCATAGCAGAGAATTGTTGCATACTTTTAAATTGAGACTAATGTCCGGCGCTCTCATCGTCGTTGAACGTCTCGAGGAAAGAGGATACCAGCTGGACTTCAGCGGTGCCCTGGCGGTCGTGGCATGGATCGCTAGATGGAAATTGTTCGCCAAGTCGGCAGATCTCGAAGAATATTAGTACGATGACGAGGAGCTCGTTAGTAGAGCAAAAATAATAACAATTGCAGGCCTGCCGATCAACGACTTGATTCGGTTACGACCCGAAGAGGCGACGAAACTACTCACGTACGAGGATTACTACGAGCTTGCAGTCTCGAAACAATTGTATAGGCTTTCGGAGGGTGAATATATAGAGAATTGTACTTTGCATCTGTGCGAGAAAATGTCGAGAGGATTTTTCCGGCGATGGGCAATAAGCGCCTTCTGGAAGATGATTCCCTTGCGGCTGCCGATCGAGATCTAGAAATGATCATCGATAGATCATACACGAACAGAGATTTGTGGAATATTTGCTTGGCAACGGCAAATTTATGTTTTCCATATATCATTCAAAATAAATACATTTGAAAAATAATTTTGGATTTTTCTATTGATGAGTACGCGATCATACCAAATAAAAAATTCCGAATGATGTATTCATTACCCCGGTATATCGCAATAGAAAAAGTTGAAACTGGACAAATCGTTTTCGAGTCGAGTAAAGCTCGAAAAATAATAACACATAAGTCGTAAATGCGTGTATTAAGCGAAGAGGAAAAGACAGAGAGGAAATAATGACTCGAGGCGTAAGCTTGTCCTGACGCGCTCGTCGAAGACGAGAGAATATCGACAGGTGCATTTATCGCTCGGCTATAATATACGCGCTGCAGGGAGAGAGAGAGAGTAAGAGTGGCATCACTCGGTGTGTGCGGCTTAATGGCCAGCCAATCTACTATTACTACTAGTGCTACTACTGCTACTACCACCGACCCCGCCCTCTTCCGACACTTCTCTCTCTCTCTCTTTGCCTCGTCAATTTTAAAATATCGACAGTTCATGGCGCGTTTGGCCTCTGGCGGCAGCTCCAGTTGCATTATATATTATATAATATGAATACAAGTTGCTGACTGATGCGCGAAACGCATACAATACTTTTGTGTATACCCAATACCCGCTTATGTATATTTGTATTATAATACGCGATGACATAATGAGCGTTGCTCCATAATGTGATTTGTTTTGTTTTTCCATGTTGCAGAGTGCGACCAGAGGTTCGTAAGCATACCGGATGGGCCGCAGAACGGCACGTTCCACGCGCCGAATCTCGTCAATCCGGAGGGCGAGTCGCGCCAGTGCGTCTACACGTTCCTGGCGGGGCCGCATCAGCGCGTAGAGCTCGTCTTTACGAACTTTGGCCTTCGTGGCACACCGCCCGAGTGAGTATAGTACCTACATATATTGAAAGCTTGTGTGTACACCCACATACCCAGCAACCCACGAGAGAGAGAGAGAGAGAAAAGCCAAAGTAGCGCTCGAAACTCGAGTCTCTGGTAGGGTAGTCGACTCACGAAGCTGTTCCGCAGCGCACTTTGAGTGTATCTTTTAGCTTGTGTGCATATACAGCAGCGGCTGCAGCAGCGGCACAGTAATGTCTCGTCTCGGAGGAAGACAATTGCGAGTGGCAGCCTGCAAGGCAGGAATCGAGGCTACACGGAGCTAAACTTTATTAAAATTGAATATATTATATATACCTTTGCGCAGTACACGATGTAGTACAAGACTCGAAGCGACGACGACGAAGACGACGAAGACGTTAAAAACGTAATATCGCCTATATATCTCGCGTACAGAAACTCGGCATGCAAAATTATACCTACACATGCATTCATAAAGATGCTTTATATATACGCTTGATGAAGAATGGATCACACGACGACTCTGGAAGCCATATTACATATCCTATCTATATAGATTTGAGCTTCGCGCGCATCTAATGCACGATATACGCGGAGGCAGTTGCAGCAGCAGCAGCAGCAATCGAATGAATTAAACATCGGAACTCGTATAACACATGCAAATCGAGTAGCTCTCGTTCGGACCGCGGGAAACGTTATACATCTATTTTATTGTTAAACACGTGCTCGCATACGTACGCACATGGGACGCACATGTACTTACACGTCGATGCGCGAGGCGTACATGCATATATTTATAATAGCCCATTCACATTTCTAGCGCGTAGATTTATATGCACGTGAATATAATCGGGGACTCGACGCGGCACAAACGATTATCGAGTCTCGACCGAATCAAAGGCCTATAATCAAACGCGACGAATCGCTGGCATAAATAAATACGCGATCGCGATCAGCGGCCTTTAATAATGATAGTAATAATAATAATAATAATAATAATAATTCGTTAATGACGCGCCGTTGCGGGGGATGTACATTACGGCGTGGGACGTACTCGTTTGAGCTCGCATTCATCGCTGTAATCTTGCACACGAGTTCTTTGTGATTTTCAAGAAATTGCGTGAAATAAATCGCTCGCGGTGTACGTAAGCTCTTGACTATGCACACATATAGATATAACACAAGGTACTTCAGCACGTATTTATATCCTCGCGTACAGCCGCTAATTAGCCTTGACTCTCGGTCGCGCAAAGTTTCGAGCATTGATTTTCCACCTTTTATAAATATAAATGCGAGAAGTCAAAGAGGATCTCCCTTTCTCTCTCTCTCTCTCTCTCTCTGCTTTGGAAAGCGGCGCGCGCGGAAGCTTATCAGACGGCCACTTTTCTTCCTTGCTGTGTAGAGACTCTATACTACTGTACCAGGTGCACACGGCCATGCTATATACCCGCGCTATATTACTGTACCGGCCGCGCGGCAGTTCTCGACTCGAGATAAAGCCACGTCGTACCTAGCTATACCGGGGAGAGCTGCTCCCTCGTAGGGCGCGCGGCGTTTTCGCGGCGCACTTCTACGGCTCGTGATAGTAGTAGAGTATAGTATACCTATGATGCTCGTTATCTTTCCCGGCACCTCACCTCTCTTTCTCTCTCTCTTTCTAGATCGTCCTTTTCGCCTGCCCGCGTATTATATATACTTTTCTTATATAGCGCGCGCTTTAAAGGTGGAGATACTCGACTCGCTTTACTTTGGCTTATTCCCTTCTGCGAATTTATATACGTGCTATATGCATTGGCACTTACATATACGTGTATATTATATTATTATATATACACGAAATGTAATCGAAAGTCGATTACGCTCGAGGATCGTATTATATACAGCTCGAGGGAGAGAGAAAAAAAAATCGTCATCCTTGGCGACAAAAAGAGCAACGCTGGGAAAACGATATGATATATACCTATACATTACGTGCCTGCGGCTGAATTCGCAGCTCGATTTCACGCAAGAGTATAAGAACCTCTTCTATACTTGTTTTTTTTTTGTTACAGTGGAGCCGCAGTCGGAGAACTACCCGCGTAAGTGTCCTTACCGATATTGACATCAATTAACGCTTGATTTTTTAAACATTATATAAAAATACATTTGTCTCGCTGAAGGTGTGTCCACGAGTACATGGACGTGTACACGGAGATCCGGACGGACAACACGACCAAGCTGATAGAGACGCCGTTCGGGGGCAGGTACTGCGGCCCGATACCGCCTCGCAAGAGGGTCTCGCTTTACCAGGGCATCGCTCTGAGCTTTTATACCGACAAGAACATCACTCTGCCGACCCTCTTCGACGGCCGATACGCCTTCATCAATGCCTGTGAGTATAAACACGAAGACGAGAAAAATGTAAATAAAGTAGTATACATGAGTAATGCGCTACGATTAAGAATTTACACCTGCGTCGTGTACCGTGCGCTTGTTTTATCACGAGGGGGGTAAATTCATATCGTAATTATGTACGATTGCGTGACTAAAATGTTGTACGATTTGTGTGCGTGTTTCGTAGCTGAATACGAGATCGGGACGCCGGCGCCGTCGCTGCCATGCTCGTTCATCGTCAACGCCGACGTCAAGCGGACCGGCTCGATACTGTCGCCCACCTATCCGGGCACCTATCCCAAGGACCTCGTCTGCAGCTACCAGTTCATCGGCCAGCCGAGGCAGAGGGTGCGCCTCGAGTTTCGCGACTTCGATCTCTTCTTCGGCGGCCCTCAGTGAGTATTGCAATAATAACAATAATAATTTTTAGTATACATTCGCGATATCCGTCAGAGCTGTGCGGATTTTATCGGGCGCTCGGAGATGCGTCCTCCCGAACGAGCGAGAGGCACTGCAGTTATAATATTATAGGTGCATGAGCGATATATAGACGCGCACTGCCACTATTGGAAATCAATTCCTCGATTTTTTTTATGTATGAACGTCGTCGCGTAAGGTCGCGCGCGCAGTGAGACGCGCATTAAAAGTTACAGGAGCTACAACAGTAGTAGTAGTAGGGCTACACCTATATACATAAAACAGTATTACGCGTGGGCGTGTGTCGAGCAGGCGAACATATACTAGCACACAAAAACACACACGCACGAACACATCTATCGACTTTATCGTCGAATCGTTTCGCGATTTAACTTTCAGAACATCAAAAAGAGAGCCGTGTGCCGCGGAGCGCGAGCTTTTTATATTCAGCGAGCGCCGATAGAACATTTTCTTTTTTGCACTTGGAGCGTAAAAAATGAAAATAAAAATAATAAAATATAAAGGTAATCCTCGCGAATAAATGTGCGCATCGCATCGTGTGTCCGATGGAACGCGCGTAAATGCGCGCGCGCTTCGATCGAGTATTGTTCGCGTTTCCAGCCAAGTAAAGTTTATTAAATATAAAGCCGAACTGCAGCGGCAGTATAGAGCGGCGCGCAATTTCGAGATAGTAGTAATAGTAAATGCCTGCGCGAAATGTCCGAGAAACGAACGCGCTCTGTACCTATATACCGTACACACGATTTTGGAGTGAGTGAGAGAGAGCAGTTGGCATATTAGCTGTTGCAGAAGCGATGTATACAAGCGTACAGCTACTCTAGCCAGGCCAGCCCGCGCGCGTGTGTGCAGAGATTGCAGTTTCGGACTGTTGCGCTCGAACGAGTTCAGCTTAATTTTGCCCCAGCCAGATATATGCGCATCCGAAGCTCGCGTACGCGTGCGTTGATGGTCTCTCTATAAACTCGCGTCACTCCTCCGTCTGTCCACAGCTGTCCGTTCGATTACGTAAAAGTTTACGACGGCATCAACAACACGTCGGCGGTGATAGGCACGTACTGCGGCCAGCAGCGCAATCTCGTCCTGTACTCGTCCGAGTCCAGTCTATTCGTGCTGTTCGTCACGCTGCAGAGGACGGCCAACACGCAGAATCGCGGCTTCAAGGGCATCTTCGAGTTCTCCGAGAGCTTCGTCAAACTCGGTAAGGGCCGCCCGAGGGGGTCGACCAATAATAAAATAAAATAAATAAACAGATATCACGGAGAGAAATACTGTACTAAAATCAGAGTGTTCGCTGGTAAAAATTGCTATGTTGATTGAAAAAGGAATCAATGATATAATGTACATGCTAAAAATGGTTATGACACTAATTACTTTGTCAGGATTAATACTTCGAAATGCATTCCGTATTGTAACAAGATTCAGCATAATCCAAGCTTTTCAGTTTCACCGACAGATGGAGTATTGTGAAGCCGTAAGTGGCAAAAACAATATCCGTAGCTATAAGTACAAACATTAATTTTATTAATTTTAACTACCGCGTGTGCTCCATATTTCTATGATAAGATTGAAATTGTCATAATTTGGAATAAAGAGCACAGGTTTTTTTATAGAAAAATTGCTTTTCCAATTTTGGAAGTTCTAAACAGCCTGCGTTTTTACATTTTTCACGATTATCCTGTTATCGCTGAATCTTCTCTTTGTCTTTTAGGTGCCGTGTAAACAATAAACGGAAAAACTATCGCTCTTCAATCGCCAAAAGAACTTCTCTCTAAACTGATATTGTTTGTAAAATACATGTGCCCTCTGAGGAATGGAGCTCGCTAGACCAAGTCGTACATATTATAATAGTGAAAAAACGTTGCAATGGCGATAGCTTCTTATTCATCCTCTCCCCCTCTACCGTGTACTAGCCGGACGCAGTAATTTATTCACGCGGCATTTTAACTACACCGAAATTATAATAAAAAATTTCTTCATGATGCTTTTGTGTATATTTCATATGTAATTTAATATGTATGTTACAAAGTTCATTATATACCCGCTCAGCAACAACTCGTGCAACAACGTTGCCACTAGTATAATACAACTAAACTTGTATGTATGCCAAAAGTAAATCCGCTAAATTGCAAAAATGACTACCCATCAACTCTAGGGCTCTTTTCCTAGTCACGAGCATAACAATTTTAGCTATCGAATGTTATATTTAATACAGTATTTCTCTGGATAAATAAAGTTCATCGCCTCAATGCCTAAAGTATTAATATTAATGAAAACAATACGTGCATTCGCAGACTTCATCACGAATTATGGGGGCGAGCACATACGCGGCACCGAGTGCGACCAGAAGATCCTCAGCCGAAAGGAGTCGATCGGCTTCGTCGTGTCGCCCAACTATCCCTATCCCTATATACCGAAAGTGGTGTGCCGCTACTTCATCTACGGCATGCAGGACTCGCAGCATCTCGAGCGCGTCAGGCTCGAGTTCGCCTCGTTCACGATACCGAAGGGGGAGACCAAGGGAGAGTGAGTATATATACACACATAACATAACATAGCACAGCACATACATATAGCAGCACTGATTTGTCAGCTCGGTCACGCGTTACATATCCGCGCGCAGCGAGCGATACGATGATTCATCGATGCGGCGTCGGTGGCGGTGGCGGTTGGCGCGAGCAAACAATTTGCCCAAAGTTTCGCCTTATATAGCTACGTTACAGCAGCTGCCACCGTCGCTGCTCCGGTCCTGAGATTAAAATCTGCACTCGCGCGTGCAAAGTATATAATATACGCGATGGACGAGCATGACGAATGGCTTATACATTTTACGAAGTACACGTAATATAAATCACCCGATCCCGTCGTCTTCGGTCGCGTCCTGGCCTGATTGGCTCTATATGCGTTGAACTACCTCGTACAGCACGAGCTGCACCGACGGCTATCTCAAGCTGTACCTGAAGGGCCAGGAGGCCACGGACTCGTACGACAAGCACGACTACGAGCTCTGCGGCAAGGACAACACGCCGGGCCACGTGGTGAGCGACGGCCCCCGCCTCGTCATGGTCTTCTCGAGCGGCGAGCAGCAGGGCCGCGGCTTCAAGGCCAAGTACGTCTTCGAGACGGAGTACCGGATACCCGGCACCGCCGCCCCCGACGGCAGCTGCACCTTCACCTATCGCAGCTCGTCCCGCAAACGGGGCGAGTTCAATTCGCCCCGCTACCCGAGCAACTATCCGAGCGACACCAACTGCACCTATCTGTTCATGGCTACGCCCAACGAGCAGGTCACCCTCATATTCGATCACTTCAAGATACGCACCAAGAATTACAACGTCAGCGGGGGACATTACGGGTTGGTGTTCAACAATTTTTTAAAAATATTCTGTGTATTTTCGATCTGTGTCCACACGCTCGTGTCTCTGTGCAGCATGGAGTACTGCCAGGACGACTGGGTCGAGATCTACAACATGTACAGAGATAACACGGAGAAAATGATCGGCCGTTATTGCGGCATGACGGCGCCCGGCCCCGTCGAGTCGACCCTCGGTGCGCTCGGCGTCAAAGTCATCCTTCACACCGACTCCGATCTCGTCTACAGTGGCTTCAAGGCGCGCTACGTCTTCGAGAACGCCAAGTCCATATTCGGCGGTACGTATATTTACAACGAGACGATATCATCTTCACGAATTGGAATTAGCCCCTGGTACTTACTTATGCTCGGCGCGCCCGTTGATTCGCAGACTGCGGCTCGAACATAAGCAGCCTTCATTACGGCATCATCACCAGTCCGAATTTTCCCAACAAGTACGACGCGCCGTCCAAGAATCTGGCCAGCAAGACCTGCAACTGGTTCATCAGTGTCAGGCCCAATCGACAGATCATGCTCAATTTCGAGCTCTTCTCCGTCGAGGGTGAACAATCCGGTAACGTACAACGACGCGCTTGACCCCTTTTCTTCCCCCTTTCTTCTTTTCTTTACTTCGAGATCGGTCGTGGATGACGATTCGGTTTATATTTTGTGTGTTTGTGTCGTGTGCGTAGCTCGTGGCTGTCCAGCGGCGGTCCTGCGCATGTGGATCTCGCCGCACAGCACGCCCGTGGAGCTATGCGGTGCCAAGGAGCCCGAGGAGAAGTGGAGCCACATATCCGACGATCACAACATGCGACTGAGGTTATTATTGCCACATACACATAAACTATTTTTCCTGCGGAAGGCTTGCATAAAAAATGACAAAGAAAAATAAACGACCTTCAAAACTTTGAATATATTACACGACGCTCTGTGCATGTTTACGTAGCTTCCTGTCGGCGGACAAAGCCGTGGGTCAGCAGGGCTTCCGGGCGATCTGGACGGAAATCGAGCAGGACAGCGATTGCCACGGCGGCTTTCTCTGCCAGCACTCGGGCTACTGCATCGACGACACCCTCAAGTGCAACAACGTCGACAATTGCGGACCCGACGACACGTCCGACGAAGACCACTGTAAGTCTGCATCTTGGACATTCTTCTCCTTCCTCTACGATTAAATAAATAATAATTATGACATAACGTAAACAAAGACCAGAAAAAAAAAAAATAAAATGAGATATAACGACAAATGAATCGATCGCAGTTTATCGAGCGAATTTAAATTAAATCGCAAAATATATGCCTTGGGTGACACGAAGAGTGACATTTAAAGAGTGAATTGAACTTGTATCAAAAGATTGTGTTGACAAATAATAATTATTGTTACTCTATAATGCGTGCTTGAAATGCAATACACGCATATGTTGGGGCATTCAAAATTAATATCAGACAACACTCATCAATGACACGATCTAACTAAATTATTTCTTAAAGTAAATCTGAAAGATTTAAAAAAAATTATAATTAAACCTTTGTGTCGATGTGTCGATTTATCCGCTTGTGAATTTCATTCCGTACCTGTCTTTTAGCTTATTATCTCATATTAAAAAATATACATTAAACGTTTCATAAACAACTGCGTTCTTTCGCACAATCTCTAATTATTGTCTTTCGTGGATGGTTCAGACGCACGCGTGTCTCCTCTATACACCTCCAAATTTCTCTCTTTCTTTTTCTCGCACTCGCGATTTGAACCGTCCACAGAAAAAAATCTCAAAGCACAAATATTATACATTAACGATTCCGTGTGATATTTCTTGTCTGTATATTATCTTCACCCGTTCGTGACTCTTTTTTAATTTATAATTTTAGTTTTTTACTTTTGTTGTTGTCTGAACTATACTTACTTTAAGACTAACTCTCACTGTTATGTTCTTTATACTAACCAAGTTTTACGATTAATCAGAGTAATAATAATATTTGATAATCTCACGTTGACGCACTGTATCAATATCTCTCTTCGTATTATTAATTAATTACACGAGCAAATTAAAAGCAATTTCAAATAATATCGTTTCTGTAATGTGTGGCATGATGGCACTATTTATCATATAAATATTATAAACATATCGTACAATATATTACTATATGATCCTGTACAATTCACATATGAGTGTGTGCAAAATTATGCATAAAACTTTTTTCTCTACATTACATATTGCATAATCCACCAAATGATTTGAATACTTTTTAAAATCACAAGAAAATTATTTCTATGTATTATTCACTTGATACTATACTTTCTATTCAATTTATTTCTACTTCTACCTCTCTCTAAATATCATTATAATTATATATTATTATATACATAGGCTTCTGTGTCGATGTCTCTCACTGCCAAGCACACGGAAAACATATTTTTGAATTAATATTCTACCCAGTTTAACGAAGTTATATAGCAATTGTGATCAATGTTAATTTTAACAATGGCAAGTCGAGTATAATATTTCAATAGAATGGAGCGTTTAAGCAAGTAGTTAAATCTAGATACGGTCAGTCACGCAACTAACTTGTTATCGAGTTAACGTGTAGTAGATATATTTATGAAGAGTATCAAATTATTACGAATAGACTTTGCGAAAGAAACGAAATATATGAGAATAAAAAATAGTACAATTTTTTATAGAGAAAAAAAAGTAATAACATATTTCAAATATAATGATGTTCTCGTATAGTTGTACACTTGACATGAATAAAAAAGACGTCAAGCAATATAAGAAAAAGTTCGCCTGTGCATGAGAACTCTTAAGATTCAAAATCAAAAAAAAAAAAAAAAAAATTGATGAAAAAAGAGAAAAAAAATACTGTATGTGTCCATAAATAATCTGATGAATATAACCGGGGTTCTTGTGTGACAAATGGAAAAATCGGCTCGCAGGTGCAGTCGAGGACGCCTCGGGCCCAGGGCCATTCGGATACACGACTGCCTACGTGCTTCCTCTATCTCTGTGCTTTCTTCTACTCGTGAGCTACCTCTTCGATGCCGATGTCAAACTGTCGACATGCCAATACTAAAATCACTTCTTCTTCTTAAACAAAAAAAAAACAAGTTAAAATAATAGCCATTATAAAAAAAAACAAAAAAAATAACTCGACAAAAAAATCTCTAACCGTCTCTCACGTGAGTCTAATCCTATCGCACAACTATTACTTTTTACACACCTTTGTTGTATATATTTTTGTATACCATTAATTAGTATTTTATTGTGTATTTTTATTATAATATATATTATTGCGAAAAATCTCTTAGAAGCTAAAGCTAGCTAATAATCTGCTGCTGCCGCTGCTGTTCTGCTGATGTTGCTGTTGTTGCAATTTTGTTGCTTCTTCATTTGTACATCGTATATATATAATTTTGTGTAATATGGACGCCCAACCCCCTGAACCTGTTTTTCGACTCTGAGCTCCGGCGATCGAGCTTTGCGAATTGCGAGTATAGTATACCTACGCGATGATTGCGCTGCAATTTGCGGGGGTAGAGCTTTGCTTTTTTGTTGTCTGTGTCTCTCTGTCTGTGTGTGTGCGTGGACGCGCATTTGTGTACGTGATGTGTCTGTGTATTATACGATTCGAAAGGACACGACCATGCGCAGCTTATAACACATATACCTTTTCGGTCTCCATCTTTTTTGCCGTGTTCAGTTTCTGCTATTTTAGCGACGCGCGATGTGATAATAGGGCAATCTGCCGCTGACTCGCCAATGTTCGCAATGTCGTTTTCTCCGTATATATCTACCGCTCTTCTTTCTCTCTATTATTTTTTTTTTTCATTTTATTCAACCTGTACATGACTTGATAAATCGCTAAATGACATGCAGAGATGTTTTTGACCTTTTTTTCCTCTTGTGATTTATTATACGCTCCGTATGGAGCGTCAGATTGTTTTGATCGATATCAATAGTTTGTGACGCGGGGGATGAAACGACCGAACACCACCGCGCGTGATTGAGTATATAGTTCTGGAATTTCTCCATTGTTTGATTTTTGCATGCCCGAGCGAGAGCTATACCATTATGAGGCGATAAAAATAAAAGCAAAGTTTGGCTGATGTTATGATTGCATGTCAGAGTTCGTCCTTTTCATTTTTACACGTATTTGAGTATCTTGTTATAATAAATATAATTTAAGAATACGTATTAATTAAAAAAAACAATATTATATTAATTGAATAAATTAATTGAATAATATATTTTGCTCTCGTGTCCATTATTTTGCATTACTTTTCATAGTGTGTGAAATAATACACTAGCAAAGTGTCCCGGAGGAGAGAATAAAATAACGTTGAAAACGAGCTTTTCAAATTCAAAACCATTTTGTACGATAAATTTCAGTCGAAATGTTATAAACATGTTCAAGAGTTGTTTTTCTTCAAATTTTTATGAAATTTAAGTTTGTAATTGATACGATGCAGTTAAAAATAAATAACATGGAAAAGAAAAATTCATACATCGTTTCATTTTAACAATGTATTAGTACAACAAAGTAACAGAAAACAGTGAAGAAATGTAAGGTCATATTTCGTTCTCTCCGTTAAGAGTGCAAAAATTTTGGCTTCATAATGAATGGGTTTTTTGTCTTTTTAAACGACTTCGTTGAAATTCATATCCGAACAATGTAAGTAATTTTACCTCCGAGTACCGTTAGAAAAAAAGAAATTTCCATTTTAAATACGTAGTTCTCTTTCCTTTACAATCATCACTTTTCTAGTAGAAGTTGGTAATTAAAAAAAAATAACAGAAAAACTCGGAACATCAGCATTGGCATTCACCCTTTCATTATACTCTCCAAAATCTTTGAACGAGGGACCTTCTGCTTACAATCATGAATTCCTAAAACATTAGATACACGTATATATATATTGAGTGTCCAGGAAATATAGATTAAATTTTGGGAATTGATGGCCTTTTGGAAAATGAAGGTTTTTTTCAATGCAACGCATCTGTGTCACCAATATCTTTAATGAAAAAATATTTTTTAAAAAAAAGTACGAGAACGAAAAGATGTCGAGCATGAAAAAAAACAATATATATCGTAAAATCCATTAATCACCCCCCGAGCGTAATGTAAATTTTTGGATCGGAAGTAATCCAAAAATTTGCCACTAACGATCGACGTTACATACTGCATACATATTGATATTAATTGTGACATATACATATGAATATATAAAACGATTGCCACTTAGCCGAGAAAGTAACTAAAACATGAAAAAACCGTTGCACGCCCGCCTCCTCTTCCCGTTCCTCCCATCCCACCCGTACCTCTTTCACTTTTTTGTCGCCCTCATACAAACGTCAACATCAACGACAACGACGACGACGACTACGATCGATGGGTGGTGGCGCTCCCTTCCTTCTCTGTTCTCTGCTTTTCGGGGACTCGAGCAGGCAGCGTAGCTCCGCCACCGGAGAACTACTACGCCCTACCGGCCGGTAGCGCGAGTCTGGTCGTGCTTGGGCTGCTGGTGCTGTGCTTCGTCTGTCAGCGTCGGGTGCGTCATCGGCTGCAGCTCGACGCAGCGGCCTCGAGGTCGGCCACCCACGGCGGAGGCTTATCGGGACACCTCGACGGTCTGCACCATCATCATCATCATCCAGGAGCCGGAGGCGGCGGTAGTGGCCTTCGAAGCGGCCTCGACGATCGCACCGATCGCTGCTTTCATCCCCATCATCATCACCATCATCACGGCTCGTCGTTGCTGCTGCCTCAGTCGCCGTCTGCGCAAGCTCAGCGAGAGCAGCAGCAACAGAATCATCATCACCATCATCACCATCATCATCACCATCTCGGCAATTCGCATCATCATCGTCGCATGCTCAACGACGAGGAGCTGCTCACGGGAGCCTGCGGCGACGACGACGACGACGGACTGCCCTGCAGTCCGAATCACAGCGACTGCAGCGACGAGGAGGCCGAGATGGAGCTCGTGGGCGAGGGCAACGGCGAGGACTGCAACGACTGCACCGAGGTCGACGAGGTCGCGGCCATGGCCAGCGTCGCCGCCGAGAGGCGACTGGTCCGCATGCAGAAGAAGACGAGCAGCTGCTCGACGGCCGATCAGGACGATCAGCAGCGGCTCAACAACGCCGAGGACGAGGACGAGGACGACGACGACGACGAAGAGGACGAGGATAACGACGGCGGCGAGGAGCAGCGTCTGGCCGGCAAGGTCAACGCGAGTCCCGATATCGTGCGTTGAACGTGTAAAAACAGTGCGCGTTCTATCGTGAGCGACGAAGTATGACCTTGCGTTGATCGCCTTTTTTTTATATATAGCTGTCGGCAACTGTCCCGAAACTTCTATTTGTTGCATATACATGTGTGAGCTGGTCAGTTGTGCAACGTGGCTATATATAAAACGCAGTTTACCATGACAAAAAAGCTCTGGCGCACAGCAGTGGCGCGATTGCTCCCAAGAAAGTGACGAACAACGATTTTCTATTAACGGTTATTATTGTTGTAAATATATTTATTATAAAAATCACAAATACACGTGACACACGATGCACATACAAGCAATTTATATACTCACATACACACATTTTACTGGTACGAAACATGTGCTGTGCCGTAGATATTTTATCGAATTGTAATTATTGGTTGCAACGACGCGTAGACACATGGTCGCAATGGATTTGAGCTATGCATAATAATTCTCGTCCCTCGCGCGAACGCACCTTTGGATGGGCTTTTTTCTCCCGCCTGTTGACTGGTACTGTACGTTGCTCGGTAAAGATACGAAACGAATGTATCGAAGCAACAATAAAATTTAAAACAAAAAAACTCATTCAACGATGGCGGCTCGGGACGATGGAATAAAGTTCGGACAAACCAGGATGAAAACTATCATTATATAGACAACATTCCAAGTGTGATTGAATATTATGATCTGATTTTCAAATTGTGTTCTAAGCTATGAAGCAATCGTTCATAAACGATAAGTATTTTTTATTTTGTTTTACGATTCCTATTACGCGGAACTTTTTGCACTATTTTGTTAACTGAAAAACAAGGAAAAAACATTCCATCTATTTGTATAAACGTCACGATGTTGCCCCAAAAAAGCACCTTCGCACCCAGCACGTATAACTCAGCAACGTAAAAACTCGTCGATCAACTTCCGGTTATTTTAACCACGCTCCGGTATCAGCCGCTCGAAGCTCATTATTGCGAGATTGAATTAAAAAAGAGAAAAAAAATTAATAATAAAAAAACGCACGAGGAGATTGAATACGCGTTGATGGATTTGATCGATATAAAAATTATACGTCGTCGTAGAGAAAAATACGTGACTGAGAGGAAAACTGGAGTTGTGGGTGGAGGGGTGAAAAAAAAATTACATAAAACTATACAAGTGCAAGGTGATAAAGTACGCTTATATTTATATACAGTTTTGATATATAATAAAGAAGGATGCAGCTGAAGGTGTGTACACATGTCAGAGCTCTGCGTTATAATACACAGTTCGTATAAACAAGCGGTGAGCCGAAAAAAATGGGGTATCAAAGCGAATTGCCAAAAACTCGCGCGTGAACTTGAAACGACGCTGCGGTGTATTGTAAAGCTCGCACGCGGACACAGAACCCATACTGCAATTGTAATTCAAATTCTAAAGTTATGAAAGGGAACGAAAGTGAATGTGAGCGTTGAAAATGCGAAAAAGCCTGTGCTATAAGTACATTGCGAATTATATAGTCGTTAAATTAAACGAGAAAGAATAAAATAAATACATAATGAGGGAGAAACCAATTGTTAATCCAGTAGTTATTTTTAACATAGCTCGCGTGAAAAATTGCAAAATTGTTCGGAAAAACGTATTATATAAACTGCCAATTTTTTTATTCGTATTGGTTTAGTATCAATTAGTCAGACGTTCTATCAAATTTGAAGGAATTATCTGGAGCGTTGAACGGTTTATTGGAAATAGGTCAAATAAAATAAAATTAAACAAATTCAATTGTTAACCCAAAGGAGTGAACGCGTTTAACTATAATATAAGTATTATCGTAAGCAGTATTAAAGTTTTTAACAGTAATTTAGTACTTATATATATTGAGAATAGTAAAATTATATATATTATATATAAATACAAAAAAAGAACTTTTTACATCTCCGAAACAGTACTTCACCAAAGTCTTTAAATTTTTATCGAGAAAATGTATTGTTGTAATACCGAATTTGTAAGAAAAATTCACTCAAAGTTCCATTTTTTGTAAAATACAATTATTATCGATTAATATTGTCTTGCTCATCTACATAATTCATAAAAATTCACTAGTCATTTTTACTACGGCTATGTTTCTTGTAGCATTACCTCAAATTTCCCTGGTCAAAGTATAAGATGGTAAAAAAACTCATGTCGAATGGAGGCTTAGAAACCACTTATTGATGGGACATCATGACATTTTCATTTCTTTAAGCCCTTAAAAGTTGCACTTGTACTTCTCATGGAATTTCAATTAATCTAATACCGCGTTATTTTATGCTTGAGAAACATATTCGCGATACCAACTTTTTCGTTATATAATGTGATTTTGTAAACTTGCGACAAAAAAATAAACTAGTCAAACAAAACAATTTTTTTGCCAAGTAGATTTCGTACCAAATTTATTATACTTTGGCTGAGGGTAAGCAAATCATTCGTACGTTTATACCAAAAAATAGTAGAATTTATAAGTATCATAAAAGAAAACTTTTGTCGAAAATGTTGCTGATACTGCCAAAGACAGATTTTTGAATTGGTCGAATCGTAACGCTCGCACCGTCGCAACCACGCATCTGGATCACAATCCTTTAATTTCTCGAAATAATTACATCATTATGATCACGTAATTCGAATTCGACGCGTTATCAATTATAATCGCTTGAGAATTGATCGAAATAGTTGATGCCGACACATTGTACGAGAGGCATATGAGAAATCTCTGTAGATTTTAGCTCGCGGAAATGAAAAAATTTACAACGACATTTTCGTAATATAACACGTATTAATAAAATAGCCATGTAAAGGACGAAAGACGATATAATGAAATAAAAATGCATTTAAAATGAAAAAAAAAATATTAAATGACAAGAACTAAAATAATCCAGTATAGTGTAACCGACTAAAACATTGTCAAACAAGATATATAAAAAAAATAATTAAAAAATATATATTGATATTAATCTAACACAACTTTTGAGCGATCGAGCATTAATATTTTATTATATGCCATCTATGAATTGTAAAGACGACCAGTCAGAGTCAAACAAAGAAAAAAATATTGTACTTCGTTCTTATGATAAATAGATAAATACATGCATAAAAATATATTGTACACGTGCACTAAAAAAAATAAACCGCGAGTAAGGAAAGTGCGAAAATGCCGCGATACGTATATCATTTATAACATTCGAAAACGTAATAACGAAGATTAAAATAAAAATCGTATCTTTTCGTTAACGAGCGTAGATAATTAATTGTAAAACGATTGTAATACTGTACAGAATAAGCGAATTTTCGTGTTTTTTGCGTATCGTATGTTTGAGAGGAAAAAAATAAAAAACGAGACGAGAGAAAAAAGAGGTATATAATTATTACGTTGATTTACCGTGCCGCGCGGAGCTGGCTCTGGGGGCACGGCTGAGTGCACGCGCGCTTGTCGTGGTAACAATCGTGTTGCAAAAAATAATCTCCACGAGCTTGCGGAACGAATTGCAGAAAAAAATAAAATCTTCATTAAAAAAAAAAAGGGAACTCCGTACAGTCACAACTCGAAAGGTATAATGCTCTCTTGTAACGTGGAGATTATGACTATATCCTATCATTTTCATATTGTTATTTGCGTATATTATGGAACACCCGTTTTGAGATTATTTTATAATATATGCGTGAACAGTTCGCACATTTCCTTCCGCTTATTGTAGAAAACCGAGATGGAGAAAACGAAAAGTCGATATTAAAAAAATAAAAATAAAATAAACAAAGAAAACGATTGAGCAATAAGCTTTGCGTATCTTATGAAATAAAAGTGTTGGAGAGGGGTAAGGAATTTTCCAAAATATAATTATTTTCTTAACTTTGGTAGTAACAATGTATTCTATGTAGAATATTGGAAAATTGTGTTTACTAGACGTAAGGGTAAAAAAACACACCAAGATTCCAATTCTCTGGATAATCATGCGATTTTTTGTCGCTTGTTGTATAAATAGTAAAACACAATTTTCTAATATTTATCCTTCTTGTAATTCAAAAATGAAAAATATGATTATTATAGCAAATCTTTGGGTCAAATCGAACAAAAGGTTAATGATTTCATTAACTTGATTTTCCCCTGATTAAAATCAGAAATCAGAATAAAACATTTTACGATTCTTCAGAATAATAACAATTTAAAACAGTGATTGTTTTTTTCGACGGTATAAATATATAAATATTAAACGTACACGCGTAGGCACATTTACGTGTGTAAATAAATGGAAATGAATTAAAAATAAAATCAGATACTGTAATTAATGTAAGTAGTATGTAATGAATATTAACATTGTTAACCAAACTATTAGAGACCATTACAAGTGAATTGTCGATGTGGTGTCTATGGAAATGATTCCTTGATCATGAAATAATACAATTTTTTTAATCAAAAAACTGTATATTTATTTATCCTCTACTTGCTAAAAAATTTAGTGTGATGTTTGTGAATGTTCATTTTTCCTAAATATCATGATTAACCTTTTTATTTTTAAAGAAAATCAAGCTGTTTTCTTCAAGAAGATTACACAATTTTGAATAAAAAGATTCCACAGGAATAAATATAACATTTTTCGTAATGGTTTTTAAAATCCACGTTTATTTATTGAATATGTAACATATAAAATGAATCACTCCATTTGCAGCTAAAAGCTAACTCTCCAGTTAAGTATAAAAAATTAACAATAAGCCATGAAATTAATTAAGCATAAAGTTGCTTCATATTTTTCAAACAAGAAAAAGGTACGTGTTATTACATTGCACTGATTTGAAGAACTGTATGCATTCAATAATTTTATCAGATATTATAATTTCATTTTTTAACAAGCCAATTAAATTATCAATTCATCATATACTATTCCGTTTGCACTTGCTTACAATAATTCTAAAAATGTAGTCGTAAAGTGAATATAACAAAAAAAAACGCAATGAAAATGGAAGCTCTGCCAAAAATATTACTTATAATAGTACTCAATAATACTCTTCTATACATAATAATAAAATTTTCAAAATTAATTTAACATTTAATTTTAAAATTATTACATTTTTCTATCGTGCAATAATATTCATAAAGTTTGTGATGATGAACATTAAAAAGTACAGTAAATTTCCAATAGAAAAGCGCATTTTAATTTCATGGCAGTTTTCAAATAATTGAAATACAGAAATATTAAATCATTTATAATTGACATTATGATAAAATTAAAATGATTTTCTAACACTATTTACAAAATAACCTGGAATATTAAATTTGATAAATAAGAATAATTCTATTCTTAATATCAACACTTTAAATAAAATATATTTTGTAAAAGTAAAAAATATGTAAAATGCTTATTGGCTCATTTATTTTTATCAGCCTTAACCCTCGCTCATCAGTTAATACATAAATAGTTAGCATATTTTAGTTAACTGATACTTTAATCATGTACATTAAAAAAAATTTACAAAACATCTAGTTGGAATCGTTTGTGCGCATATCACAATGTTGAAAAAAGTATTACATTTTATATACGGAAAAATAATTTGTAATTTCTACTAATCTTAATGTAAGTTTTGGCTTTTGTTCATTTTTATATTGTAAATACAATATTTGGCTTACATGATATAATATGTAGATTGAATACAAGTCAGGTTCAAAAACAAGTTTAACAAATAACTCTTGATTTTTCAATTACTCAATTTAATAATTGTTAATAAAATAGCTAATAGAGATAAAGACGCTTTTTCTGTACTTAAAAATAATCAATATTATTTTTATATTAGCAATAGTTAAATTTTGCCAATACGGTTTAACTAATTTGAAATTTTGGAGAATTTTTTCGTCTTCAATAAATTTTTCAAGAAATATTCATTTCAAAGCTCATGGGAATATTGGAAAAATATTTAATTTCTAAAGTTTGTACGTACAGATTGCATGATTTATACAAAAATACGTGTATTTTCAATGCTTTAATTTTTAAAATATTTTTCATATTTCTTCATCAATAATAGAAATTCGTAAAAATTCAAGGCTGATTCAAAAATTCATTGCTAAATAGTTCAGCTTTTAGTGTCATTGTTCTATATGCAGAAACATAATAATTTTGTTGCATATAGTCAATCTGGTTTCATGTAGGTAAACCGTTATAGTTTTTAGTTCATTAATTTGTTAAAATCATTAAATTCTATTAATAAAATTTTTTTTATATATTGGTAAATACAAATAACATAACATAGTTCACTTGAATAAAATATAGCTGTTTTTTAGTTTGATCTAAATAATACCTACTACTGTTTAACTACTGTACTCTAATACATGGACTTAGTAAAAAATACTAAACAATGCTTCGCATTTTGTATGCAAATAAGCTGTTTCATAAATACATATATAAGGCATTTCCGGATAAACTAATCTATTTGTACATTTCAATAAGATCCTAAAATAATTTTCAATTAGTTTTAGACTGGATTTCAGAATACTTTCATTACGTATACATATTCTGTTTTTGCATTTACATGCCTTAGTATTAAAAAATAATCGATTAAGTCTATGCTATAATACAGTCTAGTTACAGTCGATACAATCTTAACTAATGGTTTTGAAATACTAAAAATTAGTAAGTTCGTCTACGTAAAATATTTTTTGAAAGCTCAGCTTTCACTTTGAATTCCACATCTCGTATACCGACCACATTTATTAATTCGTGCGAGCAGTGATGAATTCCAATAAAGCCATGCACATTAGACGAATCAATTCCAATGTTAAATATTAAAAAATTCATATTTACAATTAAAAGAGTAAAATTTGCACACATCAGGCACTATCCCTTTTTCGCATGAGTATTTTCGCTGCAGTAGCCCCAATGCGCAACGAGCCAAACTTGTCTGGACGCAATTTGAGACTTTTCAGCCTTGGCTAGACTTGTACGTACTGCTCGTCGTCTGTATCGGCGCTACCATTGTTATTGACTTTCCTGATTCTTTCGTAATTTGGCTCGAGTCGCTCGTAAGGCGGCTCTTGGCTCGGTTCGGCTCTGGTGTTCGTATACTTGACGCTCTCATAGTTCGGATCACCGTTGCTGACGCTCTCATAGTTGGGCTCGTAATCGCTAGGTCTGCCACTGACCGACGCGTAATTCGGCTCGTGGGGCATACTTTCGTAATTCGGCTCCGAGTCGTAGGTCTCGTCATCTGCTTCGTCGTCGGTCGTCGTTCTTCGACGTAGGCGGACACGCTCATAACCAGGGTCCTCGCTGCTCGCATTGCTTATCTGTAATTCATACAATTAATAAATACAACTCATCGACTCGTCGAGTTGAGTTATTGGCATCCATTTAAATACTAACTTGTCGATGCTTGAAAGGCATGGAGTAAATCGGCATGCTGCTGTCAACGCCATTTCTGGAACTAGTACTTGGCATATTGCACGGATGATGCACCGGCCTGATTGTTTCGTAATTCGCATCGACCACGGGTGCGCTCAGTCTTTTATTTTTACCACTAGCCATAACAGCTTCGTAACCGTCGTCGAATTCTGCATCTTCGACATTTTTAACTGCACTGGGCTGCTCCCGCTTGAATACTTCGCCAGACTCGTGACTCGACCAAGATGCACGGTTCGGTTCGATTAAACTCAGTTTTCGGCGCGCCTTGGACGTTACGCCACTGGCTGAATGTGCAGGCTCCACTGAATAGTTAATTGGGCTACCTTCTTCTTCGTTGCCGCTACCTTTTTTCTTCATGACTTTGGCATACATGTCTTCTAAGGACTTTCCTGGTGTCACAGGTGATGAGGATGATGCTGCTGCTAAAATTATATAAGCGTCGTTTCATACATGAATTTCGTTGAGTGAGAGGTAACTTAAAAATATATAAAAAGAATAGATTCATACCTCTATCCGTTTTATTGCGTTTGTCAATTATAGCGTAAACATCTGTGATTTTATCAGGAGGCGGTGGTAATGGTGAATTTGCCTGACGTTTTTCTGGTTTTGGTGAACTTGGAGGTGCTATCGAACTCGAGACACTCGACGACGAAGCTGTTTTAAATGATCAATGTTTTTTAGCATGCAGGAATCAAACAATAAAATTATAATTAAGCAATAAATAAAATAAAAATGATGATGCTCATGATTTGAATTAACCAATCAAATGAATAAATTCATTCTGAATATCCTAAATAAAAATAACTCAGAAATGACGATGAATTTTGATGAAAAAAAACATCATTTGAAATTCACATGAATTTGCAACGATCAGCTAAGGTTCTTATAAATTTATTGAGATCATCATAAATCTGTTTATGAAAGTTCATCATATCGCACACATAGATTTTTTAAAATATACATATGTATAATAACAACGAATTCACATCACAATAATCAAAAAATATATACACATCATCTATTTTACAATTATAATCGACAACACGGTGTATCATCGAAGAATAAACGTCAATATTGGAATTCGTAATTTCATCGAAGTACATGTTTCAAGTACGAGTCTTTATCACGATTTAAAACGATTGTTACCTTGTCGTGAGTGCACGTGAGCTACGTGTCTGAGACTGTCGACGCTCGGTGGTTGAGGTGCTTGTACTTGCGCGTATGGTTGAATTTCGCCGGGTCGTGCGGGCGCTGATGGTTCTCCGGACGAGGGTCGATTGATCTCGACGGTCACGACCACCGGCACCGGCTGTATTTGAGCGTAGGTTTCACTCTCACTAGTATATATTTTTTCCTGTTCATCGATTGCGGCATACATCTCATCTAAAGATTAAAAGTTATGTAGTACGAACAACGATTATTGATGAAATAGAATGAAAAGGAATAAGATTTTACCAGAATCATCAGAAACTGTAGCGTAATGCGGATCGGTAGGTCTACCTTCACTGCGTCTTTGTTGTAGGGCATTTTTTGTTTGTGCAATTAAGTTTGCTAATGGCTCTCTCACGCTTATACTAGTGTAACCCTCTGAAATAAAATAATACCGTGGTAATTTTAATTCTTTAACAGAAGGAGTTATATTAGCGCGTCGGATAAGTACTTGAATCTGCAGAATCTCCGCTAAAATGTTGTTGAGGTGGTCCAATGGCATCGGCAGGTTGAGGAATGTTTGGTAATGGTGGCATAATGATAGGCGGTGTCATGTAAGGTAAATCTTGATTAGCCTGTACACCCCCTGTTATGGCGCTTGCAGCTTGTATATCTTGCGAGGGCTGCGCTTGGGATAATATTTGTTGTTGCTGCTGATCAAGCAAAGAATTGTGAGACGAAGATCGCCGACTACGTGGTGGTGCAACTGGTAGACCGGACGAAGTAGAGGGCTGTGATAGATCTACTACATGATTACTATTTCTGTTTGAATTTTCAGTCTTAGAAACATTTTGAACTTTAGCATAGGGGTGCTCATCTGTAAATGAATAATATATTGACAGAATATAATTAATTTATATCATTTACTTTATACTGAATGTATCTTACCCCCGCTGCTGGTTGGTGGAGTTTGAAGTCTGGCATACAAACTCGCTGTTTCATCTTGGGAGCTTTGTTGTGAAATACTTTGTTTGTTGCGTTTATCAGCTCTTTCACCATCTGTAAAAGATACAAAAAAGTTATTTAGTAAAAAATTCATATTTTGTTACTTTAATAGAAATAACATACGTTTTTCATTTACTGTTGCGTATAAATCCAAGGGATCACTGCCTATGTTTTCAGAAACATCATAAAAGCGAGCACTTCTGCCCAACTCTGCATCAGTTTCTGTAACCTTATCTTTTGGAATGTCAGGCAAACTTCTGTTTGCTGTGCTGCTCCTGTTTGAATAATAAAAAAATAAAATGTAAAATAAGTATTTAATAATTTATACTGATAAAATGTTAGTTTGATAATAATTATAAGAAATATTAATCGTATATTATTTGTTAAAAGAAAAAAGAATGCAAAGATTTAGGGTAGTCAGACCAATTAATGACCGGGTACCAGTGAATGACCATTTGGAAAATATCATATGAAAAACAATTAAAAATATATTTGTGTGGACATAATTTAATTCTTTAGTGAACTATGCATCTTGTTTTCTATGTTTGATTATAATTTAACAAGGAAAAACGATAATTATTGCACATCCAAAAGTGGTCATTTACTGGTTGAAAGCGGTCAGTCACTGGTATAAGTACCCTATAAATAAATTTTTAATTGGTAAAAGTTAGTGGAAAACGTGTTTTTTTAGTTGAGTCCTTATTATTAGCTGTAAAGAAGAGTTTCAAAATTGTTGTATAAAGCAGTAGGGTCGAGTTACTAAAATTCCTCAATAAAAGAGTAGTTAGTTTATGAAAATATCAAGTAAAATATATTATGAACTAAATATTATCGATGACATAATGGTAAAAAAATTAGAACTATAATTAATAGCAGTCATAATCTATGTTAGGTTTTCAATAAAATAAAAAGCAATCATGGATGATCAAAGATCTATTCCACATGCTCTCATGCGCCAAAATTGTTGAAATTAAGAAACCTTTTTCCACACCCATCCACTGTATCCAGCGGTGTAATCTGTAATGTTTCTGTCACTGGGGTGATTCTACCAAATCCATCGCCATCTGGATGAGTTATAGTTACCATACCAGCTAGGCCCAGGAACTCGCTCCTGTTATAGTAATTTTTTTGTTTACAATTTAGGTTGTAATAACACAGAAGATTAAAATAATGACAGGTTCATTGTTTGAAAACTATTGAGTCAATATGTGTGTTGACAATCATAATTGAAATAATATGAGCAGTTTTGTTGCATCTAATAAATCTATAAAATGAGAGATGTTACAAAAATAATAGGAGTTCACTCACTTGTTATCATTGCGCCTGCAGCTACATATGCATGCAACAACAAGTCCAACAAATGAGACCAGAGCTCCTGCAGAGATAACCCAGTAAGCCCAGGCATCTTGTACTAACAGTGGATGTACCATGATCTTTGATCTCAACGATGATGAAAAAATCACCCAAGCAACATGATTATGTCACTTGGCTCAGGTCATGTTTGACTGGGTCTGCACTGAAATGATTTAACCACGCATGACAGTCAGCTGCTTTTCACTGTCTCAACACTCATATTGGTAAACAATCTTCTGGACAGTACACATTTACACCAGTAGAATTTTATAGGTGCGCCAGAATATTTTGCGAACTGGTGGTAGGCAGGGTCGACTTCACGAGCACATTATTTCACTATTATATATCGACTGTGCGAGCACACACACTGTAATGATACACATGCCAGTCACCGTTCAGCTCGGCATTTGCAGAAGAGTCATTATAGTAGTAGGAGTCCCATACAGACTCGAGGCAGCACTGGCAGCAGCAGCACACATAATCTCGCCGCGAGCGTGTGTGCGTGTTACATAGGATTTTTGATATTATTATGATTATTTACGTGGAAAAATTGATTACAATCGAGGCAGTCGCGCATAATAGAGAGTCTCGATCGATGATTCACGGCGCGCGCGCGCGAGCGGCTCACAGACGATGATTAGCCTTTGGAATTCGTGCGCGCTTCTGTTTGTCTCTCGCTGGCAGATATACGTCGGTCGAGTTTATCGTTCCCTCTCGCTCTGGCTCTCTCTCTCTCTCTCTCTCTCTTTCTCTCGGGCTTTTACAGCACATAGCATAATAGAGAACGGATTCTTTCTTTCGAGAAGGAGACCAGATGTGCATCGAGCGAGAGAGACAGAAAGAGGTATATACGAATGGTATACTAGGAGGAGAGAGAGGAAGGGGGATACTCGAGGATACAGTACGATTATATGTATATTGCGGAGTTGTGTTCACGATCCGAGAGAAATCAAAGAGAGGAGGGCGCGCGAAGTTATGCTATACAATTACACACATACACGGTACATACACACACATATAACAGGCTCGTTTCAGACGTGCGCTATCATGGAGATTCTGCACCTCTGCTGCGGGCCCGTTGAAGATACGATACATCAGGCATCGAATTTCAGATTAGAATGTCGCCGCGCGTGCTCGACGATACGTGACACATATGAGTCATTTCACGTCAAGTCTCCTAGCGCGGTGCCCGAGCGGCATTATTAATCGAAATTGCTCAATTTGTAACTCGCCAGAAAAGCACCTAAATGCACCCAGAAAAAATATGTGCCATATGATTTTGATAGGAAATTTCCTCAGCTTTCCGATGGTAGGGTCAGATTTTCCGAAATTTTCACTTTTCCCCGGAAAAACTTGACATAAACTTTCAAACTCAAATATCTCAAAAACGGCATTTTTAAGATTTTTTTAAATAGTGCCAATCGAAAGCTGAGAAAATTTCCTATCGATATGCAAGTTTTCAGAGAGTACTTTTGATAATTATTCAATGAAATACAGCGACGAACGTGTAAAAACGTGACATTTCGGCCCGTGCGGCAGCTGTTCCCGCGCGCAGTACCCCGCGCGGCGCAAAATCTCACGTTTTTACACGTTCGTCGCTGTATTTCATTGAATAATTATCAAAAGTACTCTCTGAAAACTTGCATATCGATAGGAAATTTTCTCAGCTTTCGATTGGCACTATTTAAAAAAATCTTAAAAATGCCGTTTTTGAGATATTTGAGTTTGAAAGTTTATGTCAAGTTTTTCCGGGGAAAATGGAAAATTTTGGAAAATCTGACCTCATCATCGGAAAGCTGAGGAGATTTCCTATCAAAATCATATGGCACATATTTTTTCTGGGTGCATTTAGGTGCTTTTCTGGCGAGTTACAAATTGAGCAATATCGATTAATAATGCCGCACGGGCGCCGCGCTAGGAGACTTGACGTGAAATGACTCATATATATATATCTGCGAAAAATCGGAGCGCAGCAGGTACTCGAGAGAGGCACATATGGGATAGCAGCGGCGCAGGTGGCTGCAGCTGTTGCTCCTTTCTCACGCGTTCAAAACGGGATCATGATCTTTCAGCAGTGTTAAAACACGCTTTACGATCGTGTAAACATTCGGCGTGTTTTCGTCGCTGTTACTTACGTGCCTGTCAACGCAACATCGAGCGATTTTCGAGATCGAAGGTCGCGCTCGAATTTTGAGATAGGGTCTTGGGGACATGTTAAAAATGCGTCGAATGCCACGATTACAGATTTTAAAGCCATATAATAATAACTCATTTACTCCTAGGATTTATATAGGCGTTCGATTTCTGTAGATGACGATTATAAGCGTATTAATGATCTATGTAAACGACCTTGATTTTTTTTTCAGATATTTCAGATCGCCACATCCTTCAAAGAAAATTATTGAAAGATAAAATAATTTTCTATTCTAATAAGCGTACGAATTTCGAAAAAAGATCGACTCATATTTTGACGTAATCTAAGACAGCAAATGTTACCCCGAAACATAGATTGAATAATTTCTGCACAAAAACAAATGTTTATTCGAGTTCAATTTCCTTAAAAGTTTTTGGTTTAATTGGTCAAGTAGGCTTTCAGCTGATGTGGAATTTTCATAAATCACGACGACATTTAAAATAAATAAAAATTTACTTGGTTCACGGGGAAAGTCATTTGTAATGCATAGGTTTAATTGACTTGATTTTTTTTTAATTCATTATATTTTTGGAAACTTGAATTTTGAAGAATTTTTTTATGAAGGCGTATCTCTAAACATATCATTTATTAAGGTTCAGGAAAGACGATACTTTCAAATTTGTTTGCAGCATCAGAACTGTCAAATTAGAAATTCGGAGAACGTCGATGTTATAGTCATATATTTTAATGAAAAGAAAATCACTGAGGTGACTCTAAGACCTTCATTTTTAAATCAAACGTGACTCATATACGTATAAAATAAACTTTCATTTAAATCTGAATAAATTTACCATGGCTATTTTATATAATTTTTTGTATTGTTGCAAACGTTTAGTATATCAAATGAATCAGTCATATTATTCTCCTTACATGCCTTTAAGTGAAAATATAAATTTCAAATACATTTTACGTTCAAATTTCTTACTTTAATTAATAAAGCACGATTAAATTATTTAAGATCTATTTCATTCAATTTGATGGATTCTTCATAAGATTTGGGATAGTTAAAAATAAATTAATTGCATAAAAATGACTATAATATTTTCAAACGTTAAGAATAGAAAAATAATTGAGTTTTATGAACAAAATTGTTACTTATTAACGATAATTCAGAAAATAACTTTTTTGTGGCCATTTCAGAGCAAAAAATTGAAACATAGTGGAAGAATTATGTTCTTAGTCAATGCATTTTTAGTATTGCAAGCTTCGGTTAATATATTACTTCTTTTAATTATGATACTTTTCAGAACCCCAATTAAAAATTTTTTCAGGTAACATATTTAATTAGAAGAAGAAAAACGTTAGAATTAGATGGTTTGCTGAGGTTGTATTTGGATTTGTAATTTTGTTATGTACATTATCAGTATATTTGATATGGATACTACAAGAAAAAAAGGTAAAAAAGTTAAAGAGGTCCAGATTCTGGCCCAAACTTCAAATTTTTAAGCAAATTTTCTGAAACTTCTATTAAATGAAACTCAATAGAAATCATAGAGTATCAAAAAGAAGGTTCCTATAGAGCCCTTTAAATAAATCGCCGTTGCTTATGAGTAAATACAAACATCATCGAAGTGTCCTGAAAAAAAAACACCTCATTGAAGCGCCGCGAAAAAAACACACCTCTTCGGAGCGCCGTGAAAAAAAAACACTCCTCCTTGGATACCATGAAAAAAAACACCTCTTCGATGCGCCGTGAAAAAAAATACACCCCATCGTATCCAAAGAGGGTTTTTTTTTCACAGCACTTCGATAAGGTGTGTTTTTTTCACGGCATCCATTGTGGTGTGTTTTTTTTCACGGCGTTTTATCAGTATGATTTTTTTTGTAGCGTTTTTCACTGTGTTTTTACTCATAAGCAACGGCGAAATTATTAGGAGAAGTTTCAAACCTTTTTTTCGAATTTTAGGCTGGGGTCCGGTTCTCTTTAAAAATTAAATTTTAACGAAAATCATAACTTTCTTCTTTTTTTTTAAGATTCGGATCCTTAAAAAAACTTCTTTGCTGAATATGATCATTTAAAAAACGTAAATGAAAAAATAATAACGCTAAAAATGATGCAGAAAGGTTATAAAATTGGTACGGTTCTTGCATGTAAGTGTAAAATTATGTCAATAGATTTATTAACAATTTTTCTTCAGTATTCTCACGTAACTGCATTTACTTACGAATTTCCTTATACTCAATTAACCCTTCCCTTCCCAAATATTACAATTGTCAAGAAAAAAAAACAATAGAATAATGAACTGTACTATTTGAAAGTTAAAGTGCCTGCATTTTATGATTTTAAAATAAGAATTTTGAGTTTCTCTATCAAATAATAATAAAATTTCGAAAATAAAATATAAAATATCTGTTTGGGGAAAAATGATTAAATAATCTTTTATAACAATTATTGATCCTAAAATAATTTCTTATCTATTTAATTGTAGATGTGATGTTTGGTTTTTATTTTGGAATTATATTTTTAGTATTTATAATAATTCTATCAATAAAAAAATTTTTTCATATTTCACATATAAAAATGGATTTTTTCATCGACGAAAATACAATTTTTTACTTTTATTTGATTTATGGAATAATCTGTGTGTATGCAGATAGGTTTAATAGCTGCAGCAATAATAGTATCATTTATTATGTTTTGCTATTATATTGTTAAAAAATTCACTTTTGTTTGGTACGGTCAGAAAAATGCTATTATTTAAGAAAGAAATTAATTCAATTAACAAATCTTAATATATATTTTCTTTAGCGTTGAAATTAAAACATTGAAAAATCGTCCTCGTACTTTGGAAAGTTGATATTCTAATTATTGTCCGCACGATTCGTGGCTTTCGAACATAGCAACTGAAAGAATTTGCGATCATAATAATTGCGTAAAGTTGAGTAATGAAAACTTGTGGCTGTGGATTTTTTAGAGTTCTTTAAAAAATTCAATTTTTATTTTAATTAAAATCAAATAAAGACTTTGATTACTAAAATTAAATAATTTTTGTATTGCAGCTTGATTCAGATTTTCAATAAATTTTCAGCGCTATTCGTTCTTACGGTTGTAATTGGTATTATGACTGTCTTGAGCTTTTCAGGATTTACAGTAAATATCATTTTGTGGCATAATTTTAATTTTGATTTTTATTTACTTTAAATAACCTTTTTCGAAACACACTTTTAAAGAGTATGAAATTTAAATTTTATTTCAAAATATATTCGCTTGTTAGAATTTTTTTTACTCCTCAACAACGTGTACTTTGGTTTATTTGTACTATCGTCAATATCTCAATAGAGATTATTATAGTTATCATTGCAATCTCTAACACTACGATTTAATTTATAGTTTGTCATTTATGTAAATAGTTATAAAGAGCTGTGTGAAAAAAACGGCATACTTGGATGAAAATAAATGTACCTTTTGTTTATAATACCGTACTTATAAAAAAATTCTCGTCGTAGGTGATTGTTCAGTTGAAGAAAAAAATGTTTATGAATGCTCTTAAAATGTCTTTGGCCTTTCTGGGATGTAAAACGATGCTTATGGCAGTATGTTATCCAAGCCAACAGATAAAAGATGCTAGTGAAAATATTCGTATTGCATGGTATGATATCTTATATCTTGGCCCATGTGCAGAAAGGTATATTCTTAACAAAAAACGTTCTAAGTATATTTTATTAATGTAGAACTTAAGTAAGTATTTGCTTTTGAGTTTAAAGTAATACCTTTCTGCACTGGAGCAACGATGTGATACCGATAAGACCAAAACTTCGATTTAAATTTGATTCTATAAAATACAAATAGTTACAGCAGTGGTTGGTATGAATTCAAACCCGAAATTAGATCTCTACTGATACTGATGATGGTTAGATCCTTGAGACCATGTTGCCTGATGGCCTGTCGCGGATTCCCGGTCCATTTGAAAACAGTTACATTTGTTAGTGCCTCTAAATATTTCAAAATGATTCGCATTAATGCCTCATTAATGTCCTAAAGGTTGCAAAAACTAGCATGTCATATATAACAGCTTTAATGGCAGTTCAGACTTGAAACAATGGATTAAATAATGTTTGCAGTAGCTGATTGTACAATTATACATATTGTAAAAAATTAAAGAAATTTCGCCCATTACTTGTTAATGTATATCAAAATCAATCATTGGAATCGTAAAAAACTTTAAAAAATATTCATTCATAAAAAGTAGGAGCATCACTTTTTTCTTCATAGACATCATCAACAAATGTCGTTTTCTTAATTGTAATCTGTTGAAGAAGATCATAATTAGTGCAGCTTATTTTTAGAATACACGTCTTAAAATCTTTTGCAGATCAAAAAATCAACCACTCCTTATTTTCAGTCACGTTTTATTTAGGAAAAATACAATACAGAAAAATTTTATTTTTCAAAAAAAAAAAAAAAAAAAAAATGAAACTTTTTCTTTATTTGAGTTTAATATTTAACTTTTAACTTTACATGTGTAAGATAATAATCTATAATATAATTCTAAATTATGATAGGTACAAAGATTTTTTTTATAAAATAGTTATAGTCGGTAATATTTTTTAACCCGAAAACCTTGGGTGAATTCTGAAGATATTTTTATATAATTGAATAATACACGAGGATGTCCATATAATGTACTGGAAAATTCAACAATACTCAAGTTATACATTCATGGTCAATGATACAGTCGTACAACTACACTAGTAATTGTTTGCGATTTTTTAATAATTTTTATGAATTCGAATTATCATTACTTATTTTTTCATGTATGTCAAAAAGGGCATTTGAGGAATAATAAAGATGATCGCAAAACTCGTACAAGCAACTGTTATTATTAGATGCTGTAATAAAAATATTGCATTTATCAGCGAATAAGTTTTTTTTGGTTTTGTTTCAGGTTGTATATCTTATCAAAAGGAGAAAAATTATTGGCACGGTAGCGATTGCCGAAACTTTATTTCAACTTACTTTCTTATTATGTCCATTCGTCATTTATCTTTTGATTGTTTCACAAGATGGAAAGGTACAAAGTTAAATAATACATTTGAAATATCTTAATGACATTAATGACATTAATGCTTAATCCTTAAAGGTTCGAGTTTTTTATCAGCGAATGTTTATCAAGTTACTTGAATCAAATGATGGTGATGAAAAAATATATAGATTAAAAATTTTACAAAAAGGATATCAAGCTGGTATAGTACTTGCCTGTGAGTGAAATTAAATAAAATAATTAAATCGAAATTATTGGGGTCTTACTATAGTTGGAATGTATTAAGTAATGAGTTCTTCGTGCTATATTTATAGAGAATGTTTGAAAAAAGTAATTCTATACAAATTATTCATATTTTAAGCTTTATTATAATTTTCGTGGATAATGTCGATTTGAACATTTTTAGTAATTTTATACACAAATTTTTTCTTTTGTGTCTTTAAAATTTCTCTAATATTTAATGAAATTACTCATATTCAATTATTCTAAATAAAATTATAATATTTAATTATGCAATAGTATGACAAAAAATGTCTTTTTTCGCACATTTTTTAGTGCGCAAAAAGCGTTTTTGGACACTTGTGTGCGGTAAAATGCCCCATTTTGGACACGGGTGTGCGGTAAAACGCCTCATTTCAATGAACGTATTTTTCGCCTACTATTGCATAAAATTTTGTATGCAACACGTGCCCAGCTTTTTGCGCACAGTGTGCGGAAAAGGATACAAGTGCCGGCCATGTCGTGTTATTGCATGCAAAATTTATAGCACTGCGTGGCATAAGTTCACATTTATGGCACGCTTTTCTGTGGTATAAGTCGCATATTCTGGCACCGCTGCGTTCCCAGCTATTAAGTTATTAAACTACGCCGTGCCAAAAAGTGTTACTTATGGCTCTTGTATCGTAAATTTCTATTATGGCATTCAAATTGAGGCACTATGCTTGCAATCTCAGACTTCGAAAAATTCATATTCCAATTTTTATTTGCACAATTTTTGTCTTTCGAGAGAAGTAATTAGAAGAATTCATGATCACAAAATATGTATGAAGTTCAGTGATGAAAATTTTTTCAATATACGTTTATGCCGTACGATGTACAAAAATCTCCAAAATCATATCGTCATTATTGTGGATTTTAGTAAAACTAAAAGATTTTTTTATAATTACAGCTTAATGCAAAATTACAATGATTTGGCTCAGCCGATACTTTTTTCGATCATAGCAGGCATTCTCACTACTCTGAGTCTTGCGGGATTCACGGTAAAACTTCAATTTTTCTTTCAAGGTTCTTTCAACAACTGAAGAGCAAACATTATAAATGATATATTTTTTAAAAAACATAGATGGTTATTCAATTAAAAGAAAAAATTCTTTTAAATTTTTTCAAAATGTTTTGTGCCGCTGTAAGGAGTCAATTGATACTCATGACTCTGTCTTTTCTTAACCAACAAATACAAGATGCAAGCAAAAATATTAGTATTAAGTAAATTTCGCTTTAAAGTTAATTTTAAATGCAAATAGATACATCAATTGTTGGTATGAGTTCGCCCTCAAAATTAGATCTTTACTCTTACTGATAATGGTTAGAACTTTAAGACCTTGTCACCTGATGGCTTGTCCCGGAGTACCGATCAATTTTCGTACGGTTGCATTCGTATGTGTATCTAAATATGTATATCTAATAATGATTATAATGATAATAATATTTCTGTAATGATATTTATACCTTCATTGTATATTTTACAGGTTCTAAAAACAGCTACGTCATATATGACAGCTTTAATTTCAATGCAAGATTGATGATACATTTTTTTTATTATAAATAATAGTTTCAAATTTTACGTGCAATATTTCTGTAGGAGAGCTGTGAAAGTTGCCGATTAAAAAGAAAAAAAATTCTCCGAAAATTGTTTATAAAAATTGAAATAATAAACCAAACGATTCGTGCATAAACTACTGTAAATACATTTACTTTCCTTCATGCATTTACTCGTACAGTTATGCAGTTGTCATATGTGTGCAACACGCGTATTTTATGGTTACGGATTTCAAGTCATAACGATTTCTTCAGAAACTACAAACGGCGGGCATTTTTTATGAACTATTGTACTGAAAAAGTTCGTATTTTATTAATGATCGTTGTGGTTATAGTAGGTGGTTTTGTTTACTTAAATATTTTTTCAAATTAGAATATGAAAGATACTTCTTCATAAAATATTAATCAACGAAAAAACTTGATATAGAAGTCCTTGTAGATAAATGTTGAGTACTAATCGATTTGAAGTTTCACAATAAAAAGTAAACATACTATACTAACAATTACTATTATGAATAGTCGGTTTAGATTGACAAACTTTTTGCTGGTTCATTATTTAAAATAATTTTTTCACAAATGGATGACATGAAAACTACTTCTGAATTGGAAAAATTCGCCTCTCAACATGTGTACTGGATTAGTGTAATGTTAAAAAGCCTTTTTTGCTGGCCCTATAGTAATAATAAAGTCAATTTGATTGCTACAATTTTGATCTGTGTTAATTTGATTGTAATAATAGTTTCATCGGTAAAGATTCATCCTTTTTCGATACTACGTTTTATATTATAAAACCTTTTTATTATCTAATGAACATTTTTAAGGTTTTCTGCTGTTACCAAGAGATTGAAAATACAGAAAAAACGGACTTAGCTATTTTAGCAGAGATGCTGTTTCAAATAGTTACAGAAATATCGACGTTGTTTCAATATATATCTGCAACTTACTTCAACCAAAGGGTAAAATTATTACAAATTCGGATAAATTAAATAATTTCAGATTTTATAAGATCAAAATTATTTATAACCTTATATAAGTGAAATGAAATTTTTTTATTAATTCAAATAAAGCTTAAAATATGCTTGGAAACTGGTTTTCATATATATAGAACAGAAAAAAATGAAGTAGAAAAAAATATTTGGTTAACATTTATAAAAGTTGGTTACCAACTTGGATTGTTAGGATTTTGTACGTAAAAATACCTATTAATTTTTTTTGATTTCATTGAAAAGATTATACCTCATTAGAATTTTATTTTAGGTTTTGTTTTTGCTCTTTTCATTGGATTTCTTTATGTTCCAGTTATTTGGAATTTTGTTTTTTATAATATAAAAACTCCACTTTTATATGCGAAATTTTTCGATGATGACGATGCATATTACGGCTATATATTCATATACGAAACTGTAGTAGTTATATTTGTAACAAATTTTATAGGAAGTTATTTGTGTGCCTTCATATTTTATAGTTCCATTATATTTTTAAAGGTTCAACGAACTTGGTAATTACACAAAAAAATTAAAAATTAGCTGCAGTAGCTTTGATTTCCACCATAAAAAAAATATTTAAACATATCCATTTAATTTTAGCAAAACTATTTGGAATTTAAAACATCATTATCAATATACTTTCAATCGTAAATCAAACAGCAGCATTGAGAAAAAGTTAGTTGAAAGTATTAGAAATCATAAAAATTGTCTCAAGTTAAGTGTCAAATTGATGAGCGACAAAAATTGAATAAAAACAATGCAACTTCATTATTTCAAATTTTAGATTATTTGACGCAGTCAATAATTTTTGCCGACCAATGTTGTTCATCGTTATGATTCATATTCTAATCTGTTTTACTATGATGGGATTCATTGTAGTCAATTACAAGCATTTTTATACTGAACTATAAAATTGTCATTAAATTAAAAACTTTTTACGTAATTTTTTAGATGGTGGCTCACTTAAAAAATGGATTAATGATGGGTGCTTTAAAAATGGCTGTTGGTTTAACCGGATGTATAGTTATTTTATCATTTGTTTGTTTTCCAAGTCAATTACTAATTGATGTCAGCAATAAAATTAGATTTGCGTGGTATGTATGTAAATTAATTTATGTTATCAAGGCCCTCTAATTTAATATTTTATATTTTCACAGCTACTCTTGTAATTGGTATACTTGGAATCCAAAAACTAGATTAATTTTACTCATGATCATGATTAGAACATCAAAACCATTTAGTTGGATTGCTGGCCCCGGTATTATGTTAAACTTTCAAACCGTGGCTTTTGTAAGTTTAAGATATGATAACTTGTTCAAAATAAAACTAATGATAAAATAATGAAAACTAATGCTTCTTATTGAAGGTAGTGAAAACAGGACTATCATACATAATGACAATGATGTCTCTTTACTCATAGAAAATTACGTATACATAGAGTTATGTACTTAGTATTCATTAGATATAGTAATTTTATGGGACTAATTAATACGACAATTTTTAGGAGTTTGTCATAATTTAAAAGCCATACTCTGTTTTCCAAGCCAAGTATTATAATAATTGATGAACTTCGAGATAATTATGTACCAAAACAATAAAACTATATTCTAACGAGTCTTTACCCCACATTTTTTACCGACAGAGTCGAAAAATTTGTTTAATTTATATCTTTTTTTCTAAATCGAATATCGGAAAACGTCTCTGTGGGAACATTCGTTTTGTTGCTCTAAGTAGCTGGTAAAAATTTTAGCTAATTCCACCGACCAGATTTTTCGGAAAACGTGTTTGAAAATTTTCACACGTTTCCCCTGCTTGAAATTTTCAAATGCGTTTTCCGAAAGATCTGGTCGGTGGAATTAGCTAAAATTTTTACCAGCTACTTAGAGCAACAAAACGAATGTTCCCACAGAGACGTTTTCCGATATTCGATTTAGAAAAAAAGATATGAATTAAACAAATTTTTCGACTCTGTGGGGTACAGACCTCCTTAATTTAATCTTGAATTGCGGAAATAATATTTTTGTCATTACAGCAAGTAATCTTTTATGTAAATATTAGTTCGTTTTGATTATTTTTAAAACCATTTTACGTCTCCAAATTATTCATATAAATTATAAAAATTCGTTTTCAGTCATGCATCATGAATTTCAATCGATCTTTCCAGACTGCTATACTTTAGTAGGCCACCAAGGTTTTTTTTTATAATTCTTTTCAGTCTCCGAACAATATAATCACATAGCTTGAAATAATTTATTAATAAGACTTATATTACATCGTTTACAAAAAAGGCTTTTGTAACGTTATACATTCACACTTATTGTAAAAATTATATATACAATTTTAGAAATAATTGGTATAGTTGCTTGAAAGGGTCCATCAAGGATCGTATTAATTTTTTTAGTCAGTTCAGATTTGTTCCAAAGAATCATCGAATGGTATTTTACTTCTAAGTGTGATTAAAAACTATACATGCAATATTAATATGACCTCTTTGAATTAAAAAAAAGATTAAAATTTCATGATATTTATCCATTTATTTATATATTATAAATTCATACAATATTTATACAATTTTTTCGTACGATATTCATTGTGAACAAATTCGCTTCATTCAAACTTCAAAATTAAAAGGGACCCAGTAAGCAAAAAGTGGCGCAGTAAAGATAATCCAACGATTTTTCGAAATCAAAATAATAGAAATATTTAAAAGACATTTATATTCGTATGTATAAGATGTTTGATAAGAAAAAGATTTTCGAATTAGAAGAGTTCTTATGGAAACACTCCTACTGGGTTTTAATGATGTTTAAAATTCTATTTATCTGGCCTTACAATTCATATAAAATAAATCTAGTTGGTAGAATTTGGGTTTTCATAAGTTCTATAATAATTATTTTTGCTATGGTATTAGTACTTAAAATCAATTCATCTTTATTTACTTGTGTTCATAAATTGACAATAAAAAAACTTTCTTAAGATCCACCGCTGTTATCATGAACTTCACCATCCAACGGAAACAAACTTACTTCTCTTAGTTGAAATTCTACTTTTTTTATTGACGGTAATGACAATGATCACTTTGTACTGGATAAGTGTGATATTTAGTCAAACGGTAAGTGTAAATTACTAAAATATATTTAGAATTTATACAAAAACGGACATTAATTAAAAATTTCAAGTTTTTTAATTGCATGTATGCCTTTTTGCAAATATTTGAAGAGGAGGAAAATATAATTTTAAAAAATCGATGGCTAAAAACTTTAAAAACTGGTTATAAAATTGGAATGACAGGATTTTGTAAGAAAATCTTATTTATTTTTAAGTTATGTAATTTTTCCACAATTCATCTTTTCAGGTCTTATTTTCACTATAATGACGAGTTACATTTTTGTTCCTGTTATTTGGAATTACATGATTCATAATACAAAAATTCAAACTTTGCCCACAAAATTTTTTGAAAATGACGATACATTCTTCCGCTCCATTTTTTTATATGAATCAATATTTTATATTTTCTTTGTCGGTTTTATTTCAATGCTGATATGTTCTCACATAATTTATAGTTATGTTATAATAATTCGATTTCGGCAAGCAAGGTAATCAAATGTAAAAATATGTTATCCGTTTTTTAGATTTGATAGTCAATTTTAATGCATATTCATTATTATTCAGTGAAAATTGTGAAAGTTTGAAGTTAAATGAACCGTATAGCTACAATTTGATATCACCTTACAATGACATTAAAGATAACTTGATTGCAACCATTCAACTTCATAAAAAATGTATCAAGTTAAGATTTAATTACATTATAATTATTTTAAGATTTAACAAGATCAACAATTCATAGTATTTCATTTTTTAAGATTACATGAAGGCGCTAATCAAATTTGCCAACCAATACTATTTATTACTCTGGGTCAGGCAGTACTCACTTTTACTGTGTCGGGATTTATGGTACTAACACGATTGACTAGGTTCAATATAATACGATAAGTGAAAATCAATGTGATTTTATGTACAATTACATGTTTCTTTACTAGTACTTATCCGATTTTATCGAACCAAAGTAACTGGAAAAATGTATATATTTCTATGTCTTACCGATTGTGCATTTTTAAAAAAAATGTTATCATTAAAAACCTTATTCTTTTGGCTATAAAAGTAAATTATAAGCATAATTAACTAATTTCTTCAGATGGTAGTACAAATAAAAAAAGGGCTTATAATGAATGCCTTAAAGATGTCAGTGGGTTGTTTTGGAAGTATTATGGTTTTAATAATTTGTTGCTTTCCAAGTCAATTAATAAATGATGCTAGCAATGATGTTGGACTTGCATGGTACAAAAAAACTCAAAAACATTAGGTACTCGTTTCACGTATAAAAAATTCTGTTAATGAAGTTATTGCAGTAGCTGGTATCTGTGGAAACCTAAAGCTAGATTAGCATACCTTCTGGTTATGATAAGAACGTCGAGGCCGTGTGGTTGGAAAGCTGGACCTTTTTTTGTCTTGAATTTTCAAATGGTCGCTTTCGTGAGTAACTTACTAATGAGTTGAAAAAATACATGCATTAAAATTGTCTATTTAGTTTTTATGTAAAAAATGAAGGCTATGAAAACAGGACTGTCGTATATAATGGCTTTGATATCTCTTTACTCGTAAAAACATTATGCTGCAAAGAATTGCATCTAAAATGGAGGCAATTGGCATCATTATCACATGGGGACACTTGGAGTAAACTAATGCAGTCATAGGTACCGTTTTAATTATATACTTCAGATTGTGCAAAAAAAAAAATAATGGAAAAATATTTATAATATAAATGTCAATTATTCCAAAAAACGATTTAATCCTTGAAAAAGAAAACAAATAAATAAAAACAAAAAAATTAAATTTCTGAAAGCGGAAAGAAATTAATTTTCATTTTCACGTTGACTTTGGGAGCGATCGTGTACATTTAAAAATTAATAACTGCAATAAAAATTTTATTTTAAGATTGATTTATATCACCCACGCCTGCATGAAGTTTTTTTCACTTTGACGTTTTTGGGCGCTATTACTGCAATTTGAAAATGTTTGCCGTCAGAGTAGATGGCGCTTTAGGGTAAGCATTCTGCTTTTGTACTAAGCAGTAGTTATGTAAAGTAATTTTGTATGTAAAGCAACATAACAGTGATGCATTTACATTGATTCTTGAATTAATTTATTTAATTTTCGCATTTTCAGCTGTGCTCTAAATATTGTTGTGTTTACTAGAAGGTTTTTAAATAGTTTACAAATATGGGTCTTATAAGGTTAGTTGTAATATTTGGACATATTCAGTGATTATAAACACACACTTGGGTGTTAACATAAATCCCAATTTTTTTGTCAAATATGTAATTTGACTTTTTCTTTTTTAGAGTTGCAATAAAAAGTAGCATTGCTGGAGGTATAACATACTATACAGTTCAAGAAGGTCTTTGGTCTAGCCCAGAAGATTCAGCTAAACTTTATGACAAGTTGTATAAAAACATCAGTCCAATAATTCAGAAAAATGTACCACAAGAAGTTATCAAAGAGGTAAATAAACTTTATTTAAATAGTATATCACTTGAAACATCTATTAATGGTCTTTCAATTTTTACATAGGTTCATGAATTACCTAGTTTGGGAAATATGAGATCTTGTGCAGCGTCTTATTACAATAAAGGAGTTTTAGCCACGTTCCAATTTCTAGCTGATTTACCAACACATATTTCTAATGGAGTTGACAGAATCAAGCAGGAAATTGAAAAAAGTAACTTATTAGGCAATGAAACAACAAATACCCCTAACACTAAGTAGTTCATTCTTGGTTTAACATAATTTTAATCGATTACTAGGTACTAAAATTGCAGCAGCCGACGAGAACTGAAAAATCAAACATAATTGTTTTATAGTGAAGTGTAAAATATATTTTTATTTTTAGTTGATTCTATATTGAATCAGTTCCTTCAGAAAAATAAAAAATTATTTATAAAACTGCTGTGATTATCTGCCTGTAATAAAATTATTTACCAAAAAAATGCAGGATAAAGAAATAAATAACAAGTTTTAGTTTATGTTATGAAAAAGAAATATCATTTAAAAAAGCCTCTTATACAGCAATTTACATTTATGTCACTTATAAGCATTATTTTCAACAATCACTGAAAACTTCAGCGTAGCTGAAGCTCTTTTCGCTATTATTAAATTATAGAGGTAATTTCATATGTATAAAGCTTGATACAACTTTTTACAATTATCATCAATTTATAAATTTGATTGAAAGTCAAATTCATTGTACAGTAGCAATTTTTTTCCATTTTGTTTTGTTGCAGCGCTGATTATATGTAAACTATTATGTTATTAACAATTCATTTAATTAATATTCATCTAATAAACGTTAAAAATCATTTCTTTCCTTGGTTTTTTCATGCCACTTGAAAGATAATGATTTCTTCCATAAAACATATGACCATTATAAAAAATCAATGACAAGAAAAACAAGTGGCTCTAGCTACTTGGCTAGAATTTTCATAGTCTGGGCAACATTTATCTAGCTGAGGGTAGAGACGTCATCGACGATAACGAAGGCGGTCCTGAACTAATATTAAGTTTATCAAATTCTTCATCAGCTTTATTATTTTTGAATTCTTGTTGGCAAAATAGAAATTTATCCCATTCATCCATTCTTGGGTGCACGATATGCTGCAAATTAAAAAAAGGATAAATAAATGTACATCATAACTTTACCGCAACGAGCGAGACGATTCATTTTACGACTTACCTCGGCTACGTCGTACACCCAAATCTTGCCGCTGTCATCTCCCACAGTAATGTGCATACCGTTGGATGACCAAGACACCCTGTTGAGAGCGGGCGAGCCATCGATCGTGATACTGGCCGCAGGTATCTCGGTGTCCTGATTCAGATTCCAGAGATCGAGTTTACCGGAATCATCGACTGCGGCGAAAACGGCTGGATGGCTGGGCGACCAAGCTACGTCGTAAACGTAGTCGCTGTTGTGCTCGAAGGAGTACAGTGGCTTGTTCTCTTTCATGCTCCAAAGTTTGATGGTCCAGTCGACCGAGGAACTAAGGAACAAGTGGGAAAAGTCGATGCCACCGGGCACGGCGTGCGCGTCGACGCCCGTGATCGGGCCCATGTGACCCTCGTACATCTCCGTGACACCTGCTCTCGTACCGTGACGACAAGCTGTGCAAAAAAGGAGAAAGATTTAAGATCAATGACTCAATCCCAAGTGTAAAATGCATATGGGTGAGTTGAGTTATAATTACCAGAATAAACAGTTCCATCTTCGCTACCAACTACGAAATTATTTACATCGCCGTGAGGGAAGGCCAATTGCGTCACTGCAATCTGTTTCGACTGCTTGTTCTGCAATTCGAGCATTTCCTGCGGCTGCGACAACATGTCCAAGCTCCAGGAGCACAATTTTCCGTCGGTCGACACACTGATCAGATTATGCGCATTTTGGGTACCTACGACTTGCAAACAATACACCGGATGCTGCGAAAAAAGAAACAGAGTGAAGTCAATTATTAACTTGCAAACCTTATACGTCGTTCAAAAGCAAACACTTACGGTGTGAGCCGCAGCCGAGAGCGGCGTGCGCTGAATGGGCACCCTCTTCTGCACCCTGTTGTCCCAGAGCACCACCTGGCCCGAGTACGTGCCGCCCAGTATGAGATTCGGATGGAACCTGGCGAAGGTCGTCGACATCACGGGCGACTGACAGTGGAAGATGAACTCGGGCGTGGACTTTTTGAACTTGGTGTTCCAAACGAGGCAGACGCCGTCCGGGTCGTGGGGCGTGTCGTCGTTGTTGTTGTAGGAGGCGACCAGCAGCTCGGGGAACTGGGGCGACCAGTCGATCGCCGTGACGCAACGATTGCGCGACCAGCGCTCGTCGAAGAATTGCCGATTTAGCCAGAGGCACTGGTGGCTCTTGTCGTCCCTGTAATAATGATACGCATACGTATGAGTTTTGGTATGTGGGGATGAACATTTTCCATTTATTTTTTCCAATTTAAAAAACTCTTACATTCCATCCTCGCCGTCCATCGTGCCCGTGTAATCTGTGTATATGTTGACGGATTCGGCAAGCGCTCGCTCGACTATTCTGCTCGATCTGTCGATGAAACGTTTGAACTCCTCCGATATCATCAGCATCTGTTTTTCCTCTTCGCTTAACTCTCTCACTGCGAAAAGATCGATTGAATTTTTAGAATAAATATTAAAAATCCTCGTTTATTTATGGCTGCTGCTGCCCATCATTCAATGAGTACCTTCTTTCAGTTTTTCTTGTTCCTTCTGTTTCTCCTCCTGGGTAACGGCTGGTTGGACCTCCTTGACCTGGGGCAGTCCGTGGGGAAGAATACCAGGTGGCAGTTTGCTTTGAAAGCCGTCCATGTGAGGCAGGCTGTTCTCCTCGTCCTCGGCTTGGCCGTCGTCATATGTCAAAACTGTGGTGAATAAGTCGGTTCCGGGCAAGGGCTCGAGGCCCAACTTTTTTTTTATACGACTAAAGCTAAGATCGAAATTAACTCTAATGATACCGAACGTATCGCGGTTCTCATATAGAAAACTTACACGATAATTACAACACATTTACATACGGGTAAAGAATTTTGATGGGACCAATTACTTTCGAAGTAATGGTTACTCGAGATGATCGTTTGTCCACCAAATTCTTATAACAAAGTTTTTTAATATAATTTTATAGATACGATCTCCCAAGATTACCACTTCTTCTTTTAACAAAAATTATTACAATCGTTTGGATAACAAACGAAAATGAAAACAGCAAAATAATTTTAAGGATGTATCTATACACATTGATCTTTGTACGTTAAGGGCATTCAAATTAAAAAAGTAACGGTAACAAAATGTCTCTTCTACATTCACTACTATAAGGGAAAAATTATTTAACAATCGTATTTACTTTTACAGTTACGTGAAAGTATTAAGATTGAATTTTTCAAATTATTTAGTGTCTGACGAGAAAAAATGTTTGAAATTTAATATAAAAATTAAAAAAAAGAAGTTTCATTTGATAATTCGCTTATTACGTGGTTGAATGTCGGAACGAAGCATAAATTGATAGGTGATAATAATGCGAGAAAAAGAAATGTGGGGATGTTTGTATTATAATGTTATTGTAACGCAACTTCCTGAGTCTCGTAATAAGGAAGTGTGAGACTTATGTCTTATCACGACAGAGACGCTCTAAAAAAGGAAAGGAGCCAAAGTAAAGGTAACAGTGCATTCTAAGGATTCATAAAGATGAAGTGCTGACAACTTGCAGGAAGATGGCGAGGTAATTAGTTGGTACGATTTAGCGAAATCAAAAAAGATTACTGAGAGAGATAAGATGTGACTACTAATAGATCAATTTATGAAAGAACAAAATAACAAGCAGCATGCCTGAAAAAGCTAACATAATTTTTTTTTGAGAAAAACGTACTAATCTATCTACCAAATTATTTTCCTTACAATAATATAAGTACTTAGTCATGTATAAAACATGCCTTTATGTGTTTACTCGATTAATTTAATTCTCATAAGTGCAAAATGACACTTAATGAATATTAAGAATTCGATGTCAAATAATCAATAATAACATATAATGTAACAAATATACTTCGAGTTTCTCAGAGATTCACCTACCTGTAAACTCGTCCTCCCATTCTAAACCAGGGTTAAGATTGTACTCGTCTTGAATGAGGAAAAGAAAAAATCAAAATCAATTCGGGTTCGTAAAATTTCATTTAAATTATACAAATACAAATGAATTTCATATTAATACCAATGCTCAAATTTTTATTCATTTATAAAACAACAATTGTGAATTTAAGATATATTTCAACTAGGAACTCATGGAAAAACCTCAATTGCATTGATAGTAAAGTGAAATACCAATGAATTAGTTAATAGTTAAGACATTATAACGTAAAAAATCACGTTTTTCAATTTTTTAACAGAGGATGTTTATTCTATATGTGATTTTTCCGAAAATTAATAGTTAGTAAAAACGATTTAAACATCCGAATAAACACCCTTTATCTTTACTTAAGACTATATTTCAATTTGCAAACACACATATTGGCATGCAGAAACCTTCTTTTTAATTTTAAAAGCATGTATGGCAAAATCTCGATTCTTTTCCATTCCAAACAAAAGATATACATTTTATAAACCTTTAGCAAATTTAGTGTATTAACAGCAAGCTTATGCGGTAATGCCAAATTTATTTATGTTAATTTATTAGTGCAATTTTTCTTATGAACCAATTTACAATCGGTGTTTTGGATTAATTTAACAATAAAATTCCCCTGATTAATAAGTGTTAGTATTTGATTGCAGATCTTCAGTGTCACTATTTAGTGTCACATTACACCCACACCTATAAAAAAATGCCCTTTTCCAGAGTTAGTTGATTTTGTATCCTCACCACAGTGGTTAATCTTGCCTTGAATTATCATCTATTTATATATCAATTTCTATTTAAAAAGTAAACTGAGTACTCTGGAAGGTGCGTTAAGTAGTGACAAGTGTTACAGAAGATCTCTGAGAAGATGAAAAATATTGATTTTAATTCGATCGCTCCTGAGATTGCAGTAACTTGAAAATAAGATGTAAAGAAGATGATGATTTATTTGGAAAGTTATTTTCTGTCGCCTAAGATATAAATCAAGTGTGTTTTTATAATTTTATTTTAATTTTTACTCAAAAATTACGGGACAACGTTTTTAAATTTTCTTCGTTTTTTTATTCCGTACGTTTCCTCTTCCACGACAGTAAACGACACACACATTTTACCCTATCGTGAGATTATAGGCGTATATTGACTCAAAATATGAATTAAAATTGAATAAAAAAACTATCACTGATAAATAATAAAATTGTTCTTTTAATTCTTGATAATATCGTTACCAACTCGAGTTTGCAACGTTAACTTTAAATTATCCTCAAGCTAATTTGAAAAAAATCGCTGCGAAACAATAAAAATATTCAACTTACCGTAATAGTCGAATGCATGAGCTGAGTAGAACAATGAAAAAATCGTACCAGATTAGATTTCTATTTTCATCGCGCTACATAATTATTAAACATCCACATTTAACGTATTTATCGTGTACATAAATGTTTTATAAAATTTAAAACTCAAAATGTACACATTTACTAACATTATAATCAATATTTTTTCAAGTTATACATTAAATGTAGATTTTTATAAATAGTGCAAATCAATTGAGCATTACTTATAATAAAGTGCCGGGATTCAATCAGCGCTCCTTTGAGGAAACGTACATATTCAATATATTATTCACTTGGTAATATTTTTTTCTTTCATATGGCTCCTCCGAAATTAGAAAAAATCTTTATCATGTCTTTTTGCTGTTACTGGACCCTCGTGCTACGACGACGATAAAAAATAATTTAAATTGCATGGACACACTCGTTTTTTCGAGTGTTTCAAAAGTAAATTTGTGTATATAGTTGCAATATTCATGTTACTATATGCATAACTTACGAATTATCAGAAAAATAAAACACGCAAAACTCATGTCAATGTCTTGTCACACTTATACCCACTTCTCAAGTTACTCGAGCACTTATTAATGCAAAAAAATATCGACTTAGCGAGGTGAGTATACTTTTCAATGATTTTATTAACAAACGCATTCAATAAATCGGCATTCCTTATTTGTGTGACGATGTTTGTGAAGTAACTTAATAATAATAAATTTCAAAGCAAAATCCCACTTCCTAATCAAAGCGTATCTATGTACAAATATTTGATACTGCCAAATAAGAAAAAACGATAATTCAAGCTTCATCTTACTACGTTGGTATATAGAAGTTTTTAATATTTTTTCCAACAAATTGTTGGCGAAAGACATTAAAATCTTCATATAGTACTTCATGATATCTTGAATTAATTTATGTAGCAGGATCATTGCAGCAGCAAATATGATTCATAAGTAATGACTATTTATTTAGAATGTTAATGAGTTCAAAGCTGATTACTTCATCCCTTGATAAAAAATATAAATAATGTTAATCGTGGCGACGAAAATTTGTAAATTTTTTTAATAGTACTGCAGTGAAGCTTTTGAATAAAACAAATGTTCGTCGTTACGAAAGCAAAGCAAAACAAAACAAACTAAAATCAAAATCCAACTGTGCACTGCTAAGAGTGATTTTTAACTACTTTATATATATTATAGAAATATAATTAAGTGATAATACTTATTGTTGCGGTACCAAATAAAATTCCCTCAGAATTTTATAATATGAATTTTGTTGAAATTAATTTACGGGAAAATAAATCAAATCAACAAAACGAGAAAAAAAAAGAAGACGAAACATACATAGGTAGCTAGGTGCAGACCCACCTTTCCTGGGACGCCACCAGTCGGTCTCAAAGTAGCCTGCGGAGCAATAATGAGTTGGTGTTGTTGTCGAACAGGAGGACATGGTGTATGTGGAAGAGGAGGCGGACAGTCCTTTATTTAGTTAATTGTCCAACACCCATATTCGCACACGATTTTAAATTAAAATGTTATGGTTTTTATGCGTCAATCGTGATAGAGATGTGTGAGCAAGTTTTCTTATTGTTAATCGCATGAGTTTGTTATATAGAAATCTTGTTACGAAAAATACGAAATACAACACCATTGATCAAGCTTTAAAATTTGTTATAATACCAACGTACAATCGGAAGGAAGAGGAATTAAACTTTTTTTAATTGAATTAGTGATCGATTACTATTTGTACTTATAAAAAAGAGATCAGTTATCCACACCATTGATTTGTGAAAATAATGTACCATTTGTCGAAGGAATTTCATCAAAAAGAATAGTGTATTGAACGACAAACACCAATAAGTGTCATGTTTTAAATTAAACTTCAAACCATACTTGAATATTTTTCAAACTCAACTGCTACGTTAAAATATTTCTAAAGGTTTTCAGTTTAATTTATCATGATAAATACACAAGAATGTTATTTTTCTTTCAAATGAAATAGGATTGTGATTGTTACATCGAGGAATTTCCATTTTCCGTGAAAGAATTATTTATGAAAAAGTGCTTATCCCTCAGCCATTTCCTTTTCCGACTTTCACCATCATATTGTTAATTGTCTAAAATTATTTACCGATTTTAAAAATTTCAAACCGAAGGATACGAGTGGAAAATAATTAGAACTAATGGTTTATTGGTGCTGGTACCATTAAGTAAATTTTCCGATAGTTATTCATTTTTGGTGCTGATACTAAGACAGTGAGAAGGAAAAACATTTCTAAATCTATTACAAACATTGTGACAAGTTGAAAAAAACCTAGCTGGTTTTTCTAGTCAACAGAGTTATAGTTTCTAATTGCTAGCATGAAAATACTAAATTATTTAAGTTAGCGCGATGACAGATATTCAATGAAAAGTTTATATACGAGCCGCTACCGTCTATACAGTTATTTCCACCTTTTAGAACTTCGATTATTGTGTATGCCATATAATTTATCGAATTTGATAATTTATCACGAAATTTGTGGACGTTCTATCATTGAGCCGATTTTAGTAATGAACGTTATAATATTTTGTATGCGCTTTTGATGAGACTGATGTGAACAAACAATCAATGATCTGACTGAAAATACTTGCATAAAACTAACTGCATTGAACTGATACATTTTTTGGGTGGAAGAAAAAATATCATTGATTCTTTGTTCTATTATGAGTAATCTTTGTGTGAATATGTAAGTTTCCTCGCCAATATAAGTAAACTTATCTAGTGATTTGATGATTATAATTAAAATAATTGACAACCTTAAGAGTTAACTATAACTAAAATTGAATTGATACTAGATTATAAAATACCATGTAGACTTCATCAATTAAAAGTGGAAGTCAATTGTTTTAATTCTATTGATTATTTTAACTTATTGGATTAAAATGTTACGTACATGTGATTATTATATGTTGATGTGAAATATGTAGATGAATGTATGAACTTTAATATGATTTTACTGATTTTGGAAAGTGAAATGATGAATCGGATTAGATATCGTTCAAGTTCAAATGTACAAATAATTAAACGTATATGTAAAGTTTATATTAAATTCTTATATCTGTACATTGAAACCACTATTAATTGATTGTTGGTCAATCCACAGGGTCAGTATACACAAAAGTTAATAGAAGTTACATTAATTGGAGAATCAAGTTAGATACACAAAGAAAGGGTCAGAAAATAATATTTTTACAGTCGCACTCCTCCAAAAGTAAAATTGAGTAAATGGCTTGTGATGATAAAAAATCGTTGTAGGTATAAATATTTGGTAAATTGTATATATTGTGTACGTAACAATGTGTAGGATAAAAATTGTGAATGGATGGTATAAAATTTTACTCACCGTCGTGATTTGCATGGACAACGGTTTGCGCCGTTTGCGTCTGCTTCGTATAGACTACCGGTTCTTTGGGTGGAATGTTTGTGTGGGCTACCGACACTATCGTCAACTCACGATTCCGCTTTTTTGGTGCGCTGTTCCATTCATTAATTCAATAAAATATAATTAAGTTAATTAATTCTTATGTCTATAATATATTTTGTAAAATAAAAATGTATTTGATGAACATTCAATTTCATTAATTCATCATACACATGCAACATCATTATATCAATGTTTTTATACCTGTGTGCTGAACTTAAACTACTTGGTTGTAAACTGGCATCTGGAGTCGCTGTGATACTCTGCTCCGGTGTAGCTAGAGAATTTGCACTAGATAAACTGGATAGCACCTCTGTTTAGAGAAATCAACATTATTTTGGCGTTAATGTAATTATAAGAAATATTATGATATCAAGGTATTACACTTAAAAATAAAATATACCTGAAACAGGAGCTACCCCAAGTGATGACAATAAGGCATCCACTTCTCTCTGTTGATCTGTATTTGTGCTCGCTGCTCTGATTCTTGCTTCTTCAACCTAGGAAAAAATTGTCATTTCAATAATTGAAGTTTTATTGTATTTATTTCAATTATTTATTATCCCTCACATCTTTTTGTTCTTTTTCTTTTCTTCTCCTTTCTTTTTCTTCTCTGATGGCTTGGAGTTTAGCCTTCTTCCTCTCCAACTCTGCTTTCCGATCAGACATCATTTTGTACAATATCTGTCAAAGAAGATAACAACTAATAAAAAAAATTTGTCAAACAAGAAAATCTTTTACAGACTACATATTAAAAGCCAACTACTTTGAGTCACTGCACTTATGTATGGTTATTCAACTGCAAGTAAATTCTCAAGCATATTTTTGTACACAGTCTACAGCATGTGTCCCAAAAATAGAAAATCTATAAATTAGCTTTAGAAAACTTTAAATTGTCCAGTGAAATGCAAAGTGAGTTTTTATACTGTCATACAAATAATTTTAATTTGCCGTCACTTTTCCATTGACGGATGAAATACGAATCAAAAGAAAATCAACCTGTCACAGGTATGTAACAGATACTAACGCGTGTGTATATATATGTACACTGCAATGTGTATATAGATGTAGCGTCGACGTAGTCGTACAGTCGGTGTTATATATAGTCAGTCAACAGTCGTGGTCGCAAACTTATTGATTTTGGGCAGTGTCTTTCGTACGCGCGATACTGCCTATACAGTGTCAACGCACTTCCACCCACGAATTCTCGTGCGTATTAACGACTTGAGCTTGTTCGTTTTTTTTCACTGGGTCTGCAAACGCGATATACTCACATCGTAAAATTAAAGTCCGATTTTATTGAAAAAGAATTGTTTTATCTCGAGAACGCCGATGTAATTCGCATGTCTACCCGCATAAACTTGGGGTGTGCTCTTTCTGTTGCCTTGCTGCTGCAGCACTGACTGCCGATTTGTATTGCAGCAGCAGCACACAGCAGCAGTAGACAAAAAAGCAAAAACAATCTGTGGGGGCGCGAGTATAGCAGGCTATATAATACACTGCGGGGACTGAGTAATTCGCGTGGCATGCAGTGCAGGCACAAATAGCATAATTAGAATCTCATGCGTGCTGCTGCTGCTGCTGCTGGAAAGGATGTAAAAGTAGGAAGGTGTGCGACGCTGCACATACAAGTATGCCGTCTGGCATATACATGTGAGCTATCTCTGCATGCCCATATACACGAAGGAATGTCATAATAACTGTTACTCCGTCTGAGCCGGAGATTATGATGTCACTTTAGAGATGCCACCAAGAGCACTTACGCTTCGTGTTTATGTATTTGATCGTGTTCCAGATGACTCGGGGAAGAGATAAAACTTTCTTCCTTGTGTATGGTTGATGTTTTGGAGTCGTTGTCAAAGAATCAAGCTTGACAGTAATCTACGACGCGAAGCACTCATGTATTCACAAAAAAAAACTTATTTTCACACAGGAACGATACGTCTGACTGAATGATGTACGCAACAGAGTACACACACGGCGGCACACGCGTCGTGTCGAGGAGCGGCGAACACGCCCGATCCACTTTTTTTCGTATATATACAAGACTCAGCTAAACTCGCGAGTTTGAGGTAACATGAGAAAAAAGTTCCCTAGGATGTATGCGCGACGTTTGCAGACGAGTCGCGACTAAGAGAGGTTACTCGTTACAGTCTCGAAATCACCATTATAATCGCATATTCGATATCTGCACGCGCGCAACATCCAAACGACTCCCTTTTTTTCGGATGGAGAAGATTCGCACGTTCGGTGTGTGTACAGTACACATACATGTATGAATGCATATGTGTATACGTGCTATATATGCGTATGTAGTCGCTGATACATAGGATAATGGTTGATGGTTTAACACGGCCACGACGCTGCTGCTGTTGCCGCTGCGGCGGCGTAAAATTCGCAAATCGCCGCGGCGGCGTGCAGAAAATTTTGCGCGCGCACGCGCATAGCCTTCAAAGCTTTTTGGCAGATATTTTTAATTTACTATATTATACTTGTTAGTTCTTTAGTGTTTTCTTAATCTTAAAAGATATCTCCACTTAGCAGAAGTATTGATGAAACAAAAAAATAAATAAATAAATAAATTTGTACAAAATAAAGTTTTTGTATTTTTCGAGAAAAAGTATTTATTCTCATTTTTTATTTACTCGTTAGCTTACAACCCCTCGTTGAGATATTTTCAATCAAGATAGTCGTAAAATTCTGTAATCTGCATGATAAAAATGGTTTTAAAATATTTATCGAAGTTCCTATGGGTAATTAAGTATGTAATCGAATTTTTTCCATTAAATTTATAACATATTAAGCCACGTCCGTTTTACTGTAATTATTAAATATGCTATTCATGAAAAATTGAGAGCGAGACTTGAAATAAAATCAAATCATAAAATTTTTCCTTGAATATTAATTAATGTATTGTGTTATCAATGTTAATAATGCGCTCGGAACGCGCTTAAGCGGCAACTAGTAGCGAGCTACATTATAGATATAGTCGATTCGTAATTAGTATGTAAAGTGTGGCAGACGATAGATACCCACTGCCTCGTTATAGCGAAGCAAGGAGTTGTATACATACTGACAGGTTTGAGAATTTTCGCACGCACTGCACTCGACAGGCCGTGACGAGCAGAGCAAAGCAGAGCGGAGCAGAGCGAGGTATACACGGCAGAGAGGAATAAAGGTGCTTATGCATGCATCACCTCCTTCTTCTTCTCCTTTTCCTCATCCCACTCGTTACCTACGTTCGCCTTTCTTTTACGGAGCTCTCCTGCAGTCGTCATCGCGTATGTTATTATTCAGATATGCACGCATGAGATCATGTACACAGAAGCAGCTCGCAGCAACAAGCTGACGGTGGGAAATTGCTGCGCTGCCGTAGGAGGAAGGATCATCGTCTTCGTCGTCTAGTTATGGTTAGCGGTGCTGCAGTAGGCCCGTTTTATACTTTGACGCTTTATCGTAGCCTGTTGTTTTGTCATTGTCGTCGTCTTCGTCGTCGTCTTCGTTGTGCTGAATGTCAATGCTCCTGATCTGAGAACCAACATGAACTGGAGCTGCTGCTGCTTCTGTTGTTGGCCCTTCAAGTAGATTTGGCTTCGATTACAAGCACTTTTTGCATCATCTATGAATTTTGGAGTTTTAAATCGCATTAATAGCAAGGTGGGTGCATTGACACGTAGTTTGTTTTTGGGTCGTGAAATAATGTGAAGTATTGAATCGGCTCATTTGACAGTTTGTTACTTCTGCTGTTTGTTTTGAATTCAGTCATGAGAATTTTAAACGCCCCCACATTCTATTTAAGTGTAAAGTGTTGATAGATTGTAAATTTGTTAGCGTATGTGCTGTATTGTCATAATCATTTCATGTAATAACTTTTAGAGAATTGGAGACAAAATGTACTCGGAGTGGGCATCGCTTAGTATGCTGATACAGCAGGGGACTGATGACAGTCAAAGCGTTCTTGAAAAATTTGCTCCTGGTGTTGGCAGAGAAGTAACGTTGTCCATTGTCAGACAACTTGCGACCAATCTTGGCATTGCTCAGGCTGCAGAAGCTAGTCCTCTCAACACAGATAAAGAAGTACAATGGTGCATGGAAGTTATTTGTTTTGGTTTGTCTCTGCCCTTGACTGAACATGACACTGTGAGAGACTGCGTTAATGTGTACTGCGAATGGCTCTCTGCCTTGTACACTTCACCTAAAATATCAGTGCCTAAGCCAATAGCGCAAGATCCCAATTTCTATGCTAGAAGAATAATTGGACATTTGCATAATCTTTTTGTACCTAGGAAAGGAGAAGGTAAATAAATTTAATATTATCAAAACTAATTTTTTGTAGATATTTCCAAGATATAATGTATCTGAATAAATCTCTGTTAATACTGTAAATAATAGTAGGGGTGATTGTTATTTAACTAACTCTTAATGTTTAACAAATGATTAATGAATAGTATTAATAGTATTAATAATAAGTCTGTAATTAACAAACATATGTAGTTAAATCTAACTCTTTTCTTTCCTAGTTTGGCCATTTTTATACCAGGATTCGGGTAACTCTATACTTATTTTGCATGTCTTATGTGTTTGGTTATTTTCTATTAATCTTTTTAATCACAAAATTACTTATCATAAATTTTATTTTTAGGATCTGACACAATCAATAAACAAGCAGTATTATGTCATAGAGTATTAAGAACATTACAGCAAGTAGCTAGAAGTTCCACTACTTTAGACAGAGAAACATGGGAAAGTTTACTTTTATTTTTAATCGGTATTAATGATGCTCTCTTGGCTCCACCTGCAATCAGAGAAGATACAGGGGAACAGTTGTGCGAAAGAGTCTTAGGAGTTCTTTTAGAGGTAAAGCAGTTACTTCGATTTTTAAAAACTTAATTTTTTTATATAATTTTATATTCTTTTCCTTTTTTTCAGGTATGGCTTGTAGCATGTGAGCGAAATTTCCCATCACCTCCTTTATGGAAAACCTTACGAGAATCATGTCTACGATGGCGGCATCGTTTATCTTTAATAGAGCAATGGAATCGTGTTTGTTTAGCACTAACAGCTCGTCTATTACACATAATGTATGGACCAATGTTTCCAGAATTAAAAATAAGTGAGTACAAAGACAATTCTTGTCAATCATTTATCACAAATTGATTATTAACAATTTTGAAAATTTGTAGGTGAAGAAGATTCTCAATTAGTCTCTAGTAAAATGTCCAATGAAGCCGTCTCTCAAGCTTGGTACAGGCTTTTGCGTACTATTGGAGATCCTGTAGACTTATGTCGTCCAGCTGTAATTTCACAGACTCAAGCTTTTTTAAGATATGCAATAGCTAGTCCCACTGTTGTCGATCCTTGTCAACATCCTTGTCTCCAGCAATTACCTTACATCTTTCTGAAAGCAATCAAAGGCATTGCTGGACAAGTTGATGCATTTTTAGGTATGTGGATAAAAATGCTAATAACTCCCTATATGAGTTACTGACACATTACACTGTAAAATTGATAATTGTGACTACTCTTTTCTGAAGAGCACAGGTTTTTGGCTGTTAGTTAACGTACATTTTTAAAAAATGTTTTTCAACCAAAGTATTTAACAGTTTTACTTATTAACAACACAATGGTATTTAGTTAAATGATATTTATTGGCTTTCAAGCACTATTCCTGTGGAATTATTAAAAAAATTAAAGAGTAAATAGTTAACAACTATAATTAGAAAAACTGTATTAGTTATTAGATAGACACTACTATAATTAAATAACTTGATAAATACACCGAAAAAAAAACAAGACAAAAACTCCAATGAAAGTGGTGGCGGTACGACCTTCTTTACCTTTGATCTGCAGGAATCACTCAGGCTTGCTGCTGGGAGGATTGCTGCGTAACGACGAATGCCTCTGGGCCCGCAAGTATCGAGCGTATTGCCAGCAGTGGTAACCAGCAGGTTCATTCGACACCAACTCCACCGACCCAACGTAGACTCGCCAAGAGCTTTAGCGTCACACCCTCTGCTGTCACTAAGGGTACACCACTATAATTGCACCAAAAAAACAATTAGTACACCCGCACTTGGGCCAAAAATAGTCATTGTCTTGCTTTATTTATCTGTCTGTTTTTTAAACTCTATTTCGCTTTTATTTTTCTTTCTAAAATGCACTGTGATTTGTGTATAGTTGATTGAGTGTTTTTAGTTTTTCCTACTTAGAAAGCTTTTATTTAAAAAGATTTTAATTGTAACAAAATTCTTATAATTAATATCACATCTCATCATAGGTATTCCAAAGGCTTCGTTGATTGGCCTAACAACGAGTAGAGTTACGAGCTCATCATTGATCAGTACAAATTCTGGGCCTTCCTCGTCGTCTAGTACAACTTGTAAGTAATTAACAATAAATATGTTCTTATTGAAAACATTTTTATTATTTTTTTTTCATTATCATTTCCAGCTATTGTATCATTAAGTCAAGATGTGAGACCCCCATTAGCGTCCGGGCGACCCAAGTGCAATAGTATTCTTCATTTATTTGGAGAATGGCTTTTCGATGCTGCATTTATTGGTACTGATGGGTGGACTCAGCAATCTCCTCGTAAGATTTTCAAATTTTGCTGTTACAAAGATGAAAAATATAAATGCAATATAACTTTATTCGTTTTATATAAGAGCCCAACAATGCTCCTAAACGGCCAGCTTCGGTATTAGTCGATGGTCCGAATTCTCTTCAAGAGGGTCACATGACGGAACTTCCAGCATCTCTCAACATCGATCGTTATGAAGCTGGAAGAGCAGAGGCCATGGGTACCTTGTGTCGAATATTCTGTGCCAAAAAAACTGGAGAAGAAATTTTGCCCGCTTATTTGGCAAGATTTTATCTGGCTATGAGCCATGGTTTGAAAATTAAAAAATTTAATGAGGTTGGTTTTTTGAAGCTCTACCCATAGAAATTCAAAAACTTAAAATAATCACACCGAATAATTTTTCAGGCAAAAGAGTGTCCCGAAACACTGGCCAGTATTCTCATTAATTCTGCCGATTTATTCCGTCTCGATTTGGATGGCGTGCAAGTATTAGTGCCACACGTTCTGGCCGCATTGGAACTCGTACTTCCAGAAAAAGATTTACGACTCAAATCAAATTCCATATCGAAGGTTGAACTTCACAGATCGTCTATTCATTTGCTTTTATCGATGCTATCGTTGCCGCTGCATTTCCAAAATTTACCAATCAAGGAGATACCCGCGTCGTCGACAGGTTCACACGAAAAAACTCCAATAACTTTTGCCCAATTGAAACCGCGACTCATGAACCTGTTGATAAACGCGATACAAGTCGAGGTCGATCCACAAAATACACACATGTTATTGGGTGGCTTATTGCTGAGTGTTCAAGACTCGGCGGCGTCTGAAGAAGTAGACCAAGTTACACAACTGGATAGTAATATATCAAATGAACCATCAACTAATTTGTTGTCATCTGGTAATTCAAATTATTTTCATGAATCAATTATATTTTTGGGTTTGCTCATTTCATTCATCTACTGTGAAAGTTTACATTTTAAATTATTTTTTCATACATCCTTTCATATTTTACGAAATGCCCTTTTTTATGAAATCTTTCATAATACATTTGCACGATTTTTATATATTATATCTTTCATATATCATTAAACGTGTGCGAAGACTCTTATATAATCATATATTTTATAATTGAACATTTTTGATTCGGTAAAATTATACAAGCATCGTGAGGATGAATCATATCCATATATATTGATAAACTAAAATTTCGGCTGTGCATGCATATACACTTGATTATTGTTGGTACGCTTCTCTAACTTCATACGTTATTGTTTTTTTGTGTTTCTGCTTCCATTGTGCATTCATTCTGCTATTGGCCTGTTTCTACGAAAAAAAAACGAAAAAAAATTCACTCGGGTATAGTTTGCACCAGCGACACAACCAGTCAGATAAGCATATCCAGCGATCTGCGCTCTCTTGGCGACACATCCGACATTGCTATGCTTCAAGAAGAAAGCGTATCGTTTGGTAAATATTTATGCTACTATTTTTTTCTGGCGAATGTGTATGATTGAATTATTGAAGTATTAAACTTACTTTTTTTTATTCACGCCTTATGACGTTAAGTTAATGATATGCTTGCACTAATTATAATAAATTTTATGTTTTTGCTACAATGTAAAAAGTTACAGGAGTAAGGGCGATGCTCCAAAATATGTCAATACTTTTTATCAATTGTCAGATTAAACGATGTTATACTTTTTCAGACTCGGCTCATGCCCTTTTTGTACGAGCCACGTATTTAGTATGTCACAGACTTATATCATCATGGAAAACAGATCTGAATATATCTTTGGCAGCTTTAGAAATGTTATCTGGTTTAGCAAGAACACGCATTCGTGAGACCGGTAGGTGAAAGTAAAATTTCCAGCAGATGAAAAAATATAACAATTGGTTACTACAATTTTCAGATTCATTAGAATGCAAACGCGCCGTGAAGTGGCTGTGCGACTTTATATCTTACCAGTGTTACCGACCACCTCCGGCACACTCGAAGGATCTGCACTCGTCGATCGTCGCTGCCTTTACCTGTCTCACTACTTGGCTAACAGCGCATCCTCAACTTTTACAGGTACGATCAGTAAAGAAATCTTCAAAAATCATAATTACTCAAAAATTGTAATTGCAATGTTTCAGGACAAAGAATGTCTAGCCACGGTACTGGAAGTCGTCGAACTAGGCGTATCTGGTTCTAAATCCGTGGGCAAACCTGGCGAAGCAGTAAAAATGAAAGACGAGAAGGAATTGAAGCCGGCGTCGATGCGCGTTCGTGACGCTGCCGATGCGCTACTCACTACCATTCTCGAGCAGGTATAAATACTATTGCCTAGCGCAAATAATCTAAATAAATAAGAAATTTCGCCGATCGGTCATTATCTTATGGATGGAAAATTTGGGTGCATCATAAATCAGTTTTCCGATCGTAAATTTTGCACCGCGATGATTATATAGTGTTTTTACGAGCGACGGTGCTTGACCGAGCTCGGCATCTTGGCAAAGTTCTTGACAACTGGTTTCTTCGCATTATCTCTCGCGACGGCTTATTTTCATTCTAAACTCGGTACATTATTTATCGAAATTATTTTATCAAAACTCCTTGCGCAGGTCGGCTACTTTCCAAGCGTCTGCGGAGCCGAGTCTCTTTCATCTCTCCTCGATGAGGTCTCGCTGCTGCGTCACTGCAACAGCTGGGCCGGAGGTCAAATCGCGCGCGAAGCCGTGGTCGAGCGTTTCCGCTACTTCGTGGCCGATAACGCGACTATGCTCGCCTTGCTGGAGGAGCCGCTGGGCAACGATCAGGACCCCCAGCCCACGGTCACGGTGCTGATTCGTGGCCCGTTCGGACGTCACGCTTGGACGATGCAGTTGAGGCATTTGCCGCGGCACAGGTCCGTCGCGAGGAGCACCAACACGAATCCAGGAAGACCATTGCCACTCGGCGATGTGCAACAAACGCCGGAACACAAGCCTCGATTCTTCCCAGATAACGTCGATAAAATACCGCATTGCAAAGTGTAAGCTGCCTTGTAATCATTTTCTTCCCCTTCATAAGTTAGGCATGAGTAGAGTAAATAACACGATTTTTTTTTACTTCTCAATAGAGATGACTCCATACCTAGCTTGGAAGCGGTCATGAACGAGAGCGAATCGATAAAAAATGAGCATCAAATTCTGCATCAATTGCTCGACTATGCAATTGCCAGTGAGAAAAAGTCCAATGAAGAGAATGCCAAGCGAGTCGAATCGGAAAGATTGGCCGAGTGCTCGTCGCCTAAAATCTGTCACGATTTCCAAACCGCTCGACTGTTTCTCAGTCATTTCGGCTTTTTGAACGTCGAATCTAGCGATGAAAATAATTCCTCTGGCCTGTCGGGTTTGACAGCTTTAGATCCGACTATGGCCGGCTTCGCTGCAGACTTGGAAAATCTCGATCACATAAGCGCCAGAACGTGCGACACGGTGCACGTGTTTTACGTTAAAGCTGGACAGACCGCGCCAGAGGCTATTTTGGCTAATGTGGTGAGTGTGTCTTTTTAAATTTATATTACACATTTAAGAAACCTCTCGAGAATTATGTTCAGTACTTTAAATGACGATTACGATCCGCAAATAGTTTGGAAGTGTTTAGTATTGCAGCTTGTGTGACTCTTTAATACATTTTTTATTTATAACGTTCTTGGTATTATGAGCTTTCATTAGCGAAATGCTAATTTTAACTTTGAAAGAGCGTGATTCACACTCATTTTCACAGTCTATCTATATTACAAATACATATTATTATTCATTTTTTTTCATTACTTTCAGCTACACGAGAGCAACGTATCGTCGAATTTTCTTGAATTTCTCAATACGCTAGGATGGCCGGTGTACGTATCGTCTCACGCGGGTTGGACGGGCCACGTAAGAACGTCTTGGCGCTCAACATCGTCGTCGTCGTCGAGCGACGCGGCGAACAGCAACGGCAACAATCCAAGCGACGATAACGCAGAACACGGCGGGGCTCGTTACAACGGTCAAAGCCAGGTATTGTACTGGGCAGACGTCAGCTCGGAAGTCGCCTTCGTCGTGCCAACTCTGTCGAACAGCGCGGCTTCTGAGAGTCTGCCGCCCGCCGATGGTAATTACAACGAGAGCAACAATGGTGAGTGAAAATAGCTCTCGTGACGCTCACTCGCGCTCAACGAGGAAAATTCACGCGCGATTCGGTTAAACGCGAAAAACAATTCAATTTTAAATGCGTGTGTCAGTGAATGCATCTCGTGGGAAACATTTTGCGGGAGTTTATGAATTCCCCCTGCGTGATTCAGCCTAGCGTGACGAAGATATCCGTATGCGTTCGTTTAACTCAGCCGCGAAAGAATTTGAAAATTTACAACTCGAGAACGCTCGTTGATTCATTAAATTATTGCTCCTCTTTCTGCATTAATAACATTATTTAAATCCCTTTTTCGCTCGTTCGATGCAGTTTGGTTCGAGCGATGCGTCAGCGTCGGCGGGGGCGCCCATGCTTTTTCCAATACGTCAGCGAGTCAGCCGAGAGCAATGTCCTTGGACTTGGATAAACAATCGTCGAGTTTGGCCTCGGCGGGATCGACAGCAGCAGCGACGCAACAAACCAACGAGCCGACGAGGCCTCGCAGGACGACGAAACCTCCGTTCCCCGCGCAGACCGACACCAGAATCATGGTAGTCTGGTTGGAGAGCTATGAGGATTTCTCTCAGTTTCCCATTTGTAAGGATGATGATTTTTATTTCGTCGCGTGGATGTTTTTATTATGACGATTAATATTTTCACGAGAGCGCGTTGATGACTCGGTGTTTAGTTAGCGGTCAACATTTGAAATAGCCAACTGAGCACGACGTCGTCGTGTATTATTATGAATGAAAAGTGAAATAGCGAATGAGGTAACTCTCGTGTTGAGTCTCTCTAGAGAGAGTTATTTTCTGCAGAGTTAACGCATCGTAAAAATAAAAACCAATTTGACGCGAGTTCATCGCACTCGACGATGAAGTTTACGTACATAATAATACACGCACGGATAAGCATTTATAAATGTACAAAAATGAACGAAAAAACAAAACAAAACATTTTTTTAGCTGGCCTACTGCCCCATACGAGTACTGGCCTGGATAATTCGAGAATACTTCAAGCTTGCGACGTGCACGTTATTTATCTGCAAGCCCTGGCAAGCGGTCTGATGCGCGTCAAGCTCCAGGGCCCGACTTCGCGTATGAATCTCGCGACGCCCCTGATCGATGGCATGGTCGTTTCACGGCGCGCCCTGGGCTCCCTCGTCCGGCAAACTTGTCTCAATATAGGACGAAGAAAAAGACTGGAAAACGATAGGTAAGCAGCGTCGAGAGCGACTAATGGCGACTCGTTTCGGCCAATTTGCGCGGGCGGCAAGAGTTAATTTCGTTTGCGATTTCCTTTTTCAGCTATCATCCGCCACACGTAAGGAGGCGGCTGAAAATACAAGACATGGTGCAGAAGTACAAGCGAAATCTGCAGCCGCCCGAATTGTTGACATTGTTATTTAATAGCACGCAGATGTAAGATAGGCAGATATATATATACATATATTTTTATTTATGCAGCAATTACTTGTGATATATTATTATTACTATAATATAATTTTTGTCAGGCAATAAACTTGTCAAACTTACTATCAATCTTATTGATTTATACCTGCAATTCCAATTGAATATTAATGATAATTCTCGGGACTATAGGACAGATATAATGGGAGTTAGTTTACTCGATGCTTTTGTATTAATCTATTGACAAAGCTATTAACTTTAACGCGTTGATCAATCATAGGAAAAAAAACGTACTATAAAGGCGAATTGATCAACTATAACGTGAAAAAAAATGAAATTATCATCGATAAGTACACCAATTGACTCTTTCTTTTATTCTACGTGTAATGAGGAATAATTGAATTCACAAACATATAACGTCTACTAGGAAGTAAAAAATTATGCTTGGATCTTAAAAATTAAAGTTTCATTAGACTAAACTTTAAAATAAAAAGTTACCAAAAATGGCAGGAAAATTCGAATCGATCGAAAAATTTTACGACCAACCTTTTTTCGCTTTGAATAAAGTTACTTTTAGAATGTCGGGATGGTGGCCGTTTCAAGAGACCAAAAAACGGCAAATGATTTGGAGTTTTGTTTGGTTTTGCATCGTCACAGTCGTCATCCCAGAAGTACCATAATATTCAAACACTTCTATGTTAACTTAATTAGCTTACGATTATTCAATTTATTCATACACTCAGGTAATTTATCTAATTCAAATTATCAAGGACTTGACAAAGGTAATCGAATGTTTCATGGCCCTGACAATTACCTACGGTGCATTCACCATGGCGTTCAATGCCTGGCACAACAACGACTCGGTATATAATTCTCAAACTTTTTTCACGCGAATCTAGCATTTTTTTATTCTTTTCCAAAATTCATTTCACGTATAGCTGAAAAAGATCCTCGAGCACATCTACTCGAACTGGGAAAATCTGCGCGACGAGCAGGAGCTGCGAATATTCACCGATCGCGCGACCATCTCGAGGCTCGTGAACATAGTCTATGCTCTGGCTGTGTTTTACAACATCATGATACACACGGTGTCACCACTGATTCCACCCGTCGTCGACTGGTTCATGATCGGTAACTGGACGAGGCCCGAGAAAAATCTGCTCGAGGTCGAGTATCTGTTTCTCGACCCGGACCGGTATTATACATTAATTTACGTTCACGGCGCGCAAGCTGGATTTCTCGTTGTGTTCGTTATCGTCACCCACGATACGTTCTTCATGACGATAACTCAGCACTCGTGCAGCATGTTTACGCTTTTAGGGTAATAATACGACGCGCTCTGTTTTTCCGCGAGGCTCGAGATGTATTTTCACGAGTTGTAATTGCAGGCACAGAATACGCAAGATGGACGAAGATATTTTGAAGAGAAACAGACGCCACTCTTACGCCATGCAAAGAGTCAAAGAAATCATATTTTTCCATCGAGACTGTCTCAGGTTCTGCTGAAATTATTTTCATTTTTCATTTTGAAGCAAATGACTTGATTATAACTCCTTTCGAAACTGAATGTGCTTTAATGTAGATTCGCTCAACTGTTGGAAGACACGATGAGCGTCATGTTTTTATTTCAATTGTTTCCGAGTGTATTAATGATTAGCGTCGTTGGAGCTCAAGTAAGCTTGTGTTCTATTATAGTTCATTAATAGTAAACGATCGAGCAAATGATTCTTTCTATCGTACCGCAGGCAATGATTCGTGCCCAGGCAATCGAAGAATTGATCAAATTCGGATTCATATTTATTTCCATGATAGTTCGTTTGTTCTTCATTTGCTGGTGCGCTCAAAGTATCATGGACAATAGCCTCGTAGTAATGTCATATTTGTAAGTTGATTCTAAATATTTTTGAGTTTGGTATTTTTATCGTGATCCATGCCTTGAAAAATTCTCTTAGAGCAAATACGAGGTGGTACGAGTATCCTGAAAGCTCGAAAAAATTGTTCCAGCTGATGTTTATGAGATGCTCAAGGCCTTCTTATCTGACGGCCGGCAATGTATTTACTTTGAACTTCGTTACTTACGCTGCGGTATAATAAAATGCAAATTGTTTTTTTTTTTTTTTATCGAACAGATATTTTTCATTACTATTACAGATGATCAAAACTTCCATGTCGTACTTGACGATGATTCTTCAAACGCAGGAATAAAATCTCTAACGAATGGAGCAAAGAAACTAATAGTTATTTTGCCGAGATGAACACTCGAGTCAAAATTGAAATTGTAACAAATAGTTATCCACGTATTTTGTACTCTTAGTGAAAATTGTCACGTAAAACTTACACTCTTGTACGAAGACTCTAGCGTAGATGTATCAATCAATTTAATGCAATGTAATCAATGATGTCGTATTTTATAATAAAGTGAAACATCGTATGGTAAAATGTGAGCTAACGACAATATGTTCCTTGCCAAAAGGTAAGTGTATGAGTTACGATGTATCATGTTACGAGAAATTTTGAGCATTATATATTTCACGAAATATTTTGCGCCTATGCTGCGAGCGTAGCATAAATCACGAAAGGGGGAACCTATGTCGGTCATTTCCGCGTGTGTACGAATGTTTATTTTAACCGTAATTGATCTCATAATATCTCTCGATGATCTAGATGTATCGGTAATTAAACGAAGGAAAATAAACACTTGTTTCACTATCCGCCAACTATATACAAACTTATCTTCCCAGTGAAGGAGAGAAAGAAAAAAAGAAGTCAATAGATTTTGTGGGTGTAAAGGCGGAAGTGGCGAAATCAGCCCGCGATCGACGAAAAACACCATCGAAAAATTCCTCATATCGAAGAAAGAGAGAAAGAAATAAAAAGCTCACAGCCTGAGATTGGGTCGTCTCTCGAGAGTGATTCACCCGCACAAGTCGAGCCGCGAATCTCGAAGTTTCGCCATCGCAAATACAGACATACTTTACGCGCCGATATTTCCTTGCGAGTAAAGCTTCAACTCTCTCTCTCTCTCTGTTCGAAAGCTCTCTTCCAATATTAGAATAACCCTGATGACGATGGCTACTGCTGATGCTTACCCCACTTGCAAGTACTCGTGCTCGATGATGATGATGATGAGCTTCGCTTTGCGCGCGCGCGCGCCCGCGAAATCAAGGCTACTTTTTTTAACTTCAGAGAAAAGCGATGCGCGCGGGGGGCCGCCGTGGTATATGGCAGCCTGTTGCTGTTGCAATGATCCATATTTATATATAACACGCATCGGAGTTTCGGCCGATTGGTGCACGATCGTGTAAACGTATAAAACGCCCGCGGCCCATCGACATCGGCATCATTTCAGTCTCTGATCTCTGACCGTGAGCTTCGAAGAGCTTACTTTACTTACTTTACTTATCCACAAGCACAAAACAACAAAATCGACTTCAACATGTCTCTCGAACGTCAAGTCCGCATGAAGGTATATTCTACTACTACACTACAGTGCCATTGATAATTTTTGGTGTCGTGATAATATTTACTCAGTGTTTTCTTAGTTTGTGATCGTTTACATAGGGCTTTTGAAAAAACAAAACAAAATAAGTTCGGTGTTTTTACAACGTTTTCTTGTCCCGCAGATCATGTCCAAGCGCAACCCCGAAGAGGAGCGCGAGGCACAGCAGTGGGTCGAGACCGTGCTCGGCAAGAAGTTCCCCGCTGGTATGCCGATCGAAGACGTCCTGCGCGACGGCACTCAGCTCTGCGAGCTGATGAACAAAATCAAGCCCGGCTCCATCAAGAAGATCAACACCTCCGGTGGAGAGTTCAAGATGATGGAGAACATCAACAAGTGAGTTTTTTCCCCCTTTCGATCTTCAATTTTATACTCGTCATAAATTATAATTTTTGAGATAAATCATCGAGCTGGAGTGTCGTTGAAAACTGGCAGCGAAAGTGAATTATTGTTCATAAAACTGACGAGTAAAAAAAAAATTTTGGCATTGTTTCAACGCACAAATGTAGTCATTCGGTATTTTAAACGATGAAAGAATGTGCAATGTATCATATAGGAGCGGCATAAATACCGATCCTCGATCGATCGGAAAAATCTGAAAATATGTTTTGAAAACTTTTCCTTGACACGGCGAAATTGTCTATTAAACCAAAGAAGGTTACGCGCGGGTACGTATCTTAGATTTCATGAAAAGTCTCTAGTCGCGAAGGCAAAAAGTCATAACGATCTGCTAATAAAATCTCGTCGCGTCACCCAGCGCACGGTCTGGCAAAAAGGCATTAATCCATCGACAAGACACATCCCATTAATTTCATAAATAGTCTGTGAAATCCGTCCAATTTGGCAAGACTCGAAAAGCTCGTCATATCTCTCGGGTTCTGTACAAAGTCCGCTTCTTTCTCGGCTGCATGTGTAGACTGACGCGAGGTTTAATGTTGATGATGCGACACTTGCCCCCGGTGCACAACTGCACACACGCATACACGAAGCGTGCCATTACTTTTAATTTCACGTGGCAATTAAATTGCAGATTCCAAAAGGCCCTGATCGAGTACGGCTTGTCCGACGTCGACGTTTTCCAGACCGTTGATCTCTGGGAGAAGAAAGACATCGCACAGGTCATCACAACCCTGTTCGCTCTCGGTCGCGAGGTAAGTTTCCGAGCTTGCATGGCGACAAAACAAAAAAATCGTTTCGTACGTGCAAAATTTCATTTAATTTTTTCCCCTTATAGACCTACAGACACCCAGAATACACAGGCCCACATCTAGGACCCAAGCCCGCCGACGAGTGCAAGAGACAGTTCACCGAAGAGCAATTGAGAGCCGGCGAGAGCGTCATCGGTCTCCAGGCTGGCAGCAACAAAGGCGCCACCCAGGCAGGACAAAACATGGGTGCGTCCCGCAAAATCCTCCTCGGAAAATGAAGCGATTATTCAATTTTTCTCAACCATAGATGCTTAGTTTTATATTAGATTTATGTAGAAAATTAATGTATCGAAAAAAATTCATTCTTGCATTGTGATTTTGGAGGTACGACGGAAAAGGACGCATTTTCATCCAGCTCGATCTCTATTATCGCGTTTGATTATGTATACACTTTTTACGTACGAGTTAAGTTTAATTTAATTTATGTGTGGTTTTTATCACGATAATCATTGTATAACACAAAAATTGTGCGACATTTTTTTTTGAATAAAAAAAAAACAAATAGATTATTTATCATAAAAAAATCAACACGTTATATTCATTTCATTTCCGATTGACAGAACTATTTCCCGAATGTTTTATTTTCTCCAAAAAATTGAAAATTTACAAGCGGAACTCGGATCGGAATCGAACATCCAACTTGTTCGAGAAGTCTTTTTGACGAAACAGAGCTTTTTTACACAAGAATCTCAAGCGAAATTAAAAATATACATATTTTTATAAGAAATTCTGCACGCTAAGAACCATCCATCTTCCGAAAATTTCAAATGGGTCAGCGAACGTAACGTAACATTTCCGACGATATATTTCCAGATTCCATAGGAATTTCGCGCAGCGACGAACGAAAATAGTTCTCCATATGGCGTATTGTATTACGCACATATACACACTTAAAAACGAAGCAACGTTTCTTGCATCGCGATTATCATTTATATGCTTCTATTTGCTCAAGAAAACGCGAAAATCGTGCGGACGCGCACGCAACTGCCGTAAGCCGCCTTGTTGGAGAAAAGTTTACTTTGGCCGGCAGCGAATTTGAGCTTCTCATTTATTTTCAAATAATTCGGTAAACTCCAGATTTTCAGACGCCCGTCGACACTGGGTTAAATTTAGAGCCTTTACAAACAGTAGCGGGTGAGCTTGCAAGCACGCATTTGCATTTGCAGTCAAAGGTTTACGGTAGCGGTCGAGTAAATACTTTTTTGTAATATTTTTTATCTCGAATTCGAAAAAATTGATAGTAATCGATATAAACTGTACGAAAGATAGAAAAGATAATGAACTGAAAAAATTTATGTCGTGATTTTTTCTTATCTTTAGAAAAAATGATTTTCAACTAATGCTTTAGATAAAAAGAGATAAAATTCGAATGACGTAATTAATAATAATAACAAATTGTTCAGCAACTTATTCAATTCTCTATTTCTCATCCATTCTCGAACGTAAAATTATTGCAAATGACTAGTTGCAACGGAGATGAGAAAGCATCGATAACGTAGAAAATGCTCGTGCTCAACGATCGATACGTTCCAACGAGGTACCATCATGGGTAACTTCCAAGCTTTTAACGATAAACTCATCTTCTACTATATCCGACCAAAATAAAAACGAAACTCGAGCGTTGACAAAATTTTGTTGAAAAAAAAAATAAAGCTCAACTTTGTTTTACATATAATTCGAAAGCTTTTTCGAACTAATATTTTAGTGTTTGTATCGGAGGTAAGAGCAGGTATTTCTTACAATAGAATTTTTCTCCTATAGCGAAAAGTTTAGTCGTCGGCTTTTCTTTTCCTTTGAAATTCGTACGCTATGTTGAAGCCAACGAGACTACACTCAAACATCAGTGGATAAAAGAATTTTTATTCTCCATCTTTTAACGCGGTGATACACAAGGTAAGAAAACAAAAAAAGGTCCTCGAGCGAAGTAGCGTTTACATCGAAAGTATAAGTTTAAGTATCAAAGGAATTATTATACAATGCAAAGCTCGAGTGGTTCTCTCGTAAACAAGCTCGTAAACAAAAATCATGCCAAAAAGTATCGAAACTCAAGCGAACATTCGAAGCAGCGTATATAATACATAGTACGAGACGGAAAGTTACCGCAAGACTCGAGACCCGCACTGCACTTGCGAGCAAGTATGAAAATTACAACAACTCGCACGATACGTCGCTGCGAGCTTTCGGCTGCTGTGTATGCGGCTTACCACTGCTACTGCTGATCGTCCAGTTTGTATGTATAACTACTTTTGTGAAGTTTCGGATGAAAATGCCAGCGATACATGCACATAAGCGCGTGCTGCTGTGCAGAGGACATAATTCAAAATCTATCAAGCGTGGATCGAGCGCTAAAATGGCTCATTGGCAAAGTAGAGAGATGCGCGCACAGCCACGGGTATATAATATGATGCAAAAAGCAAAATCGGTACGAACGCAAGTTTCAATAAATATCATCCTTGAATATCTATCGAGCTTGCAGTGAGCTTTTTTGCTTCGAGAAGTTAAAAAAAAAGTTAAGTACGTAAAGCTTAGGTTCATCGTCAGTATACGGATTTTGGATTCGTGTATCAATCGTGTCTGACGCTTTAACATCGAATTCAATGGCGTTTCGACTCTATACTAATCTTTCATAATACGTGCGCTGCGCCGTTATATCATAGGTTTAACGCACGAGTACGGTACGGCATACCACATTTCGCGCATGGCCGCCGGCCAAGCAATTTCATAATGCAATTTTCGCAATAATATTTACACGCACGGATCGAATGCATCGCGCGCGCATTACTCACTCATTTTTTTTCCGCCTGCTCTATAATATATCTATATCTACATGCGTTTATAAGTTGCAATTTTCTTCGCGGGTACAACACGAGTCAACCATCGCTTCACTCAAAGATCGTAGTCATGAGCACGAAACGCTACATTATCATGAGGATGTAACTCGATGAGGAAATTTTTTTGTCGCATCGATGTTCTTAGCACTGAAGGCGCGTCGACGACGCGCGCACGCACGACTTAATTATAGGTGAAATATTGCGTGCGTGCGAAATATCCTACACGCGCGCACGGCTAAAGCCAAAAATAAAAATGCGCGAACTGCAGCAGCATCAGCAGCGGCATTTTTCAGCCTGCACGATGATCGCGTGGGCGTATACGTGTATTATAGAATATATGCTGCGCGTCAAACCATCCGTATATTATCTCGTCGCATACATGTATGTATATGTGTGAGCTGAGGCTCGCAACTCTTCTTCTTCATCGTCGTCGTCGTCGTCGTCGTCTTCTTTGCAACTGTCTGCATACATATTATGCGCGTCTCTGTGTATTTTCTCCATTCTATCTTTAACTTTGGCGTTTCGAGCCTGCGCGCGACTGTGTAAGTGCAACGCACATACACGTACAACCGATTCGAGCCATAAGGCTTCGTTGTAGCGCGGCGTCGCTGCAGCTGTGCGCGACTTCGCGCCGCGATATTATGCTAACGACCAAATTTCGCTCGAAAGCTCACCGCCGAGCAGAGATTTTCATCTTTCTGTATTATGCTCGCGTACACCGGGTGCGGTGGCGAGCGATACAAAAATCGAATCGCTAGCTACACACGGCTGTTACTGATTTTTTCCATCGGCTTTCTTTATACGTGCTATACAAGTTATAGAATTGGCACGGAAAATTGTGTGGAAAAGTCATTAAGAGAGATCGTGGGGCGCTCGAGGCCGCGCGCTGCACTGTGTAAAATCGCGCGCGCCCACTCGCCGCGCGAAAAAGCTCCGCACAGCCATACTACGCGTGTCTCTATGTTTTTGTATCTTTTCGACCACTATACGTTTATATTTTATTATAACTCAATGCTGTTAGCCGACGTAAGACGTATTACGTGTGTTGTGTGTGTGTGTGCTTGTGCGCGCACCACGATGCCGAGATATTCATAACATTTTTCGCAAGTACACGAGAGCTCGCGGGGCTCTGCATATATTTATACGGATTTTCGCGTTGTGTTATACATATGAGCGTATTATACGTATGGGCGCAATCTTTCGTATATTTTACATAATATAATATAAATGTCACACACAGTATTCAGAGGGTGTATGTATGCTAACATTCCACACTGGCCGTATTTCAAAACTTTCGACTATTTTCAAGCGATGTGCTCTCTCTCTCTCTCTCTCTCTCTCACTCTTGTTTGTAGATGTGTATTCTATTTTTTAACTTTAGCTATTTATACATGAAAGCAGTTCACTCGTTTCTGCGTTTGTGTATGTGTGTGTGTACCTGCAAGCTTCTCGTGAATTTCAACTTTTGGAATAAATATTATATGCATATCGTTCGAGCATGTATGCGTGCAGCTCGCGAGTAAACGCGTATTATGTAGGTGAGCATACCTCGGGCCATTAAACGATCGCCCGTTCACGTACGATATATACTTTTTGTTACGATCCGCAAGCTCGTGCAAGCTTGCGCGCGCGCGCGAGAGAGAGAGAGAGTGAGTGAGTTCCGTGCAGCGCTAATTAAATCAAATGAGTTATTAGTCTCTATGCGTATTTAAACGCGTTCGCGATCTTTTAAAGGTCCGCGCGTAAACATATGCCAACTCTTTTAGAGATTTGTTGAAATTTCATATACACATACTAGCGCGTACTCGTGCTTCGCCGTTATTACACCAGCAGCTGTATCGCGCGCCCGCGCGACGACGAGATCATCGTTCCGAAAATTCCAATCGCAAGCGGAGCGCGAGACAAATTTTATAATTAGCTGGGCAATAAAGTAAGAATTTGGACAGATTTTTCCCCTCGGATTTGTGGATATATACGGGCGTAGAGCTTGTCGACTTAATGGCAATTAATCGAGGGTTCGAAATTACCTATAAACATATATTTCTTCATACGTATGAGGAGGTGTGTGAAAAAAAAAAGATTTATAAGGCCGAGCTTGTACAATTTTGGTGATACTTAAAGAGCCCAAAAGTCGTTCGAAACGCGTTACTATATCACTCATATAAAAATAGGCGAGCAGTAGGCCACTCCATGCGCGACACGTAAGCTGCATGCTGTTCTCGTGAGCGTGCAAGTTCCATAGAATTTGCGAAAATGCAATTAGGATGACTGCGTCGCGGTTACGGGAGAACAAGAGATAAAAGACAACTGCCAGAGAAAGAGAGTCAGAAAGGCAGTGATGTGCATAGGGATCGAGGATGACTGGGTATGTGTATGAAAAAGCTCTTTCTCTGTAATATGACTCATCGCCGCACCAACAGCATATACACATTTGCAGCTTTCTCTCTCTCTCACTCTCTCTCACACACACACACGAAAGGTTCTCCGTGCCAATGGGCCGCTACCACGAGAGAGACTCTAGCTAAATTTGTCCGAGCTTACATAGTACACGTAAATGCATGTGCAGCTGCGGCGTTCATATCGCATATGTGCGTATCATGGCGTTGCGTATTACAGGGAGCCGTACACACACGCACACACACACTCGAGTCCGAATTCTCATTTTATACACGATCGTTACGCGGGTGTCGGAGTAAAAGAGTATACGGAGCTTTCGATTTCTTCATTATACTCGAAGTATGCGGTGGCGGAAAAGCCATACGCGAGTTAGAGAAGTTCGTATGCACGCGTACGCACACGTCCACAATCGTTCGTGTATGAGAGGGAGAGAGAGAAGTGCCGTACACTTTTAGCTGCCAAGAAGCCAAAGTATATACTTGCAGTTGTATAGTTGTAGCAGCGGAGCAGGAGCTGCGCTCCTAAAGCTCACCTTATGATTCATATTTTGTTTTTGGACGTGATGCGCGTTATGCGCTCGCGCTTGTACGCCCTAGCAACACAACTCGGGGGGCTTACGATGCACATATATAATACGCGAGCTTGCGAACGTTACGTTCTTGCGTGCATAATACATATACAACATATAATCCGTATAGTCTTGTATTAAAGTCGTTGTATTTTTGGACGAGGCAGGCTGATGCGCGTGCGTGGAAATAAGTGATTCGCGAGGCAATTAATTTTTATCGATTTAATGAGAAAGAGAGGAAAAAAAAATTATAATACATCAATTGCTTTAGTTTTGATAGCGATCGGTTCTCGCTTTACAATTTTGAGTTTGACGGGGGGTCGTTATTATTATATACAGCCATATAACGCGCACTTAGCACGTCGTAAAGTCAAGCTCGTTCGAATGTCGCGATCCCACATCACCAGCCGACATGAATATCCGCCGATTTTCGAAGCGTTATGGCTATTCGATGAAAAGTCAAGGTTGAGAATAGAATGGATGGAATGAGGAAAAAAAACAACAGTTTTCGCATTCTTCGTGCTTGCGTGTTTTTTTTTTTTTTGTATTTCGGACGTGGTCGCGCGATGAGCTTAACCAGAAAGTTAATCGTAACAGCCGAGATGATTACGACCGATGCGAAAAAACAACTTCTTGATTAAATTCGGAGAATTTTTAAAATTTTTTGATATTTCGACAGTGTTTTCTTTGATGAATTTCTTTCTCAAGTCTCTGTTTCTTGCGTGCAATCATGCGTCGAGGAATAATCCGTGGCAAGTATGGCCATTCGCCGTATCGCGTGAAAATATTTCTGGAGATTTAATTGGCGCCTTTTTCTGCTCGAAAATACTTGCTTTTGTGAAAAATACAAAGATGCAGCATTTATCAAGCTCGTATAACGGCAAAGCTTTTTTATTTATTATTTCGTAAGGAATTAAATGAACCGATAAAAAATCTCGCGAGACCTAGTTCTGCTCACCGATCAATCTTTGGAAAACTTATAAATTGTGAAAGATATTACAATAATTTACAGGAGCGGCACTTTGACATAATTCGGTTTGGCGCTCTCCTTCATCTCGATGCTGCATCTTTTTCTCGACTGCACTGGGCGGCGCGCACTCGAAAATATAGCAAGCGCCTCTGCATAATATATAATCTCGTATAAATAATTCAAAACAATTATTTAATGCCGCCAACTTCTATTTCAGTGTCAGCCGGCGCTTTAAATGACGACGCGCGAGTGTCATTAGCCTCTGGCTATAGTACTGATCTCGCGAATGAAAGTGTGCGAAATCGAGGCGATAGCTGCAATTCACAAAACCAACCTACACATAATCGACTGCATGTAGTTTATACTCTTGAAAGAAATTACCTGGAAATTAATGTAAAAAATATGAACTTATCCATCGAGGACCGCGCATCGCGCTCCATCTGGCAATAGTATGGTAATGAGAGAGTCATGGACATTTCTTCAAATGACAAAAAATTCCATTACTTTTTCTACCAATAAAAGCAAACTTTACAAAGTTGCAAATTCGAGCATTTAGTTGAGCAGTAGCTAAGATAACAACTCAAGCAATTGCTAATGCTAAAATAAAATTTCGATAAATTCTCATCACTTATTTTAGTAATATTACTCAATGATTGAACTCAATGATTAATTTGTCGCATGCTTCAAAGCTTTTGCCAATGGCATTAGAAAATAGAAAGAATTTGTGAAACGATTTCAAAGGCGTTGTTGAAAAAGCAAATGATTAGCGGATAACGGGGGTATAAACCGACCGAATGCAGACTTTGAAAAAAAGAATAATAAGAATAAAATCCTTTTATTATGCGAACTGTAGAGACTTACGAGGCCGAATGTAACGCGAAAGAAGGTTGCTTGCAACGCTGTGGTGTGTGTAATCGCTTACTTAATGCTAAAACTTTGCTTTTTCTCTTTTAGTTTTCAAAAATTCGGCTATACACCACCTAACGGTAACTCACAAACTACTCACGCATGCTTGGAAATAAGAGCCAAAATTCATTGAATTTCCGATAGTCTTGTCTTAGATCTCAATACATTTAATTTTTGTATTTTTCAGGCATGACACATTGCTTTTAATGCCAGTATTAAAATTAAATTTCATAAAATAGCAGCAATATTCAAGTTTTTACTTGTAAATTCACGTATTGGTTACATTTATTTGTTGTATATTTACATTAATTTTAGTATTGATTACTTTATTTTTACGTGAAAATAATTGGGTTTTGAGAGACTTGTTACTTTTAAGTAAATATAATCACGAAAATTGCATGATAAAAGTGTGTGTCTGTGTGTGTGTGTGTGGGCAACTTCTTTCAACCATTCAATGACTTAAAAATAAGTTAGAATTCTGGCAAATTATTATATTATCAAGAATTCAATAAAACAACTTCAATTGAGTCTCAGAAGTAGGTTAAACAGGATCAATGACAAACGGTTATATTTTTCAAAATTTATTCATTTTTATTATAGCTATTACTGCATATTGGCACATACTTTTGCTCTAATTTGTTCGCTTATGGCAATTTGGACAGTGAATAATTAGAGCTGTAGCTTTAAACTTTTTTATATGTAGTCAGAACATGAAAAAGAATAAGTTCAAATTTATTCAAGGTAATTTGATATACTATATTGAGTGTTAAATAAATAATCGATCGAAAAGTGGATTTTTGGCTTAGCCATTTCAATAAACAGAACATTCGTGATGACACGATACCATTGAAATTTTTATAATAAATTTAAAAAAACCATAATCTTATCAATTTTAAGCGCTTGTTTATATTTGCAGAGTACCATAACAAAAGTAGTATTTTCCTTGATGATTGCAGTTATGATTTTTTAACATGAGGTAACATGAGGGATGATAGCACGAGTTACGGCAAATTTTAAGTTCATGCTATATTTAAATAATAAAAAAAGCAAACCCAAGTAACCCAATCAATTTCGCAAATAAAAGTAACTCCGTTTAATGTAAAAATTAGCAGGAACTTTTCAAGCTTTTCTTGCATTTTTTTTTAAATTTTAGCGACTGGTTTTGAAAGAATGCCCACCGAATTTTGAGAATTTCTCCCCAAAATTCAAATTTTTTCCCGCCAAATTTCGAAAATTTTCCCGCCAAATTTTGAAATTTTTTCCCGCCAAAATTCAAATTTTTTCCCGCCAAATTTCGAAAATTTTCCCGCCAAATTTTGAAATTTTTTCCCGCCAAAATTCAAATTTTTCCCGCCAAATTTTGAAATTTTTTCCCGCCAAAATTCTAAAATTTTTTCCCGCCAAATTTTAAAATTTTTTCCCGCCAAATTTTGAAATTTTTTCCCGCCAAATTTTAAAATTTTTTCCCGCCAAAATTCAAATTTTTCCCGCCAAATTTTAAAATTTTTTCCCGCCAAAATT